>NC_056748.1:1108999824-1109142324 GCF_019279795.1 Protopterus annectens
CTCTGTGTAAGACGGAGATCAGTTCCTCATTTAGCCTTTTATCTCTTGCCCCTAGCCACAATTAGTAGCTCCATATTACACATTGAAAAAACTTGCCTCCACTTGTCTAGCTGCCCCTAAGCTTGACTTCTGTCCTTCACACTAAGAATGGCCAGCTTTAGCTGGTAGTACTTCCCCAATGTTACACTCTGCATTTTAATCTTCGTGACCTGCATACACAATGTAGTGACCCTAACTTTGCATGCTACTTTATATGAATTTTATCAGTTTAGTAAGACTTTTTTATTTTATTTCTTTTCAAAGTGAAAATAATTAGTCATTGTGCTTTTTTCAAATACGTTCTTTATATTCCTGTCTTGAGAATGTGCTGTCACGTTATACAATAGTTTGCCTCAGATGATCTAAAGTGAGATCATACAAGAAGTTCCTCACTCTCTGGTTACTTCCAGATTTGTGAGTTATATAAAAAAATGACAGAAGCAAGCCTGCCTTTGGCTGAGTGATAACATGGCTTGCTGTAAGTTCTGCAAAGAGATAGGAATTAATTGATCATATACTTGTTTGCAGGGATGCTACCATAAATGTTTGCCTAGATGATGTTTGCCATTAGGTCTGGCGCCACTCAGTTTTGGTTGAAACAGGTGAGTAGAAGACAAACAGATGAGATTATACTAATTGAGAAAGATAATCATTCAGTCAGTAACACTTTTTGTAATCCTAGCATTAGGTGAGGCCACCTGTTCAGTTTAAGCATTTAGTTATGTAATACACTTAACAACTACAAATGCCTGAACACCCATACCTTTATTTAAATAGAAGAAATTTTATACACCATTTAATCAGTGCTACTAACTTTATGGAACTGCCTGCCCTTTAAAGTCAGGAAAGTTTGAAATCTACCTACATTTAAATTTAAACAGTTGCTCCATAATTATCATATCATCATACGATCACAGGAGGTTACTAGGCCGCTACAATCCTAGCCATCTTGTACTCTTCTTCTCTTATGGACCAAGATATATAGTCTATGTTTGCGTGTGAATATAAGATCAGCACCGGCTACCCCTGTCTAAGAGGGACATAGGTGAAACCCCCGGTGTAAATTTACTGTTTTCCGTCCAATTGTCCAGGTTGCACTTACATAGGATCATTGAGGAGCTCTGTTTTATATGAATTGGGAATTTGTTCCAGAGGAGTGACAACCTCTGGGAGACATATCTGTCTCTCCAGCTTGTCCTGTTAACATCACAGGCCAGGTTAAGGTCGCTAGAGGGAGTGAATCATCCCATTGGATTTGCAGATGTGCAGCAGCTTCATCCAGGCAGGGTCTGAGACTGATCTGTAGGCCAGGCACAAGTCGCCTCTAAGCAGTGTATATGATACTGAGTAAAGTTATAGGGTCTTCAGTCTGCCCTTGTAGGTCATGTGTTGTAGACTGAATTTTCTTGGTGAGAAATGTCTGAGGTCTCTCCAATTGCTGCAGATGTCTGGTGAGCTGCATACAGAAAGGAACATTGTACTCTATTATTGGTCTGATGAGAGCCGAGTACAGGGAAGATATAACCTCCTTAGCTTTGGATGCTGTTCCACTTCTTATGAGGTGTGCAACTTAGAAGGCCTTCCTTACTACTGTAGACACCTGATGATCACAATTAAGGCTGCTATCAACTTCTGTTCCTAAATCTCTTGCCACTGGGTTTGAACATAGGGGGATATTATTAATGTTGTAATTAACAGGGGTTTCACCTTTGCCGAAGGGGAAGATAATGCATTTTTTTTGCATTTAGTTTATGTCTGTGGCTTTGACACCAGTCATTTGTCTGTGTAAGTCCATTTTGTAGTATGTTGACAGCTTTGGGGGATTTGATGATTGCACCAAGTCTGCAGTCATCAGCAAACCTGGTAAGCCTTAGGCCATCTATTTTTGCCTGGATTTCTAAAAAATAGATACAAAACAGTAGGGGGCCTAGCACAGATCCTTGTAGACCACAATTGGTAACAAGTTTGCTAGTAGAGTTGGCATTCTCAATTTTGATTGTATGTGTTCTGTTTGTGAGCCAGTTGGCAAACTCTCTAGTGACGTAAGGGATTATCCCCAGCTGGGTGAGTTTCTCAATGATGCCTGAGTGAGGGATTGTGTCAAAGGCATTGGCTAGGTTAAGATAGGCAGTGTGAACTGTTTTGCCTTCATCCATGGATTTGGTGACATTCTTGACAAAGTCCACTATGGTTTAGCAGGCAAGATCTGTGCTTAACAAGTCCAAACTGGGTTGGGTCAAGAGACTGAGGGTCACCTATATCCTTGTTGATAAGATCCATGATGATTCTCACCATGGCCTTGCAGATAGGGCTGGTTATTCTTATGTGTCTACACTACCAGGGTTGGTTCAGAGACTCCCTTTGTGAAAGGAGATTATGGATGCTGTTTTCCACTCAGCTGGGACAATTCCAGTAATTAGAATGAGATTGAAGAGCATGCTCAGAGGTTCAGCTAACTCCTGTTTTAGACCATTTAATAAGCGGCCTGGGATGTTGTCTGGTTCCACAGAGGCTGTGTCTTTGGCTTTGGAGAGTGTGGCAGTGACCAGCTCTCTGGAGATACTAGGCCGATGACTGGTGACAGGTATGATTGGTGGGGACATGGGGTGAGGTTTTCGTCAAACCTGTCTGCTAGCAGGTTGGCAATGTACTCGGGTTCATTATAAGTGGTACCATCCACAGCTAGTTCAGCACAAAGCTTGGTCTTCCCATTTAGATTTTGGACATAGCTAAAGAATGCTTTGTGATGTACCTTAGCAAGGGATGCTAATTTAGTTTGTAGTTAGCTTTAGAGGACTTTACAAGATGTCTGATCTGCTTGTTTATACTTTGGTTGGAGGTCTTCCTTTGCTGGGCCCGTTCTCTCTTGTTTTTTGACAGCAGTTTCTTTCTCTGATTGTACAACCTAGTTATGCTGGATGTCCACCAGGGTGGCTTATTTTTTCATGAGGATCTTGATTTAATCCATTCCAGCACTGCTAAATCTATACATTTATATAGGTGTTTATACAGGACATTTGTGTACACCTCAGTATAGGGGTCATTGCTGTCAGGTTGTTAGGGGGTCTGAAACTACTGATGCCATCGGTCAGTGGGCTGTAGTTTGCTTTGAAGAAATTTTATAATCTTTTTGCTGCTAAGGGTGGGTCAGTTATGATCTTTACTTTAAACAAGACTGATTTATGATCGGACTTCACCCAGGAGGCCCCCACACATAGGGACTTCATTGTCTTATACCAAGTTTTACTTTTTTTTCTAAATATTCTGATAATCAAACTTTAATTTTATTATGTTGCCTGCCTTTAGTTTACTAATTGTTTAGGATTATGATTTGCAAATATGACACTTTGTTAAAATGTGTTGTCCTATCTATTTTCCAAAGCTGAACAGTGCAAAAAAAAAAACATTGCCTTTTGACTGTTACTACTGAGTGGAGTGCTTGCTATTTCATCCCTCATAATATAATCAGTCCACTGCTAGCAAAAGTCAAAGAAAGAAATAGTCACTCCCTAGGATTCAGAAACAAGCAGAGTACAATTGCAGCATAACCTTCGCTGGGTAAGGCTCATATTAAGATGCTGCCCAAGGTTAATTAGAAATTAAACTAGGCAAACTTTCACAGCCGATACCACTGCAGCCTTAAAAACCCATGCACACAAGTAATAGGACCAAAGACAAAAGAGGAAGTCTGACAACTGTGGCTAGGAGTGATGTGAAGAAACCAGACTGGCATGTAGCAGCATGTATGTGTTAATGCATGTACATGGAATATTTCACAACTCTATGAGAAAAGCAGTAAGTCATGTTAAAGGGCTGACAACGGTGTGTAAATCTGATTTTTGACCATGAAAGAGGATGGAATTGGGTAGGAAAAGGAGGTTCTTTACATATAAATGTATTTTATAAGGTATATATATATATATATATATATATATATATATATATATATATATATATATATATATATATACACATATACATATACATATATGGGTTCCTTTCAGAATTTCGAAGCTCAAAACTTCAAATTTCATATGATCGAAGATCATATGTTCGAAGCTTCAAAACTTCTAAATCCTGAATGGAGATCGGCATACAGTATGGACTGGGAGATTTCCATTGTCCTCGCTGTAGTGCGATCTCGGAGTTGGTATATTTAAGTTCCGGGGGGTGTGGGGAGTGCAGGGGGGCTTGCCCCCCTGCATACACATGTTTTAGTGTGTTGGATGGTGTTTTGGGGGGGGGGGATCACAATTTCGAGATTCCAAGATCTCGAGATTCTGAACTCGATAGTCTGAAACTCGAGATTTTGGGATTTCGAAGTTTCGTAGTGAACCTATATATATATATATATATGTATATATATATATATATATATATATATATACGTACACACACACACACACACACGCACACACACACACTCACAAATATGCATATAAGTTATGTGCATGTATACTTTTTTATTTATTATAGATTCATAGGTTCATTGGTAAGTATTAAGCTAACTGTCTTGCAGGCCATTTTAAGCCCAGCCAACTTCCATTTTGTGCTCGAAATAGCCCATCCCACTTAGTTAGATACTGGAATTACCCATGCCATGGTCAATAACCATATATTTCCTCTAATGAGAATAACTGGGATCATATTGTATATAATTTGAGGGGAACCATGCATAGGATAAAGGGGTCTATATTAGAACATCGACTTTTTAAAACGTCAAATGTTCTATTATCGACCCCTATTCAGTGAACGCTAACAACATCGAACATGCAGAACAGCAAATTTTTTCACAGGGAAAAAATTTGCTGTTCCGACACACATACACACAACACAAACACACCAAACAAACAGCAATCCACACACATACACCTAAAATCCTACACCTAACCCTACACTAAACTGTACAAACACCATTAGCTATTTTTTTGCTCCTACCAGTTTTGAAATGTTAAACGTTCATTCTTCTGAAATTGCTATCTTCTCATCTTGTTAATTTAAATTTTGTTTTTATGGCAATTCGATCTACTAAAGTAGATCCGTTGACATGTATTTCTGTATTGCTCGTGTTGCAGCAGGAACATGTGTGCCTGTTAGTCAGGAAGTGTCTGGAGTTTGTAACCAAAGAAAAGCAGAAAATTATAATAACACATGAAGCTGCACATGAGTAATTCCAACAAACACGGGTAAAAAAAAGGAGGACTGATATATCTCACTCAAATAATTATATTCCAAATAAATAAGCACAGGAATGAGCTGTAATAAAAACACAGCACCAAGTAATTAGTTAAGCATTTTTGTCCTACTGCATTTGGGACTTCATCTGAACTAATCCATCAAGCTCCTAGCTAGAGTATAAATAGTAGGAACCAATTAAGTATAAAATACTCTTAAAGAGCCAGGTAACCTAAAAAGTAGGAATGTAGATATCTCGTAAACCATAAATATCCTAACAATGTATAAACATAGTATATTAAATTAATTATATGGCTATACATATTATATACACAGTACTGTATTCATTTTATGAAAAATAACATCCAAAAAATAATAAGAAAAAATTATATAAAAATTATATGAATAAATAGTATATACATAAACAATTATATTCTGGCCGCCCTCAAATTCAAAACAAGACCAATAGTAATACCATCATTTAACCCAGGTACCAGATTGGCTGTCAATAACAGTAGCAAATTGCCAGTATAGATCACGATATTTGATTATAGTTTACATGCACCCCGTCAGGGGTCAAATGCCACCTCTTCCAAAGTAAAGAATAGAAATTTAACATCCTCACAAGCTTTTTTATGTTTAGTAAGTACATGTGTTTCCACTCCTTTACTAATATATCATATAGATATTCATAAATACAGTTTCTTAATGGTCTTTCAGATTTTCCAACATAAAAAGCTGGACACACCTCACAGGTAGCTAAATATATAATCCCCTTACTATTGCAGTTGTACAATTTCTTGGCAAGTATTTATGTATTGCATGCGAAAAGGAAACAGACCGATTTATTCATGATATATAGTTACTGTTTAAATGAACCACGCATAAATGCGCTAAAATATGTTCCATTGTCATATAAATCTTTAAAATTTCTACCCTTTTCATATACTACAGTGGGATTATTCAAAAAGAGAGCCAACATATGAATCAATCTAAACCTCTCCCAATATTTTAAAATAATATCTTTTACCATTTTACTATAATAATTATGTTCTAAAAATGGAATTCTGCTCAAATCCATCCTTCTATTAGAGCTAGTATTTGGGACTTCTTGATTACCTGTATGCTGGGGTACAGTCCTGACATACATATTAAAGTTGATAAAATATTCTGGGTACCCCCCTTTCCATAAATAGACTAAAAATAAAATCACACTCCAGTAAAAATCATATTCAGATACCATTCTAACTGCTCATATAAATTGTCCTTTAACAATATTTATTTTCTTAAGTCAAAGGATAATCACTAGAGAAATGTAAATATGAATTAGAAAATATTTCCTTTCTATATATCCTCAATTTATATTTATTTATTTTGTACAAGATCTTTCTCAGTAATGACATCTAAATACTGAAGTACATTCTCATCTATTTGTACGTAAAGTTAAGGAAAGAAGTGGTATGCTGAATATAGTCTAAAAATTGTATAGGTTTATCTCCACCAACTACCCATAAAATAAAAATGTCATCAAGAAGATGTATATAAAAATGGGAAAACTTATACTAAGGGGAGTTTAAGATAAATCTCTGTTTCCCAGATAAATAAAACAAAATTAGCAAATATAGGGATGCAAGGTAAGCCGATAGCTGCTCCTGTAATTTGTTTAAAAAAGTTTCTGCTGCTTCCCTTATGTGTGTGTGGCCTCAGCAGTGAACGGCCATTATGTAACTCTTCTATACCTGTCTGTATGTGTATTCAGCATACATCTGTGCCTGAACCCATATACTGTCATGCCCATGTCACTCAGTGGCAGGTGCAACAGGAATTTTAATAAGCAGTGGAATACTGTAAGAGGTTACTACATGTGGAGGTCAGGTGCATTCCAGACTTCAGATCTGTTGTTTGTTTTGATTTCTTCTGTTGATAGGACAGTAAAGGTATGACACAAAACCCATCCATGGTTGTCCAATTTGGGTGTGATATTTCCCACATATATAGAGCGGAGGGGATGGATGTAGTCTAGTACTGAGTGGATAGAAGGCAGAAAGTAATCCAGTGCTGAGTACTGTGAATGCCTATCAAGGCGCACACACACACACACACACACACACACACTGTCATTCACTCACTCACTCACTCACTCACTCACTCACTCACTCACTCACTCACTCACTCACTCACTCACTCTCACTCGCTCACACAACTTTTATAGGTAGGAACTTTCCAATTTATATACATTATGTCGTTAGCAGGTGAGAGGAAGTAGGCATACCCATTGAAAACCCTTATCAACACAGAGAGGACATAGCAACTCTACAAAAAATATACATCACCTGATAATCAAACCAGAGAACATTACTGTGAAACATTTGTACATTAATCTCTTGAGTCACAGAGAATTATTTTTTACAATGAAGTTACTTTAATACATGATATACTAAAACGTACTAGGTTAGTTAAAACTATATCTAGTTTTATAGTTCATTGTGTAATAAGAGGAATAATATAGCTGTACAGCAGTTAGCCCTGCTGTCGCACAGAGCTTGTGTCTCCATTTTGGCTCTCAGCCCTCCTCATGGAGTCTGCATGTCTTCCCTGTCTCTACACAGATTTTTTCCATGTGCTTCAGTTTCCTTCAAGGCCCAAAGGCATGCTGTAAGTGAACTATCAAAACGCTATAGTGCATGCCCTTTGCGAGTCAGTGTGTATGTGCAAGTCATGCAATGGGTGCTGCACCATTCAGGATAAGTTTATGTGCTTTGCAACTGCGGAGTGTCTGGGCAGGAATGTTGAAATGGATTAAGTGGGTAATTGGAAAATGAATGAAAGAATGTAGAGTAGAAGTAGAAGCAGTCCCCAGCAATGTAGTGTTACGTCTGAAGAAGAACTGTTGGCTGACTGCTTTATGTAGCTAAAATAAGGGTGCAAGCCACAACTATGCTAGCACATTTACACTGAATCTTTGAAATGTCTCCACTTTGACTTTATAGCACTTTCCCCTACGTATATTGTGGCTAATGAAGGAGCACTGGAATTGTATCTTTCAGACTGACAAGATGGGACCCTTTTGCAAATGTATAGCCAGGCACATACCTTTGCCACAGTATACCTGTTTCAAAAATAATGTCTTTATTTTGTGCAGTGCCGTACGCTAGCTGGTTGGTGAAATGGCCATTTTGCTTAAGCCTTTTGTTATTGCTTGAGTTTTTTTTTTTTTTTAAGATTTGAAAGATTTACTGTCTTAAAAATGGACTCTGTGGGCTGGAGAGGGCTACACTATCAGGAATAGTCGGGCTACATTCAGAAATATGTTACATGCTACCAGAAATTCTTGCTGTGTCTGTACCTGTTGCTGTGCACTTCTTCACTGATGGCTAGTATGATGTGAAAACATTGCACCATTCCACGTCTTATCCTTCATACTTCCTTTACTAGCAAACCTACATCTCCTTCCATCATTTCTTTTACTCTTCTCTCGTATTTTCTACAAAATCCCTTTCATGCCTTCTCGAGTGATCCTTGCCTTTCAAGATTTACTAAACACTACCCCAAGTTCTTCTTATAAACCATTTCCAATCCTACATCCTCTATTTGACACTGGCATATGAATAAATGTGTATTAACAGTAACAATCTTTCTTCTTTTAGCTTCATTACTGCGATATTTTTCTCTTCCAGTATATGGGGTCTGTTCTACCCCTCAGGCAGCATGTATAACTTGCAGTATTCATTTGATAGTACTCCTGCTCTGTATAGATGCCTTATATATGACTTTTGTAAATATTGTTTTACTATGTGTGTATAATGGTCTGTCTGTAAAACTGCTTTATTTGTAGAGCTTTTCACCCAAAACCTACTCTGAAAAACGGGTAATTATCCAGTTGGACTTTCCTGGTTAACAAATGTTAAATAAATAAATAAAAAAATGAATAAAAAACAGCAGGCATGAGGTGTCTACAACTGCTCGCTTATTATTTGACCGCGGTCCACGACATACTTGCTCACTGCCAATCATTCAAAAAAGCAAGTGCTCTAAGTTCCACTAACTCAATCTCCTGTAACTACTTAGCTTTCCCAACACCCACAAAACTATGTAGTCCTACACAAACTCTAACTCTCACCAAAAAGCACCCCTCCTGCTCCCTAACACTAAAACTCTCTTCTCGCTATTACCCAGTTTAAGCACAACCTAGACAAGTAGATGTGGAACAGGAAATTTACATTGGGCCTCGCACCCATGTCCCTGATGGACAGAGGTAGCTTATAAATGCCTGGCCATTGATCTCCTATTTGGATGCAGAGCATCATTATTCTTTCGGGAAAACCTGGCTAGGCTTAGAAAGGCCCCCCCAGGTTATTAGCCTAGTAACAGCCTAAGAATCTATGAATCTATGAAAGTGACATGCTCAGTTTACAGCATGCAGAACAAGATGCCTTTTCTCATGCACACTGGTAATGACTTTTTCTTTGGATGTAATGCTTTCTGGAACTGAAAGCTCTATTCAGTGGTACATAAAGCTCACAACCATCATTCATCTAATTGAGGAGCAGCAGCTCTCAAAACATAGACCAAACTGAAAAATGTGGAACAGCTGCGGAACAGCTTAATCTAGAAAGCTTGCACTGTGGTTAAAATGTGTTGTTATACAGTTACACAAATGTTTATGAAAAGAAAATAGACTTATTATAAAAGATGGATTTTGTTTCAGAATCTTACCTCTGAATTCACAACAAACCTTTTGGCTTTCAGTATGCAACAGGGATTTATAAGAGACGAAAAAACAAGGAACCATTCTTCAAACTGAAGTACATTTGAGAAGCATGTTAGTGCGGTGACATGATACTTTTAGAACAGGCGTTTTCCTTTCTTCTTTTCTTTTTGTCAAGATTTATAATTGTCACAGAACTTCAGTGTGGCAACTTTGCTCTTTCCCACCCCCATTCTGACCCTTAGTGATGAATGAATGAGACAAGAAAGGAGGCTGTACTCTGAGAAACAAGGCCAAAAGGTCAGATAACTGTTACAGGGATAGTGTAAAAAGTGCGTTTCCTTTTTACAGCATTTGGAATTGAGGCAGATAATATAGCTGTGCCCAGTTTATTTATGCCCTCATTTAAAAACTTAGATACAGCATAAGTACAAAGTTGTACGCTGTGTTTAGTTTGCTTCATAAACCAGTGGGTTGCATTCCATTTACTGTCACTGTTTTTTTTTTTAAGCAGTCATTACTTCCTTTCCCAGTTTTATTGACTGCAGGCAGAGAATTAAATTGTCTGACTGCCTTCTCCCTGTCTCCTCTCATTTCACACTGGATACATTGTCACAGTTTCTAACTGTATCAGCTCTGTGCTTTACATTCTTAGCTCTAAATGCATAATAACTCTTTGTTACATCCTGCTTTAAGGCACTAATATCCTGCTGGTTCTGCATCTTTAAAAAGAGGTCCCCCCTCCAGAACATCCCTTCTACGTAGAAAGGGGTGGTCTAAAACACACTGCTAGGATTTGAAGAGAGGAGGCACCCTGTGCTCTGAAATACTTGCCCCAGTGGCTAAAATGGCAAACTTGGACTTCATACATTTTACAGTAGCCTTATTTCTTCACACACATCTTTTGTATGTGGTGCTGTTTTCATTGCATGATTGCATGTAATGAATGTCTGGTGTATTGTTGTTTATATGCAGAAAATACAAAGCCACCCCATAAAGATATTTCCTTTTTTAAACACTGAATAATTTCCAGCTATTCCTCTTCTGCACTCAGCATCATTTTTTGCTTTCTGGTATAACTGTAACTTTGTCAGGTGATGTGATAGTGTCCCGTGTACCCGAGTTTTATTTTCACTAAACTACTTGAACAATGTACTAGTCACTGCTACTTTTATTTTATTTATTTTTAGAAGTGTCATTGTAAAACTTATAACTGAATTGTCGAAGAATACTGGGAAGGTCTGATGAAGCAGACATTATGGTCACACTAGTGTCCTGTACAATTCAGGTCTCTCTAAAATATGTTTGGGATCAGCAAAAGCTTAACATGTTTTTTATCATCTCTCTAGTAACCAAATGCCTCACAACAAGAAAGTGGACCTGTTTAAACATAACAAATGAACTGTAATGGTCTGATTTGGCAATAAAATTATTACAAAAAATAAGAGTTGTGAGCATATTCATGACACTGAGGGACAAGTGAAAATGAATAACTTTTGTTGTGGGAGAGTTTAATATCATCATATTTCAAGTTGTGTTGAATAACTTTTGTTGTGGGAGAGTTTAATATCATCATATTTCAAGTTGTGTTCACTATTAAAGGAATTGCAACAGCATTGTTTTGCTGTCTTGTAAATATATTAAATCTGACGATGCACATAGCTAATGATGGAATGATTATGAATTAAGGTGATAAGCAAATTAATTAAATCTGTCCACACAAGGTTCATTATAAAAGTTAAAGAACTCGAGTATATTACCTAGTTAGGATTCATATTTAAGGAATACTCAATAATGAATGTTTGCCTGCAGAATTTAGACTATAGAAGTGAAACACAAATGGTCTGACAATTGGATACTTTGTGGACCCCCCCACCCGCATCAATGTCTGCTGTATATCTTGACCCTGCTTTATAAAGTAATTTGTAATGCTTGTTGCATATATATTTGTAGAGGAACGTTTGTTAAAAATAGTCAGTTTTTTTTTCTTTTTTTTTACACAAGTTATGTCCTGTATTTCAGTTTGGGGATATGTTAAATATGTTTATTTTGATATGTTAACTTTATTTGTTCTTTTAAGGTATTTATTTGTATTTTTTAATATTAATAGTGTGGCTGGGGCTAACTGAAAAGCCCATTAAAGTCATTTGATCGTACTTGAGTGTAATTTTTACAGGTTTCTCTTTTCACAAAGGTCTGTAACAGCATGTTGCTACACGTACAGTAAATAAATAGAAGACAAACATTTTAAACAATGTGACTAGAGGTGGTGTTTCTAGGATTTCTCTCATTTCCTGCTTTGGTTTCTGATGTAACCGATCACATGTTTACATGCTTTTAGTAATTGTGAAGGGATACACTGCAGAAAGTGGTTCCACGACTGTTCTTACACTTCATGAAATCGACACTTTCAGAAGTATTCTACCTCTGTCTGAATTCAGTCCATTTTCTTTTTTTTATATCCTTTCTAGTAGCATAAATAGATGTTTTCCCTAGCTTTTTCCCAGCACTTCTCTCCCAGTTTCCCATGTTCCTGAGATGTCATTTATGTGGAGATATTATTAGAGTGGAAGCAGCCATTAAGTCAGCACTTTACTTATCCAGTAATATGCTTTGCAGACAAAGACTGACACCAAAACAGATACCCACCTTTGTTAGAGGTTCTTTGATAGTTTTGTGAGGGGGCAGCAGTAGCTGCCAGTGTTATAATAAAATAACTGGAATCATGTCAGGCTCACTGGTGAAGTGATGTGTGTTCCTTATTTGCTAGTTATCATCTGTCCACTCCTGTCAGACATTACTAGGTTCATATGTTCATAGGAAAGTAAAAGGCTAGCTGCCCTTGTGGGCCATTTTAAGCCTAGCCAGTTTCTCCTTCAAATGTGAGAATCAGACCTTGTACCTTGTGTCTATGATGTAAAGATCTTAACCATTATAACAACCCCTCCAGCCCAATGTATTTATTCAACATATATCTTTTTTATAGGTTCATAGTTAAATAGTTAAGAAATATATATATATATATATATATATATATATATATATATATATATATATAGGTGAATATTAGACTAACTGCCATGAAGGTCCATTTAAAGCTTAGCCAATATTTTGAGGTCAGAATCAAAACCTGTACCTTCCCTCTATGAGGTGAGCACCTTAACCATTATGCCAAACCCACCCACTTAGTGATTTTCAGCCACTTGTATTTTAAATTTCCTCTTTGTCTCGGATGTTGAATGACATCAATCCTTCTTCAATCTGGAAAACCTGTAAAATTGAATTATGATGCACGGCCAATGGCCACCAATCTGTGATGACCAAACTGGCACTGCTGATGGTAAGAGTGTCAGCACCAGTGACCATTGTACCATCCAGGTATATGAGGTACAGGTTCTGCAGTTCTTGCATCTTCTACACTGCCTAAAGTAGATCTGATGGCCATTAAAGGGTAGTGTCATCACTGTCAATCACAGTGTCTTCCAGTACTTCTTACCCATGATAACAGCCTTTCAAACAAGTTATTATTTACACACACACACACACACACACACACACACACACACACACACACACACACACACACACACACACACACTCTTGCTCTCTCTCTCTCTCTCTCTCACACACACACACACACACACACACACACACACACACACACACACACACACACACAAAATATTACACAAACACGCTAGAATTCTCCTGTTCCCCATATTTGCAATCATCAGCAAACTTTGTAAGCCAGTGATCATTGACATCAGATTGTAAACCAGTGAAGGAGATGCTGAAAAAGAGTGGACATAGTTTGGAACCCTGTTGTTGTATCTCTGGTGACTAGACAGTTGCTAGCAACCCTGACTGTATGTTTTTTGTCTGTGAGCCAGTTAGCTTTCCTGGTAAGTTTATCAATAATTCCAGAATGTTGGATTGTATCAAAGACCTTAGCAGGTCCAGGTATGCACTATCCAGCTGTACATTTTCAGTGCTTCAGTTACCTTTTCAAAGAAGCTTACCAGATTTAGTAGACTAATGTCACCTATCTCTAAGACATATTGGTTTGCGTTGAAGGATTGTAGGTTAACTATGTCTTTATGTATTAGTTTCATGATAATACATTTAATTGCTTTACAAATAATGGTTGTAAGAAAAATGCAGCTATAGTTCTCAGAGTCAGTGGTAGGACCACCTTTATGAAGAGCTTAAGAAGGGTGATGTTCAATATTTGCTCTTCTCCTACACTTTAGGTCTTTTTTTTTTTTTAGAATATTGGGACTCAACAAAGCAAGTCTCATGATTTCAATAGGGGGCAAAAGTGACAGTATTGGGCTCAGATTTACCCATGAAGGGGAAGACTATAGGTTTGGACATTACTGGTGCTGGTGCTATATAAGAGCGGTCTAAGTCCAATATACTGGCAACACTCCCAGTGATCAAGGCAATTGGCATTAATAAATACAATATTTTATGTATTTATTTATTTATTTATTGCATTTGTTGACCTGGAGGAGCCCATTTTCAGTGGAGGCCCAGGGGAGAAAAGTTCCACATTGTTATATACAATTAACTAATTAAAACATTGTTGATACATGAATAAAATGGACACTTTACTACATACAATTAATTAGAACATTGTTGATACATAAAAAAATGGACAGACAGTAGGAAGGATAGAATAATTGGCAGAGATGAAATTTCAGTAATTACATACAAAGGACAACATTTTTATAAATGAGAGCATAAATGGAAACAGAAGTGTGAAAGTCAGCTTACAGGAGGATAGTAACTTTACAGTGTGTGTGAGTTGAAAAAGAAAGTAGTGTATCCATGTGAGTATGTAGGATTCAAACCATAGGGTTGTAGCGTTCAGGGTGTAAAGCAGGTGAACAGAATGTATTAGGATGAAAAAGCAGGAGAGAGAACGTGTAAGAAGGTACAGAGAAAAGGGTGGAATGTTTTGAGAATTGAAACAGAGAGAGGTTCTATAGTGGGAACTTAGGTGCTGGGATTATTTTTGTGGGGTACAGCAGCATAGCCAATTAGAGACTAAATGTAATTTTAGGGATTTTTTAAAAGAAGCAGACTTACTGGTTGATCTGAGTGAAGGAGGAAGATTATTCCATAACTTAGAGACAGTGCGGGAGTACAGCATTTGGCCAGCTGACGCAGTTTGGGTTTCTCTATAGACAGCAACATTTTGTTTTCTGACCTGAGGTGGCGATTGGGCTAGTACATGGTCAGTATAGATGAGATGGAAGGGCAACATTCAGGTTGGTAGATTATTTTGTGGGCTGTGATAAATTGAAGGTAAGTAAGATGGTGGTGGGATTCCAGCCAATTTAGTAGATGCAATGAGGACCAGTGATGAGTAGAGTAGTTAGAGTTTGTAGCAAATTTGGCAACTTTATTGTAGCAGGAATCCAGCTTACTTTTTAGGAAAGATTGTAGGTCGGTGAGGATGGGAGCACCATAAAGCAGAGTTGGAAGTAGGAAGGATGTGCCAAGGGCCTTTTTGGCAGTGAGATGGAGGAAATAGTTATGTTGATATAGAACACCTAGCCTTTGGTGTTTTTTTTTATATTGTTGTGGATGTGAAGGTCAAAGATTAGTTTGTCATCAATGATGACACCTAGCAGGTTGGTACTAGGGACGACTTCTAAGATAGTATTGTTATAGGAAGTAACTGTAAAAAGAGATTTGTAAATGGGGCTAGTTTTTGTGGGAGCAAATAATAAAAGTTTTGTTTTGTTGGGGATGAGGGTGAGGTGATGCTGGGACATCCAGTGGTCAGTAGAGGTGAATGCTTCTTGGGTAAGGTGCTGTAATTTGGCGAGAGATAATGAGGAGGAGATGATAGTCGAATCGTCAGCATATTGTACGACAGAACGATGAGTAAGAGTTTGATGAAAGTTGTTGACAAATATACTAAAGAGGAGGGGACCGAGAATTGATCCTTGGGGACACCTGTGTTGGCACTAATGAAAGAGGAGGAAGAGTTCTGCCATTTAGAGCATTGCTGCCTGTCTTTGAGGTAGTTTGTAAACCATTGTAGGGTGGAGGGAGATAGATTAAGGTTGTGGAGAGTTTGTTGAGCAGCAGGGAGTGAGAAATGGTGTGAAATGCCTTTGATAGATCGAGAAAGAGAGCTGAAACTAAGGAGCCAGTATCATGGGCTCGATTTACTGTGTCTAAGAAGGAGATGAGGGCAGTGTTGGTGTTATGTGCAGGCCTAAAGCCATGCTGAGTGGGAGAAAGCAGTTAGTATTTAACTAGATGATTTATGAGCTGTGTGTGGATGCACTTCTCTAATACTTTAGAGATAGGGGAAATAATGGCAATAGGATGGTAGTTTGATATGTCAGAGTTGTTGCTGCCTTTATGTAGAGGAGTGACAAATGTTTTTTTCCAGATATCTGGTATGCAGGATTCTTGAATCGACTTGCTAAGGGGTATGCTGATAAGGTAGGCTATGGAAGGGGCTGCTAGTTATAGGTATTCTGCAGGTAGATTGTCAGGAGCATTTGTACAAGGTTTTAGTTTATAAAATACGTTTTGGATGGTGGATGTGGTAATGGGTGATAATAAGAAGATGGGTGTGAAATTTGAGATATTATGTTCTGATGGTGGGCCCAATGTGTCAGGGTTGATGGGTGGGAAGGTAGTAGTTAATTTGGTGATGGTGTCAATAAAGTATGTATTGAAGAGTGTGGCTAACTCAGAGGGAGTTTTATCTGGGTTTGGGCATGGGGTGTTGTTAGTAACTGGGTGGAGTAAGGAATTAATCGTTCCCCAGAAATTTTGGGGATTTTGTTTGTGCTGATCTTGAATAGATTGCATGTACTCTTTTTTTGTTTTATTTTGTTGTTTGATTCTGCTGGTTGGGTTTAGTAGTTAATGACTCTGTTTTTTTTTAGATATACACCATGGGCAGTGGGAGACAAAAAGGGAGTCTGAAGCTTTCAGTGATATGGTAATTGGACGTGTATCTTGAGACTAGGCTGTATAATACTCGAATGTCATTATCTTACTCACTTTGCTGCAAGCTTATGGGATCGTAGATGAATATGAATAGAGCCCTTGTGGGTATACATCTTTTCTTGCCATTGGGACTGAATGAATAATAGACAGTGAACACGGGTAGAAAGAGAGTGTTATCAGAACATTGGAAGTAAGTTTCACTAACAGTACATACGCATGTGCTCAGGCATCAGGAATACTTAAGCACTGGACAGATTTTTGCTAACACTTGTAGTGTTGAGTCATTCCAGCTTTATAAAGGCTGAACAGAATAACACATAGAACATTGACAGTCCCAGTGTCTTGAGACGAAAAGAGGAATATTAGGTACAGTAGTGGAATGTCAAGTACAAGAGAATTTAAGTAAACAGGAGCCAGTGGTCTTACAGACGTACGACAAAGATTTGTCTAACAACAGTAAAGCAAAGATTACACAGGAAGGTGCAGTATACAATTATAAGAATTTTAAGGTTTATAACTACAATGAGTACCCATTACAAATGGTACACTTTGATTTATTTTATAAAGGGATGAATTTCATCCCCACTACTAAATTTAGACTTGTTGACTGCATCAGTGAAATAAAAAGATATATAAGAAAACTTAATTTAAGTGTCATGTTTAAAGACACAACAAAGGATTCTAGTAAGCAAGACTACAAGTGCAAAGGGTTAAAAAAGAAGAGCACGTATGTGCCCCCTATTCATCCGATTATTTCAATTTATGACAAATCCGTAACACAAGTATATAGACTACAAAATCATATTGGTGGTAAAAAGATTAATTATAATTTATCCTTGGAAGAACAAAAAGTCCTTACTGACTTAAGAAATGATGACAGCATTCGAATAATGAAACCCGACAAAGGGGGTGGTATTGTCTTTTTTGACAGTATGGTATATTCTTCAAAAATATATGATTTTTACACATCGGAAAATTATGAAATTGTATCTTTGAATGAGATTAACATTGCTTACAATAGGGTTGACTTACCTATAGAAGAATTCCTGTTAGATAACAGAATCACCATAGACACTTATAATTTTATTAAAGTGGAACATCCCAAATTAGCTTCTATAGTGGGAATCCCTAAAGTCCATAAAGATACAATAGACCCCCCATTTAGACCTATTATTTCGGGTAGTCATTCCAAAACATTCCCTACGGGTTCAGTTATTGACTTTAACTTGAAACATATTTACAACAAAATTCCACATATGATTCCACATATGATGAAAGATTCATGGGAATTTTGGAAGAAATATCCTACATATTTGAGAAGTAATAATTTGGTATTTGTAACCATAGATGTTGTAGACCTTTTCTCTTGTATCCCTAAAATTGATGGATTAGAGGCATTTGCTAACAGCATACATAAATATGCAGACCTTGAATGGGACAAAGCATGCTTATTAATGGACATGATGTAAATTGTCCTTGAACATAATTACATTCAATTCGGGGGCGGATTCTTTAGACAAACCAGGGGCGTTGCTATGGGAGCAGCATGTGCTCCCATCTTCGCTAACCTGGTTATGTAAGATTGGGAAGAGGCTAAGGTGTTTAAGAGCCAGTTTATGCAATATATTAAATATTATTCACGTTATTTAGATAATATATATATATATTATGGGAAGGGAGTTCGGACATGTTGGACCAGTTTTTAATATATCTCAATCAGAGTGTCAACTTTTTAAAATTCACTTCGTACAGCAATGATTTTGATGTACCCTACTTAGACACATGTTTCTAAAATGGGATCTGGGTTTGAGTCAAGAATTTATAGAAAAAATACTTTTTCCAACAGTTATTTAGAATTTTCCAGTTATCATCCCAGGAACAGGTATATCAACATTTATAAAGGACAGATCATACGTGCCATCCGAATGACTTCTGTATACAAAGACATGATAGAGGAAGTGGCACATATCACGAATATGTTCCAGGAAAGAGGGTATGATGACAAGATGATGGCTAGAGTTAGTCAGTAAACTATTCAAGGATGGACATTTAAATATAAACCATTATTGGGCTTTTATTATGCATCATGGCTGACTGATGAGCCACCAGTACATTCCCTAGAAGATAATCCATCATATGGGAAATATTGTGTGTTGGAATATGGACCATATATAGGTAAAGTTAAGAACATCTTGAATACTAATTGGAATATCATTGCTATTGATGAGGAATTGGTTAGTATTTTAGGGACTGGACCCAGATTTGTGTATACGATGGGGTACAACATAAAGAAATATTTAGAGAAAATGAATTTAAAACCAATATCTTATGACTCTTATACTAAAAAATGTGGTAGTTGTAAACAGTGCAGTCACATTCTTCAGGAAAAAAGTATAACATTGGAAAATATAAATAATACAAAAATAATATTCAAACAAGGTAATTGTTGCACTAAGATGATTGTATATATGGATAAATGCATGACATGCTCAGGATTTTTATATAGGAAAAACTGAGAGGAAATTTAATAAACGGATATATTCTCATTTATATAGTATCAGGACAAAAGATGAAAAGAACGCTCTTTTTAGACATATCAAAAAATGTGGAGATGGGCACTATTTCAAGTTTGCTATTATTGACAGTGATCAACTTGATATGGGGGGGGGGGGACTTCAAGGGCCTGTTATCATACAAAAAGTATTGGCGGCAGGTTTTATTGGATGCTTCAACCCCACCAGGACTCAATGACGTTATTTCTATTAAACCTTTGCTAGCTATGGGTTGAATTTGAGTTTAGTGGCATATGCAACGGTTAATTTGTGATTATAAAACATAAACAGGCATACCAAATTTTATATTTATATATATTTATATTCAAATAGTCACATCACATTGATGGTACAATTTTGTTACAATATTTTTATAGATAGGTAGATTTAGGACAAGATATATATTTTGGTCATTGTTTATTGTATTGTTGTTTAGATTCTTATAGTTTTTATAGGACAGTTTGGATGGATATGTAATAATTTGTTCTGTTTTACCCAGGCATTTTACATACAAATATTTAATATTAAAATATTTTTAAGGTTTAGATTTATATTTTATAATATATATTATACATTGTATTTGTTCACGTTGTGTGTTAGCATAGATAGGATTTTTATAATAATAGCTTTTGCACTATATGTATTTTTAGATGTCATATACCTTTAATATGAAGCATTGTGTATTTTGAATTTTGGCACCAAAAAGTTTATTTAAGTGCTGAGAGGTTTGTTTCAACTTGTTCTGAAGAAGCTTGCCATTTAGCAAGTGAAAGCGCTTAACCTGTTGGATTATTCTGTGTTTCGTTTAATAAAATTACAGTTTGGCTGAGGATACCGTTGGTTTTTGAAGAAATTTATTTCATTTGTTTCATCTGTTCCACTGGCTTTTTAAAAGTTTATCTAACTGCTGAGAGTTTGGCTGTGGATATCGCTGGTTTTTGTAGGCATTTGTTTCATTTGTTCCACTGGCTTTCATACACACTTTTCAGCTGCTGAATTGCCGTTTTTTTGGTGAGTTTCGTCTCAAGACACTGGGACTGTCAACGTTCTATGTGTTATTCTGTTCAGTAGTTGTTTGGAACGTTGTTTGTGCGGGTTCCTTCAACTTTATAAAGGCCTGACTTGGATTTGCTAGCTTGGAAACTTTATGAAAGTGACTCTCCCAAAATAAGTCACTATGGTGGTATAAGTGTCCTCTTTATTCAAAAGCCCATTAGTAAGGTCTGTAGGCTGTCCCCGGTGAAGCAGGTAGGACTGTCATCCTTCTCCATCCAAGAAGACACATATTTGATCCCATCTGAATGACACCACTTAATGAGACAGTTGTTAAATTCACTTATTGTCTCTTTTCATTTAGATGCCATTTGTGATGATGACAAGGCTAGCATCTTCCCAGCCTCATTCAAGACGACTGACAGCTCATCAGATTGCTTTTTCATGTCTGAGGACTGTTAACTGTGATCCTTAGAACTGCAACAATTTAATATGACTGTAGGCAAACATACATTAACTCTAAAATTGCAGTACTTTGAAGTATTCCCTTTATTCAGAGGTATAATCTCAGAGTTAATATGTATGGACATATTTGAGGTATAGGGGATTTTGGGGGCTTGCCCTCAAAAAACATGTTGAATATGTAACAGTGACTTTTGAAGTTCACTTTTGCTTGTATTAAATCATACTTAAGTCTTCATAAATTCAGGAGCCGTATAATCAAGTGTCAAACTTCTGAGAGGGAGATAAGCTTAACTATATCTCCCATAGACAGGATCATTCATTGTCTTGTGGGCAAATAGTAGATGTTATATTTATTTGGGGTGAAGGAATCTAAAGGCCATAGTAGCTTCAGAGATGTTCACAATTGAATGACGGCTGTCATTTTATTGTTGCGTCATCTGGTGAGTGGACTGTGTGATAATATGTTCTGGTACCCATAAGAGCTCACGAGTGCAGTTCTGGTGATCCTTAATTTGGGAAAATGCAGTGCACGTTGGTGCAGGTGTAGTGTGACGTGCACAAGTATAATGCTGAGGGTGGGTCTTCTGTTGCACTATCTAGGACGTATAGGAAATGCATTTTCCAGAACCTCAAAATATGATGCCATTTTGTTTGTGATGTTGAATTGGTTTGTTGCGATAGTATGTTGTGTTCTAACAACCATGGTAAGTGGGATGTCAGCCTCCACTTTGAGGAGGTGATTGCAGCTCATCTGGTGACAGTAAAGGGTTGCCACTGAGTAAGAGTCTGTTGCTACTCTACTGTCAGACTGGCAACTGATGAAGTAAGGATAGACTGCTGCCATTGTGAAAGAGAAATTTTCTGCTGCCATTGTGAAAGAGAAATCTTCTGCTGGCAACATAGTAAAATATATGAGTAGAGCTCAACAACATAATAAGGACAGGCTAGACGACAAGTTACAGTATGTTATACATATTACACTATACAAAAAAAGCAGGTAGTGTGGTATATCAAAATACAGGCATGGGTATAGTATAATAAACAACAGAAAAATACTTAGGTTTATAGATTAATACTAGGCTAACTGCCCCCTGTGGGCCATTTTAAGCCTAGCCAATTACCCCATGTGAGAATCGAACCCTGTACTTTGCGTCTGTAAGATGAACACCTTAACCATTATTCCAGCCCTCTCCCCCTACTTGACAGTACAGGTGTAATTCAAAGGCAGTATAAAATGCAGTTGACCAATACAGACACAGATGCCACATATAATGAACATGTGCAGTTTTCTAGTGCTACGACAATACAATGCAGACACAGGTGCCGCATATAATTGAACAGGGCAGTTGGTTAGCAATATGGCAGTACAACTGATGCACAGGTGCCACAAATATTAGAACAACACACTTTTCTAAAAGTGTGTTTGAACGATACACACATAGGTGTCACAAATAATAAGATGTAGGTAGGGTGCCACAAGGAGCAATAAGATGGGACTAGCATGAGGAGAAGTTGGCAAGTGTCTCATGCTCTTTGTTCATTAGCAGTGATGCTATCATAGAATACTAAAGTACTACGTATCAGCGATTTTTTTCTTGCATAAAATTTTTTTTTTATACATTCATAGGCAAATACTAGGCTATCAGTCTGCAGGCTATTACAAGCCTAGTCAACAATCAGAGATAAGAATGAAGCCCTGTGCCTTGCATTTTTGAGGTAAAGACCTTAACTATCATGCCAATCCCTCTCCCTTTGAGTTTTAAGATCATTATTTATATAGTTCTGGTGTGAAGAATTTTACTTTTATGGCTAACCACCCTGTGGTGTATACTGTGGCTCTAGACAACTGTCACTGTTGAAGTGACACCCCAACCCCCATGTGCAAAAATGGGGAAAAGGGGTTGTGGATGGATGGATGGATGGATGGATGGATGGATGGATGGATGGATGGATTAGTTCTAAATCTGCATAATTAATATTGTCTCATTGGTTGACCAATTAATCCCTGGAAGAACAACTGCGAAACTCACTCTTGAAGTTGCGTTAGTTGAGAAGTACACTTTATGGAAAGGCATCTTGTTGAACTGATCTGCCTGGCAAAAGAAGGAATGGCTAAACAAAACAGGAGGCTCCATAAAGGAAGAGAATGCAAACTGCATGAAAAACATAACAAAGTGAGCTGCATGTTGAAGGGGGTTGGCCTCCTATGTGATCACTGTGTTTTGGGTCAACCCTGTGTGCACTTTAGTGTATGTTTTTACTTGTGCATTTGCCAGAGGAATGTCTTCCTTAACCTGCAGATTCAACAGATTTTTAAGTAGATTTTCTAGTTTCAGTTTCTTTGTTTATTATTCTTTGGGTTAACATTTTATCAAGAAGAAAATTATTCAAAGTTCAAAATTAGTTTTGCATGTGCACTGTTTTTTCAGTTTGATTTTAAGGTAAGCATGTTGTACTCTTAAAAGTAAAAATGCTACCATAATGCCTAGTATGAGAGTTATGCTTTCAATGATAAATGTAGTCAGTTTTTAAATTTCTGTTTTTTTCTAGAACAGTTAGTACATTTTACTTGGTATACTCTTAATAACTATCATTTAGGTTATATTTAATTATTTATAGGATCATAGGAGGTTACTAGGCTATCGCCCTGGAGGTCATTTCAAGCCTAGCTGTTTCATCTAAAATGTAGTACTGTAAAGTCTAGTGAATACCCAGGACTGCATTTATTAATGACTGCCTGTGTCCAGGAGGGCTATGGGCACTATCCCTGGTAAGAATTTATGGTGCCCCATCCACTCGTCCAGGATTATTTTGAACAGTATCATAGAGATGCTGTGCTTCACATGAATTGGCAGCCTATTCGAAAGATGCAGCAGTCACTGGGAGACAAATCTTTCCCTGCAGCATGTCTTATTCAAGTTGCATGCCATATTTAAATCCTTGCACTAAATGGGCAAGTAAAATGCAGCAAAATGAATAGCTGTAACTGCAAGTTCAGATTTGCCTTTTGAAAAATATCATTTATGTTCAGTTTTGCTTACAGTGCATAAATATTAATCAACCCGCATGAAATATTTTCTAAATCTTAAAGTAAATATTTTCCATGTAGATGTGCTGTATATTATGTATTTTAGCACGAGAATAAGTTAGTTCTGTGTAAGTGTAAAGTGACTTTCTTCATTTAAAGTTCATTTCATTGGTGATCCGACCACATACATTTTCATGGAAGTCAATAAATAATGAACACAAACTCACACTGGAATGGAGCTAGAGAGGTTAGGAGTCGTACTGGAAGCAAATAAAGATTGTTGTTTTTCTCATCTTCATATATTCTGTATATGAGTATGTCTTGTCCAATTTAGCAAATAGTCCATGTTAAACAGATGACTGTAGAGTTCATTAAATACGTCAAGGTGGTTTGTGTTCTGGAATTACTAATGTCATGTTATTCTGTGTTTAATTGGTCTTTTTGTTTTTCATACATAAGGTGCCTGTTTCATCATGGTGTGGCAAAGGTCTTCACTCTGCCGATGATATACTTCTGAATTACCGCCATTACCAAAGGTAACTATATTTACACCTTTTTTGCCATTTTTTATGCTTTATCAGATTATCCTAAGTAATTTAGTTGGAGCTTGGTGTATGTTTTCAGTCATGCTTTTTGCTAATGAAGTTCACTCTTTAACATGATTATGACATGATGTACTTGTTGCTGTTACTGTATTTATGTGCTTTCTTTTGCTGTTTCATTCTCTTTTTTTGTATTGATAAATGCATGTAAAATGGGTCAGCACAGTGCTCTAGTGCCAGGTGGTACTCAGGTATCCAAAGGTACACCTCAGTAGTGCAGTGTTGTGCTCTGACTGGATCCAGCATTCCTCTAGTCCTAGGATAAGTTCATACAATAGAACATATATAGAGTTTTACATTTAGGTCTGGAGAGAAAAGCTCCTTATTACATACAGTTAAAACAAACATACATTTAAGTAATTATACATACAATTATAAAACGTTTTAGAAAAGAAAATATGATTATATTTGGTGTTGTACCAATTAGAAGGGGAGCACAAAGAAAGGGAGAAAAAGTAGGGAGGAAAGTAACAGAGCGAAAGGAGACAGAGCTATGTACAGTATTTATGTCTGGACATTCTTTAGATTTCAGACCGTGGAAGTTGTGGGGAAGAAAAGAAAAGAAAAAAAATAGCCAGTGCATGAGGGAGTAAATGTATAAGTGATATTAGGAGGGGTTAGGTAGGAAGCAGAAAGTAAGGAAGAAAAAGTAGCGAGAAAAGTAACAGAGAGAGGGGGGAGAGAGCTATGTACAATATTTACATTTGGGCATTCTTTAGATTTCTGACCAGGCAGGTGTAGGGAAAGAAAAGAAAAACAAATAGCATGTGCATGAGATAGTGAATGTATAAGTGATATTAGAAGGGGTTAGGTAGGAAGAGTGCAATTACATTTCCAGTTTTGGGAAAGGTGGGAGTGGAGCAGGAATTTGAAGATTTCTAAGCTTGAAGTGATTCTTAGCAAGGGAGGGAGGGAGTTCCATTTTTTGACTAGAGAATAGGAAAGGAGAAACTGGCCAGGGGGACGTTTTGGTTTATATACAGAAAGAAGATTTTGTTGGGCAGATCTAAGGGGTCTGTTTGGAGTGTAGAATTGTAAGATATTAGTAAGAGCGGGGCATGCAGTAGGTTTAAAGATTATTTTGTGGGCTGTAGTAAGCTGTAGGTAGACAAGGTGGTTAGGAAGCTCAAGCCACTTTAGCATATTGAGAGAGGTGCAATGATGGGAGGAGTGTTTAGATTTAGTAGCAAATTTAGCAATTTTTTTTGTAGCAGCTTTCTAGTTTTGAGGAGATGGGTAATAGAAAGATTGGTTAGAAGTGGAGTACCATACAATAGTGAAGGGAGTAAATAAGTAGAAGCTAGAGTTTGCCTTGTAGATGGAGTGAGAAAGTGAGCATTTCTATATAACACACCTAGCTTCTGATGTTTTTTTTTATGTTAAGTTGGACATGTGTATCGAATTTCAGGTGTTCATCGATAGTGACCCCAAGAAGTTTAGCAAAGGGGACAACTTCTATAGATGAGTTGGTGTGGCTGAAGATATTGAGGGATTGCTTGTCAAGTGTGACAGTTTTTGAGGGAGAGAAGAGAAGGATTTTGGATTTATTGGCATTAAGTGAGAGATGGTTTTGAAGCATCCAGTGCTCGGTAGTTGTAAAGGCCAATTGGGTTTTTGCCTGGAGCTCAGTGAGACTAGGAGAAGAGCAAACTAAAGTGGAGTCATCTGCATATTGCACTATTTTAGTGTTATGAATGGCGGTGTGAAAGTCATTGACAAATATATTAAAGAGCATAGGTCCTAGTATGGACCCCTGTGGAACCCCGGTGGGGGTAGGAAGGAAAGTAGAGATACCGGTTTGCCATTTCACGGCCTGGGATCTGTTAGAGAGATAACTGTGGAACCAGTTAATGCAATTTTGAGAGAGATTAAGGTTAGAGAGATGATTCAGAAGGTGGGTATGGGAGATGGTATCAAATGCTTTGGATAGATCAAGGGCGATAGTGGAAACAATATCTCCAGAGTCACGAGCAAGGTTTATTATGTCTAAGAAAGAGAGGAGAGCAGTTATAGTACTATGTCCAGGATGGAAGCCATGTTGGGTAGGGGTAAGGAGTTGATTATTTATGAGGAAGGGCATGAGTTGGAGATGGATGTATTTTTCAAGGATCTTTGAGATTGGTGAAAGAATGGCTATGGGTCGGAAGTTGGAGATGTTATTATTTTTGCCTCCTTTGTGGAGGGGCAGGATATAGGCTGCCTGCCACAGTTTGGGGACATATGATTCCTGTATGGATCTGTTGATGAGAATGCTGATGGGAATGGCAATACCATCTGCGGCAAGCTTTAGAAAGACTGAGGGAATATTGTCAGGGGCGTTGGACCATGGCTTAAGTTTAGAGAGTAGCTTTTTGATGTAGGAGGTTGAGATGGGTTTTAGATAAAAAGTTGGTGGAGGATTGGGGGTGGGGGTTTTATGAGAGGGAGGGGCAGTAGGATTGAGCGGAAGGGAGGAGACCTGGTTGGGGAAGGTCTTAGTGAGTTCAGCTATAGAGTTAGTAAAAAAGGAGTTGAAGAGGGTAGCAATTTCTGTATCAGTTTTTTTGTTGTCAGGGCAGGGATTAATTTTGTTACCTGGATGCAGAAGAGAGCTAATGGAGTACCAGAATTGTTTGGGATTTTTGGAGTGGGTAGACTGAAGTTTAATAAAATATGATTTTGTCTTTTGTCACAAGCTTTTTGGTTAAGTTATGGAGTTGTTTATATTTTTGGAAGGTAACAGGGTGTTTATTTTTGTTATAAAGTTTCCAGGTTTTATCCCTTTGTAGCATGAGTGTTTTGGTGTCTTTAATTAGCCATGGTGTGGAGTTGGATTTTATTCGTTTTATTCTAGGTGGGGCTTGACTATTTAGGATGCTCAGGAAGGTTGTATTGAAGGAATCTATGGCTTTGTCTAGAGGAAGAGTTTTTAGGTTGTCCCAGTTTGTTAGTTTTAGGGTTTCAGAGAATAAAGACGGGTTAAAAGTTGTAAGATTACGAGTATGGGTATATCGGTGTTGGTGAGGGGAGGAGTGGGTAGTTCGGTGAATGATAGCAGGAATATGATCACTTATGGTGTCTGGTAATAAACCAGAGTATGAGATATTATTTGGGTGGGAGACTAAGATCCAGTCCACAGTGGACCCTGGGGGGTTGTTATGATTAGGTCTGGTAATATTTATTAGTTGAGTGAAATTAAGAAGATTAATAGATAGGGAGGGATTGTTGCTGTTGATTCTATTCCAGTCAATATTCACATCACCTATTATGTATGTTTCAAGCTTAATGTTAGCAGAGGCCCATAGAAGGATGTTTTCTAGAGTGGTAGTATTGTTTCCAGGGGGGATATAGATGGCCATGACACAAATACTTTTATAGTTATTCAGTTTAAGAATTCCTATGACTAGTTCAGCATTGCTGAACTGAGGAATATGGTTGTGGTAAGGAGAGATATTCAGTAGGCTAGTATAGATTAAGGCTACTCCTCCTCCTTTTTTATTTTGGCGGTCACATCTGAGTGCTTGAAAGCCATAGGGTAAAATCTCAGAGTCAGTAATGTGGGGTTGTAACCATGTCTCTGAGACTGCTACTATATCTGGAGTAGTATGAAATAGCCAAGCATGAAAGAGTGCTATTTTGTTTTTTACACTCTGGGTGTTAATGGTAACTAGCTTGAGGTATTTATGGTTGGAAGTATTTGGAGAGATAGGGGGAGGGTGATTGCCATTAATCTTTGGTCCAGGGTTGGGGTGAATGTCTCCTGCTAGGACAAGGCAGCTAGAGGAAGAGAGAAGCCAGACCTCTGGTTTGTAACCTGTTGTTTGTGTGTAGAAAAGTATTACTTTTGGTGAAAGATGCTTAGTTGAATAGACAAGATGTTTTAGTTTAAAATAGTGAAGTGGGTTAGGTTGTATTAGCAAGGGGGATATGTTGTGAAAGTGGGAAGAAATGAAGTTGGGATGGTAGAGAGTAGTAGAGGTATGGGTGGAGAAAAAGGGGGGTAATTTGAAAGAGGAATAGGAGGTGGCATTGAAGGTAGTTGCTAGGAGAAGAATGCTTATAGAAGAGATAAGAAGTGTATGTGAGAGTGTAGCAGTCATTCTTAACTAGGGTGGAGAAAATAAGGAGGAGGCAGTAGGATTATAGGTGAGAAATTATGTGAAAAAGGGAATAGGGTTAAAGTTGAGAGTACAGGAAGGAGAAGGAGGATTAAGTGAAAAGGGAATAGGGTTATAGGAGAGAGCACAGGAAGGAGAAGGATACAGATAGGGGAGGGATTGGTTAATTGGTTATTGATGGGAGGGGGAAGAGTAGTGATATGATTGGCTCAGAGGAAGGGGAGGGGATCCAGGGTAGGAATAAATGTAGAGGTACTGAGGGTGGGTGGAATTTGGGGGTAGGGTAGGGAAGTGTAGCGGGGCAGACCTAAAGGACAGACACAGCAGCAGGATGGTGAGGAAAACAATCAGTAAAGTTGAGAGTAAGTATAGAGGAAGGTAAGCAGGATGTAGAGGAAGAGATGTGTAGATGTTAGTAATGTAAATAGACAGGCTGTAGGATGAAGTTGTAGGATGAATACGGACTGGGATATGAGTGAAGAAGAAGTGGCGAGTGACAGACTAAGGGATTATAAATCTATAGGTGGAAAAATAGTGAGAGAAGTGTTAGAGACAAGTAAAGACTGCCATCTAGTGGAAAGAACAGACAAAGCACAGAGTGGAGACCACAGGAGGAGATTGGTGGTAATAAGAAATTCAGAAAGGTTTGAAGAGAAATAGCTACAAAAAGACTAGGAGTCTTTTTGGCCTTTAGTGTGAGGTATATTTTTGAACTGTTTCTTTTGGTTTCAGTTTCAGAGAAGTGGTTTGTGATTTCTTTCAACCATCATGTCCTTCTGAGCTCACAACTTAATGTCTGCCAGGAGGAATTTCTGGGGTCTACCGTAGTTTTCATGCAGAATTTCTAGGGCCTGCTATACTCTTTTATTATAGTAGCTCGTCACATACTTGCTTACGGTCACTTGCTTGATAGACAAGTGCTCTAACTTCCACAAGCTCATTCTCACATAACTGCTTGGCCTGCCTGACCCTATTAAACTATATAGCCCTACCAGAGGCTTAACTGTAACCCTAAAACTCCTGCCCAGTCATAACCAGAGTCCTTAATTTGTGTCCCTAAAACTTCACTTCCCCTATCTAAACCTAAAATCTCGGATTGCTCCCTAAACCTAATTTATCCAATTGCTCCCTTACACTTAAAGCCCCTTGCTGCTCCCTAATTCTGAAACACCCCTCCCTTCTCACTTCCTAACCCTATAATCCCAAAACTGCTTCCTAAATTTAAATCTCCTTCCTGATTCCTGCTCTAATCCATACTCTCTCCTTGTAGCTTTCACACATGATTGCTGCTCTAATCCATACTCCCTCCTTGTAGCTTTCACACATTTACCTTACTCAGAAATGAATAATGTGATTGAGTAACTTGCTGCTGTGGCTTGCATGAACTTCAAGCATGAGCGGTAGCCTGTATGGGCAAAGTAGTGCACACAGCCTATCTTGACCACGCCAAGGCTTTCAATACCATCCCACACTCCAGACGTATAGATAAACTCACTAAACTGGGCATAAATCCCTATGTCACAAGATGGGTGGTAAATTGGCTCACTGCCAGAACCCACACAGTAAAAGTAGTCGACTCCAAGTCCGACCAGACCAGTGATGAGTGGAGTACCACAGGGTTCGGTCCTGGGTCCTCTCCTGTTCGGCATCTACTTCTCTGAAGTGCAGGCCAGCGCAGAAGGTCTTTGGCTAACAAAGTTTACAGATGACTGCAAACTGGAAGCCATAATAGAATCACCTAATGATGTGGACATTCTACAAAAGGGCCTCACAGAGACAGATGCTTGGTGTCAAAGTCATGGCCTCAAGCTCAATGCCAAGAAGTGCATTGTCAACCCCTTTGGGAAAAACTCGGTACCCATGAACTACCACATAGGTGGTAGCTCACTAAGCACTGAAAGTGTGATAAGAGACCTCGGGACACAGGGGGACAGTAGTCTCTCCTTTGATAACCACATGGCCACAGTAGTCAGGAAATCCTTCTACATGGCACACAAGAAGGTCATTGTTCCTCTCTACTCGTCCCTCATCAGACCCATTATAGAGTACAATGCCCCGTTTGGCATGTATCTCACAAGACACCTACAACAATTGGAAAGGCCACAGAAATACCTCACTAAGAGGATTATCAGCCTCAAACAAATGCCATATGCAGACCGTTTAAAAAAACTCCAGCTCTACTCCATCGCATATCGCCTACTCAGAGGCGATCTCTGCCTAACATACAAAGCTATGTCAAACCCAGAGCTGTTGGATATGCTACACTTAAAGAAATCCCAATCTGTCCGAACCACACGCTCCAGGGACCTAAACCTTGTCACCACAATAAACAGAACATGTTGCAGGGATACATTCCTGTCCCAGAGTCTTCCCATACTCTGGAACAAACTACCCACTCATGTCAAGCAAAGCTCCTCAATGGCCCTCTTTAAGAAAAACATTGACGACTGGATGGGAGGTAGAAAATTCACCCTGGGGATCACTTCTGTGGCACTGCTTGACAGGGGCACAGGAAAATAATTTTCTTGGGTGGTAAAAGCCAGGGAACCATTTTGGCTAGGCTTATACAGGCCCCAGGGCCGATAGCCTAGTACCTACCTATGAACCTATGAGCTACAACACACTCGAGTCCCTGGCTTTGAGACAGTGGTCTTCGAGTGTTTGTTATTCAAGTACTTATAATAGAATCAAACAGCTCATAACTAGATGGAAGTATAAGATTTAATGTAGTTAGGCAATTGATTACTTTGGACTTGAAATAAGAATGAGGTTTTAGAAGTTGTCTTCTATGAAGGACTGTGAATCAGTAATGATAATAATAAAAATGAATAATAATAAAAGACTAGTACCTTGGCAGTGTGAGTTTGTGGTCTCCATGGGGGATAAGAGATCACAACTAACAAAAATGTACACATCTATAACAGCACAAGCTGTTTACTGTATATTCAGAGTTGGAGAATATCATAGGTTCATAGGTGCATAGGTTCATACTAGGCTATCTGCCCTGGGGCAATTATAAGCCTAGCCCAATTCTGTATGGCTTACGCCACCCCTTGATTTGAGTATACTGTGCCCTTTTTAAGGTTTAGTTTACTGTGCCTCTGTCCAATAGTGAAAGGGGAGTAATCCCTGGGACAAACCTACGATCCCCCATCCACCTATTGAGATTCTTCTTGAAGAGATTCAGTGAGGTGCTCTGCCTCACATGAACTGGAATTCTATTCCAGAGCGAAGAGAGCCTCTGGGTTATGAACCTGTCCCTCCAGCAAGTTCTATTTATTTCTGTTCTGAGGTTCAAGTCCCTCGAGCATGTGGCTCTAAGGGATTTAGATTTACTGAGATGGAGCATGTCCATTAATTCTGGATTTGACATAGCTTTGTATGTCAGGCATAGATCGCCTCGAAGTAGGCGGTATGCAACTGAGTAGAGCTGGAGTTTTTTCAACCGAGCAGCATATGGCATCTGTTTGAGACCCTTGATCCTCTTGGTGAGATACTGTTGGGGTCTTTCTAACTGCTGCAGGTGTCGGGTAAGGTACATCCCAAAAGGGGCATTGTATTCTATGATGAGCCTGATGAGGGATGAATAAAGGGGCATGATTACCTCTCTTGATCTAGATGTGAAACCCTTCATGATGAGGTGGGCTATGTAGAAGGTCTTTCTAACCACTTTGGCAATGTGGTTTTCAAAGGAGAGATTGCTATCAACTTGGGTCCCCAGCCTAATAACTTTCTCTATACTTAACGGGTTTCTGCCTATGTGGTAATTTGTGGGCACATTGTTTTTGCCAAAGGGTATGACTATACATTTTTTGGCATTTAGCTTTAAACCATGGCGCTGGCACCAGTTATCTGTCTCTGTGAGACCTTTTTGAAGGATGTTTGTGTCAGCTGGAGAGTTGGTTATGGCCCAGTTTGCAGTCGCTCGAACTTGGTGAGCCATAGTCCTCCCACGTCTGCCTGTACCTTGGAAAAGTATATACCGAACAAGAGTGGTCCCAGGACAGAACCCTGTGGGATGCCACTTGTGACCGGTTTCGAGTCGGACATGGCTCCAGCAACTCTCACTCTGTGGGTTCTGTCTTTGAGCCAGTTTGCGACCCATCTTGTGACATAGGGGTTTATATTTAAGCTGGATAGCTTATCTATGATGCCCGAGTGGGGTATTGTGTCAAATGCCTTTGCAAGGTCCAGATAGGCTGTGTGGACTACCTTCCCTTCATCTATGGCTTTGGTGACTGTTTCAAAGAAGTCAACCAGGTTCAAAAGGCAGGATCTGCCCTTGACAAAGCTGAACTGGGTAGGATCTAGTGTCTGTAGGTCCCCAATGTCTTTGTTTATGAGCTCCATGATGATCCTCTCCATAGCCTTGCAGACTAAGCTAGTCAGGCTTATGGGGCGATAGTTTCCAGGGTCCATAGAGGCTCCACCTTTGTGGAGTGGGACCACTGTTGCTGCACGCCATTCTGTGGGCACATATCCTGTAGTGAGGCTGAGATTGTATAGCTGTTTTATTTGAGGGATTAGTTCCTCTTGGAGTTCATGTAGGACGCAACCTGGGACACCATCTGGTCCCATGGAAGCAGTGTTTTTTGCTTTGGAGAGGGCAGCCTTCACCTGAGCATCAGAGATATTTAGGAGGCAGCCCTCTGCCGGGATAGATACTTGCTCTTTTGTGGGGGAGGGGTGGAGAAGTTTGCACTGAACCTGTCTGCCAGGATATTGGCAATGTCTGTGGGTTCAGTGTATTTTTTGTCATTTAGAATCAACTCAGAACAAGTCTGGGAGTTGCATCCCAGGTTTCTAACATAACTGAAAAAAGCCTTATGATTGTCTTTGGTGTCCTGTGCAATTTTTCTCTCGAAGCTGGCCTTGGAGGATTTTATGAGGGATTGTAATATTTTGCTAGTACTGATCAGAGATGCCTTCCCTATTAGGGATTTTGCTCTGTCATGTAGTAGCTTCCTCCTTCTGTTGTACAGTTTATTTATGGCAGGGGTCCACCAGACTGGATGCCTGCCTTTGGATGATTGGGTCTTGGTTTTGTTTGGGATAGCATGATCCATGCATTCCTGGAGATGTCCGTAGAATGCGTTTATATAGAATTCTGCAGTTTGGGCCATAGTTTCCACTGGCCCTGGGGCCTTGAAGGATTCCACTTCAGTTTTGAGAAGTGAGAAGTTCACTTTTGAGAAGTTTTTCACTGTGGTTTTCTGGGCTGGGGGTGGGGTCGGGATGTGGACATCCAGTGAAATTAATTTATGGTCTGATCTTACCAATGAGGGATATACTTCTGGTGTGGAGCACAGAGTCCCCATGTTGGTAATGATCAGGTCTAGTATGTTGTCCTCTCTTGTGGGAGTGGTGACTAGTTGTTCCATAGCATTTGAGTTTATAATTTCCAGGAACCTTTGGGCTAAGGTGCTGGGGCTTGAGTAGTGCTCCCAGTCAATGTTTGGGTAGTTGAAGTCACCCAGTATAATGGTGTTCGGAGAGATCTTCATGTTCTCCAATGTTTTCAGGAAAGCCGAGTGTGATTCCTGACTTTGAGAGGGTGGTCTGTAGGATGCTATAAACTGAAAAGCAGTCTTGGCCACTGTTAGTTGCACATGGATGGTCTCCGATACTTCGTGCAATGCCACTAACCTGGAGGTGTGGATATCCTTGATAAATATGGAAACTCCCTCCTTTGTGGTTCGGTCCTGGTTTTGAGGCCAATAAGCATGATATGAGGTATAGCCTGGTAGTGCTGGGGTGCTCTCTGGAGCCTTGAACCAGGTTTCTGTCACTGCACAGATATCGATGTTCTCCATACTGAGGAGAGCTTCGAGTGCATGCATCTTGAGGTTAAGACTTCTGGCGTTTAGCAGCATTACCCTTAGTTTCTTGTTCCTTGTGCTGTCTATGGAGGTGGGTTTGACTTTTGAGCCTTGCCTAAAAGGCACTATGGGGGTGGCAAGAGCCTTTGCCAATATCCGAAAGCCCAGTGGTGACAGGTGCAAGCCGTCCCTAGTGAAGCAACGTGGCTTGTCGAGCATGTCATCCCAGGCTGACAGACACTGGATCCCCTTTGAATGACACCAAAATTTTAGGCAATTCTTAAAATCGATCATTTTGTCTTTGTACTGTGGCATCATTCTAGGTGAGGGTAAGATGCTGCTCAAGGTCAGGGTCATACCAGCCTGGGCTACATGATCAGAGAGCTCCTCTATGTCTCTTTTCATGTAGTCCAGGGAGGTACGTCTCAAGTCATTCACACCAGCATGTACAATGACTGAGTCATATTTGTATTTGCTTTGGAGTGACCTGAGTGCTTGCATTATGTGGCAGATCCTAGCACCCGACAGGCAGCTCACCATGACCTTCTCTTTATTCAGCCTGGTGAGCGGGATGTCAGTGTGTCTGACAATAGAGTCACCTATTACAAGAGTATCAGGTGTGTTATTCAGCCTTAAGGGCTGTGGCTGCTTGGCACACTGACTTTGTGGGTTATGTGCGTGTTTTGTTTTGAGGTAGCGTTTGCTTGGATGTCTGCTTTGGAGGTCTCTGTTGCTTAGGTAGATTCTTATTTAGAGCCTCCGAGTATGTTTTTGTGTATTTATGTGTTTGGTTTGCTGATGTGGTGGGACTATGTGATACTGGAATTGTGTTGTGTGAGGTTACCTTCTCCTCCTGACTGGTTACACCAGTTTTGAGATGAGAGAAATAGTTGCATCTCTCACATATATTTGAACCTGTTTGGAGGAGGAGAGGGTTGTCCGTGTACATGAGACAGTTGTAACATTGCCTCAAAATTCCCAGATTCACCAGCTGGACTGGAGAGGAAACCATTGACTGACCTTTGGACATGCTAGAGTAATATAGGGAAACTGAATTTAAGATGGACTAATAGAGGACAGGGTGACCGTAGAGAGTATAAGAATAAGTAGTGCTTATGGTTTAATAGTGCTAACTTGTAGGATTACTTAATTGGACCAGTGAAGGGCCTTAGAATGAGAATATGGTGTTTAAATTGAGAGATAGAGCAGTTCTAAGGGAAAAAGTGAAGAGCAGACTTTGTGGAGCCAGGAATAGTTTAAACCCAATTAGGTGGCGCTGCCCGCTGTTGCGCTATGCTCAAAAACGCACAAAACCGTGCAAAAGAGGGTTTTAAGAGAGGAAGATGAAGGGGTTTTGGAATTGACCCAAAATGGCCAATAAAACTACAGTTTCAAGTCAGTAACCACTCCCACAGGGGCGGGCAGGCTGCTCAATGTTTTTCACTGCCACTGATCAACAGAGAGACTTCCCTTTAGCCCAAGCAAAAAAAGGCCTCACAGAAACTTACAAGCAGTTCAAGAACAGCAAGCATGTAACTGAACTTTTTTAAATCTCAGAAAAGTGGGAAAAAAGAAAGATTTTTTTTGTTTTTTTCAGAGATAGCAGAGGTTCACAAGTATCAACAAGTTATAGCAGTGCAGTAAATGACCCCCACACAAGAGTGCTAGGCCAAAGACAGATACAATGCAAGTTTTGAGAAAAAAACGATTTTAAAAATAAGTGCAAACAGGAAATTCAGTAAACAGCTCTAGGTTGTGCTCTAAATACAGTTACTAATGCAGAAATCAAGTTTAACAACCCAGAAAATGCTCAAAATAGGCGGCTATGCAGAAAAACTTAGCAAATAAACAGAGGATAAATACTTAAAATCTCAAAAGTGGCTCCTTTCTTCTCTCAGCGTTTTCTCCTCTTGGTGGGTGCTTCACCAACAGCCAACAAGCCTGAAAAGACACCAAAATCACGAGGCAACCAGGTTTTAAGAGAGGAAGATGAAGGAGTTTGGAATTGACACAAATGGCCAATAAAACTACATTTTCAAGTCAGTAACCACTCCCACAGGGGCAGGCAGGCTGCTCAATGTTTTTCACTGCCACTGATCAACAGAGAGACTTCCCTTTAGCCCAAGCAAAAAATGGCCTCACAGAAACTTACAAACAGTTCAAGAACAGCAAGCCTGTAACTGAACTTTTTTAAATCTCAGAAAAGTGGGGAAAAAGCAAGATTTTTTTTGTTTTTGTTTTTTCAGAGATAGCAGAGGTTCACAAGTATCAACAAGTTATAACAGTGCAGTAAATGATCCCACACAAGAGTGCTAGGCCAAAGACAGATAAAATGCAAGTTTTGAGATAAAAACGATTTTAAAAATAAGTGCAAACAGGAAATTCAGTAAACAGCTCTAGGTTGTGCTCTAAATATAGTTACTAATGCAGAAATCAAGTTTAACAACCCAGAAAATGCTCAAAATAGGCGGCTATGCAGAAAAACTTAGCAAATAAACAGAGGAAAAATACTTAAAATCTCAAAAGTGGCTCCTTTCTTCTCTCAGCATTTTCTCCTCTTGGTGGGTGCTTCACCAACAGCCAACAAGCCTGAAAAGACGCCAAAACCAAGAGGCAACCAGGTTTTAAGAGAGGAAGATGAAGGAGTTTGGAAATTGACCCAAAATGGCCAATAAAACTACAGTTTCAAGTCAGTAACCACTCCCACAGGGGCAGGCAGGCTGCTCAATGCAGGAAGCATTAATATAAGTTCTGCTTTCTTCTTTCTCTCTTTTTCTTTTGCTCCTGCAGTAGTAGATTGTACTGATGAGCACTTATATTAACATGTTTGATGTGACTAATTTAAGAGCTCATTACATTTCTGTGCTGTATTAATATACATCTGTACATTGAAATGGTACAAGTAAAAGGGGGGCATATGTCTATTTTGGATGTAATACAGTATATATTTACTCTGTACCTATATATGTATTTTATATAATGTATATAGAGATAATATTTAGATATAAACAGGCAGAGGAGACAAGATGGATATATAATTTTTTTTTAGTGCTTCCGTTTAAAATAATATACCAAAGACTTCAACTATGTTGTTTTAGATGAAAGCTCTAAATAAATGTTATCTGTATCCATCTCATTTCGTTGCCTGTTTCAAGAGTTTTTGTCTTTTATCTGAGACAACCCTTTGGTCGTTTGGTTTATATATATATATATATATATATATATATATATATATATATATATATATATATATATATATACACACACACTCACACTCACACACGTGTGTGTGTGTGTGTGTGTGTGTGTGTGTATAAATATATATATATCTATATATATATATATGTGTGTGTGTGTGTGTGTGTGTGTGTGTGTGTATACATACATAAATACATACATACAGACACATACATATATGTACGTGCACGTGTGTGTATGTATATATATATATATATATATGTGTCCCCTACAGATGATCGAAATCTTAAAACTTTGACTTTCATATGGCTGAGACCATTTGATTGAAGTTTTAAAACTTCAAACGTTCTGTATGGAGATCTCCTTACAGTTCGGAATGGAAAACTTTCCCTTTTCCTCGCTGTAGTGTGATCTTGGAGTTGGTATATTTAAATAGTAGGGGGTGTGGGGGGTGGTGCAGGGTGGCTTGCCTCCCTGCAAAAACATCCAGGAATTTTTTTTTTGTTTTATTTTTAACTTTTGAAACATCGATCATATGGTCTTGGCCATATGAAAGTCGATGTTTTAAAAGTTTGATCATCTGTAGTAGACCTATACATACATATATATATATGTATGGGTCTACTGCTTTAGATCGAAAATACACTTCTTCGAAATAGAGCAGTAGACCCTACACTTTAGTGAAAGTCCACTTAAACGAAAGTGCACTTTTGCTGAAGTCTAGTTCCCCGGGCTGCCCAAAAAAAACAAAACACAAAAACATGTTTTTGCAGGGGGGAAACCCCCCTGTGCCCCCCACCCCCTACTGAAGTATACCAACTCTGAGATCGCACTACAGCGGGGAAAAGGGAATATTCCCATTCCGCACTGTAGTGTGACTGCTGAAGTCAATGTTCGAAGTTTCACTACTTCGAACAAGTGGACTCGGTGAAGTGGGGGTCGAAGTAGTGAAACTTTGAACATATTGACGGATCCCATATATATATATATATATATATATATATATATATATATATATATATATATATAAATATATATATATTTATATAGAATATAAACTTAGAAAAGTAGCAAATTCATTGAACATGTTCTAAGCACACTTACTTGATTTTCTCAGTTCGAAGTTCATCACTGAAAACTGACAACAATTTACGAGTTCAGAGTGGATTACAGCATAGGATTCCCAGCATATAGGAACACAGTGCAGGGAGAGGTAAGTTAAATTGTATTTATTTGCATTACAGTGGTATGGTGTTTGTTAGAATAAATATGAGCATAATATAATGTTGCTGAGAAAGAGGGGACATGTTCTGTTTGGCGGGTATTGAATATATTATATATAATCTAATGTGGAACTGATGCACAGAGAAGGTACCGACTTAAAAAATAGAGGGAATATGAAAGAATGTTGCTCAGAACAAGGTAAACAAAAACAGTTGGAATGCCAGCCTGCCAAACATCATATTGATTAGACTTGAATATGGAAATCCTGAGAGTAGGCTAGAAGCAACAGAATAAATGCAAACTAGAATACCGAATAATGTATGTGGGAATCTGAAGCCTTTATTGGCTTAGTCAATTTGCCAGATCCGCATTACGAATAATTTGAGGGTTGGTGACACTTAATTGCACAGCAAAGGACAAATGATTTCTGTTAATCTAATGTTCTACCTCTATAACCCTAAGTGGGACATTCTTCTACTCTGTCTAGATCACATGAAAAAGGTACACTTTTGGAAAACTCTTTGAAATGCTGCAGCCCCCATTTGCATCTGTAGTCAGTTGCTAGTTGACATGTAATAGATGACCAGGTGCATAAATATCATACCTACACCTATTTGTGATGTCTCAGTCTTTGTATGGCTGTAGAGGTGCCAGGACGGGTGTGTCAATTCCCAACATGGCAGTTTTGAAACATTTTGAAAATATATGTTACATATCAAAAAGTAGTCATTTACCTATTGATTGAAGTAACAACCACCTTTCATAATGGAAGGGATAGAGAAAAATGAAATCTGACTAATTTGATAGATGACCATAAGCTACAGGTTATGGAAAACAGTTTATTCTCCAGTATTTATTTATTTGATTACCGGGAAAGTCTGATTTTGTAGGAGCCCATTTTCAGTGGAGACCCAGGCCAAAAAGCTCCATATTGTTACAAAACATTTTAAGAACGATAGTTTTGCAGTCTTTAAAAATAATACAGAAAGCAGCTACAGTTAAAATAACACTGTAATAATAATTAAGTAATAAAAAAATAAAGAAAATAAGTAATCTCCATTAGTGTATAGGGCTCAGAGTCTTTGTTCAAGATTACTTTTTTGTGATTATAAATCCAAACGCATTTTACCCTACTTATGAAAACATGTAGGTTGTGTGTGTGTGTGTGTGTGTGTGTGTGTGTGTGTGTGTGTGTGTGTGTGTGTGTGGTGAGCTTGTCCATGTTTGCATGTTTTTCCTCAGAAGGAGTGTCCACAAAGCTGTGAATTATAGGCTGAATAACTGTATCTTACTACTCTTCTGCAATATGAACAAAATGGGTTTCATTCTGATGCAGCTTACACTAAGAATTTGCTGCACGCAGAGTAGTTGGTACTGTGACATACAGTAGTTAGAGAAAATGCCTTCTAGGTATTGAAATGAGCACACAAAGACATGTTTTTCAGTATGATCTTCTTAAATTATTACTTTCACATCCAGTGTTACACTGTTTTCAGATATTCATTAAGTGATTGACTTGTTCTTGTGGGAATAGCCTACACTGGCAAGATATGTGGTATGCCAAAAATTCATATTAAGAATTGTGCTTTAAAGATAACATGGCAGTTGTCGCTGCACAGAGTATGTTGGGTAGTGGTCTCATCACTTGTGAGTGCAGACTATTTAAAGTATTTGTAGAAGGGAAAGGAAGATTATTATGGAGTAACATGCTGTGCCTGAAACTGTGACTTTTGTTTAAGGTACAGTTTTCATATTTTCCAAATATTACATTCACAAGGAATTTCCTCATTCATTCTAGTTATAAAGACAAGAAAAAAAAAGATGTGTGTGTGAACACCTCTTTCTGGGATCTAGCTGTGTAACTATGTGTATCTCTCTCTTTTGTCTATTATCTGTATGGCTCATGTTTTGTTAATCAGTTAAGATCTACTAGGTACAACCAGTTTTCCTGAGTTGACCCAATCTTAAAAAACTGCAACATTGTGAAGTGCAAATGTGTTGTAAAATAGCATTTGCTAGCTAGAATTCACAAAGTAATGTAACACCAAACTCACTTTTGTCTTAGGACATTGAGAATTATGCACAGAAATTGCAATGCACTTGATTTTTTCTGTGTCTGACACACTAATTAAAACAAATAAGGCAGTACTATGTAATTTAAAGCACTTACAAGAATGTATGTATTAGTTTACATAACAGTAACGTATGACATGGTTTGTAGATCTGTAAGATATCGACAGTTTACAGGTCACAAGCACATTAACAGCGAGGTACTTGGAAGGTTTTGCAATACTGTAAGATGGGGATTATTTTTTTGTTGTTACTGTCTGCAACACACGGGAATGTAGGGAGATGATATAAAAACAGTGCCCCTATAAAAACTGAGGACAGGGGTGTACTGGGCAGCTTTACTTTACAGTAGATTCAGTGCTCTGATGAGTGTGGCTATGGGAAAGCTGAGTTTTTTTCCTTAAAATTCTCTAAAGTACTTACATTTCTTATAGTTTCCAAATTCTGATATGTTTTTTTCCTGCTTAACAAATCTTCTAGGCACTTCCAGATGTAATAAGTTAAGGGATCTAAGTTGTCCTGATGTTTGATGACATGTCAGTAAACATTAAAGATCTCTTTCTGTGATGCAATGCTTCATTATTTGGATATGTTTGCTTTACAGCCCAGTTAAAGTGCCACTGAAAAATTAAATTCTATACAATAATTTTTTTTGTTCAATTTTTTTTTCAAACTTTTATTTTATTGTATTTTTCAACATTTAATATGCAAAAACATACAAGATGACATACCTTCAAGAACAGACTAACCTTAAACTATCAATTAACAAAATAATGTCTTTTGGTCACTAGTCTTGGGATGACAAAGTTCTAGTACCTAAAGAAAATGGTTCATTTATATAATTAAATTAGATGTTTGGCATGTATGTATCAGGATTCATTTACACATACTATATACAACTATTTACATATAGTGCTACAATTATTGAAGTTAGTAAGTGATCACTTCATTACAATGACACTCAAAAATGAAATCATCAGAGTACTGTCTGTTAAAATCTCATGAGGAGGAGACTTCGAGAATCAGCATAGGGATAGGATGGTAGATGTGCTCTTGTTATAGTTTATTTCAAAATGTGTTCCAGGATAAGATTCCAGAAACTGAGACATTTCATCCATTTATTCTTATTACCAATAAATAGTTTATGAGATATGATGTATTTAGAGGCCATATTAACAAAGCCCTTCCACTCAAGTTTTGACCTGTCAAGCCAGTTTTCGGTGATGTACAGTTTGACTAATGCAAATAGAGCAATCAGGATAGTCAAGTCAGACTTGGGCATATCAGTTGGACTCATTGTATATAATATAATTTAGCAAACTCCCAAGATAGGGTAGATTTCCCATAGCCCATTTTCTGAAGTTTGACCCTTAATGAGCTCCACAGGTTATGTGTATGTTTGCAGTACCAGAGAATATGTAAAAGGTCCGCTGGTTGCGATGGACAGAAAGGGCAGAGGTGCTTGGGAAGAACTTGTTTAGTCTTTCTGGAGTATAATAGGCGTTGTTGTTAATCATTAACTGGGTGTATACAAGCTTCTTGAAGGGAGAGAAGTTGTGTTTTTTAAAGCAAGAGTGAGTTGAACATCAGTTAAATTAGAACTTTTTTCCCTCCAGTATTGAGCATAAGTAAGTGAAGATCGGTATTTAATGGCTGAAATTAATTTGTATGAAGCTGATATCATCTTGTTTTTGAGTTTTAAAAACTTCATTAGGGATTGTGCAAGGTTTACTTCTTCTTCAACCCCATCTGGGATGCCCTTAATAGAAGATACCAGTTCTTTAATTTGTCTCAATATTATGGCATATTTGTTGCTTAGGTTTAGATTAATTTTAATATCACTTAATGAATTGCCCTTGATTTCAGGAAATTTGTTCAAGTTTAACATTATATTGCCTAGTTTCAGGTTTGGGTTTAGATGGACAGGTTGTAGAAGGACAAGTGTATTCTCAAGGTGAAAAAAGGAGAATAGATTTTGAAATGTTTTGATTTTAAATGTGATTAGAATATGTATTTTGGTGTCCTTTAGTATGGCTCTATCCATGAAAGGTAAGGATACAGGGTTTATGTTACGTGTTTTGATATGAGCGTGTCATAGTTTGATCCATTGTGGAGTGTGGGTTAAGTTTACGTGTTTTGATATGAGCGTGTCATAGTTTGATCCATTGTGGAGTGTGGGTTAAGTTTACGTGTTTTGATATGAGCGTGTCATAGTTTGATCTGTTGTGGAGTGTGGGTTAAGTTTACGTGTTTTGATATGAGCGTGTCATAGTTTGATCTGTTGTGGAGTGTGGGTTAAGTTTACTTGTTTTGATATGAACGTGTCATAGTTTGATCTGTTGTGGAGTGTGGGTTAAGTTTATAGGGTTATGATCGACAATTAAAAGGATTTGATTGGCACATATTATATCATAATATAACTTAAAATCCGGTAGACCCAGACCTCTTTTATTATTTGGGAGTATCAGTCTTGGTAAAGCAATTCTTGGGGTTTTCGGAAACCAGATAAATTTAGTTAAGATTTTGTTAATTTTCTTTAAAAAGGCATAGGAATAATAGAATTGGTTGCATTTAATTGGTATAAGACTTTGGGTAGAATGTTCATTTTTATTACTGCTACTCTGGACAGGACAGGAAGACTCATGTTTTTCCATCTGTCTAGATTTTGTTCGATATTCATCCAACGTATTAGAAGGTTATTTTAAAAAGAGTTTTTTTGATTGTAAACAAACTTTATACCTAGGCACTTAAAATCATATTTTAAATTAATTGCAGTGTCTGGAAAGTGAGACAGGTTGTGTTGTATTAATGGGTTAATGGGAAATATGAGTGATTTTAAGGGGTTAACTTCATAATTGGAGGCTTTTGAGACGATATCGATATTTTTAAAAAAATGTATTTAAATCCAAATTAGTTAACTGGAAGTATGTGTTGAAGTCGAAGTCATCAGCAAAGGCTGAGAACAGCAAGTTGTTATTCAGTATCCTGGGAATGTGATGAAAGGTTCTCTATGATAGATAGATAAATAGTGGTTCAATATAAATGTTAAAGAGATATGGCAAAAGGGGGCAGCCTTGTCTTGTACCATTAATTCATTTTATTCTGTTAGAGCAGGATTTCTTTATAGTGTGGTAAATGAAGAGCTATAAAGTATTTTGATTAATTTTATGAATTTGTTTGGAATGTTGAAATGCTGTAAGGTCAAAAATAAGTCCAAGTTAACTCTGTCAAATGCCTTAGTGGCATGAAGTGCTAGAAGATATCTGGAGAGCTTTTCTTTCGCCAAAAGCTGCATGGCTGCATCCAGAGTGAAGGTAATATCCCAAGTCTGTCTGCCCTTCATAAAACCTGCTTGTTCTGGGGATATAATTGTAGGTAATACTTTTTTAAGTCTATTTGCTAGTATTGTGGAAAGAATTTTTATATCTACATTTATAAGAGATATTGGTCTGTAGTTTGTTGGAATTGTTTTATCATTGTTGGGCTTATGCAAAAAGATAGTGTTGGAGTTGTTTAGGTATAAGTCCTTGAAACGAAATTTGCTAATATGATTGTAGTCTTTAAGATGGATAGGAATCAATTTGGGGGCAAATGTTTTGTAGAAGTTTGAAGTAAAGCCATCGGGACCTGGGTTTTGTTTTTGTTTAAGCTTTTAATTGCGTCCGCAAATTCTTCTGATGAAAAGGGTGCTTCCAAGAGCTCAATTTGATATTTTTCAATTTTTGGGAAATTAATATTGTTAAAGACACTGCTTTAGTTCTCCGGAGAGATTGAATCTTGGGGTCCGTATAATTTCCTGTATATCTTTTCAAATACAAGTATTATATCTTGATTAGTAATAAACAGTTCGCTACTATAAGTAATTTGGGTAATTAGTGGTGGGTTTTGATTTATGTTAATAAGACTAGTGAGTAGTTTCAAGGGTTGCTGTGCCCACTCAGAGTAATTAGTGAGGAATTTCATTTCCAGGAAAGTTGTTTTGTGAGTGAAACAAATGCAACTCCTTTTGTTTGTTCAACAGTTGGCTTTCTAACTCTAGTGTGAAGTTCAGTTGAAGTGATTTTTCAATTTCTTGAATTTTGTATATTATATTGTTTTCTTTTTGTTTAGAGTCAGCAGACCCCTGATTTTAGCTTTACTAGCCACCCATAAAACATCTAGAGTAATGTCCGAAGTTGGAAGACTATTTTTAGTTCTTCTAGATCCTTATTAATTTCTTCTACAATTTCCTCTTTATCAAGGAGATTTGGGTTCAAAGACCAAGACTTGAAGTTACTAACATTTTGTTTTTTTTTCAGGGGTATAACTTTTAAGGTTATTTTCGAGTGGTCCGAGAAAAACCTACGGCTGGTTGAATATATGGTCTCTTCATTTAGTAGGGAGTCTGGGATTAGGAAAAAGTCAATCCTGGACCATGATTTATAACATAGGGAGTAGAAGGTATATTTGTCTTTAGGATTAGATTGCCCCCATGAGTAAAAAGGATGAAGTAAATTAAAGTCTAGCATTAGATCATTCAAAGCCTGTGACGCCTGGGCATTGTGTGATTTGTTTCTGCTCGACCTATCTTTTAAGGGGTCAATGACAGTATTTCAGTTCCCCCCATTACATACTCATGATTAGGAAACTTTAATAATAAATTATAGATGTGTATAATAAATTCATGTTGATTTGAGCAAGGACCATATATGTTTAGAAAGAATACAGGTCTACAGAAATTCTATGCAATAATTAGGCTTTGGTATTTTCAGATGGTAATGACCTTTGTGTCCAAACAACAAAAATATAAACAGATGCATAGCAGTATAAGTTTTAAATTGCTTATAACATACTTTTCCTCAGTTTGAGTGCTTTTGATGCTATTTATCCACTGTTTCAGAGAGTAAACACTAGATTGCTGAGCTGTCTGTAATGCGCTTGTATTGGTGAGGGCTGTAAATCTGTGTGGAGTCATCATCATCCGTCTACTAATTTAATGTGGTGTCACCAGTATGACTGCTAATATGTTACTAAGGCATCACATGAAGACCAGGGGTCCTAGTACAGATCCCTGGAAGTCATCCACAGTAACTGACCATGAGGGGAAACAACTGTTTTGCCATGAAATTGCCTCATATAATTATGTATTAAGTCCATGACCAAATCACTGAATCCAAGGAGGTTAAAGTCACCGTAGCAGAAGAATGCATGTAATTGTGCTGAATGCTTATGAATAAGCTACATTCATAGTGGCTGTGCTTAGGTGTTTGTACAGTAAGGATATTATGATTATTTTGCTGCCTGGACAATGCACTGTCAGTTCCATATCAGACCCTGCATCCATACTGGGTTTTAGACTGAATCCGTTGATCATAAAGATATTGCATTTCCTGCCAGTGCATAAACATATTTAGTACTACACAAGTGACCTCAGTATACTGATTGGCCCAACAGTTATCCAATATTGCAAGCTCACCATCCTTTGTGATAGGAATAATTTTGCTTTATTTCCACAGTCTAAGTACTATATCCACCCTAACACTCCAACTTAATGGTCTTGTTTGTTGATAACCAATGAAGGGGGCATTTCCTTTATGTATGCAGATGATATGTTGCCAAAAACCAGTTTCACGTCATTTAACTGGTGATAATTCATCTGACATTACCAGCAGTAGTTAGACTAAATGCAAACAGCAGCTCAGCAAATTACTTCATGCTAATTAATAAGCATAGTGGGAGGCTAATTAAATTAATAAGCATAGTGGGAAGCTTGTTTAATCATATTGATTATAGTACAAACATATTGTCTGAAAGCATTAGCAGTCTGTAGATCTGAATCCATGTTAAATGCATTTAGAATATAGTCTTATTTTTCCCGTCATATGAGTAATACCGTTCCAAACGTTTTGCATGATTATTAAATGTCCTCACTGCAGTGATACACAGTAAACATGCTTAGTTTCTCTTATGTGGAGCTGATATTTATTCTCTAAAACCTACTATATAGCTTTCTGATGTTCATCACTGTGTCCTTTGTAGATGCATCCCTTTCTGTAGTCAGTCTTCAAAGAGAGGCTTGACCCATAGTATAGACTAAGTTTTAGTTAATGCTAATGTCTGTAGAAGGTGCAAACATGACTAAATCCTTTGTATTGTAGTACTTAAAGTGACAAACAATGATGGACCAGTAACCTTCAGTTCTTTTTCATTAGCATCCAGAGGTGAACTACGTATACTGAAGGAGAACATTCTGGTGGGTGAGAGTTATAACTTCTTAAGGAAAAGAGAGGTAAATGATCACCATGAGCTTTCAAGATACTAATTAGTTCAAAGAATAAGTTGAGTTTACTGTGGTTGCAACACAGTGTTTTTAACCAGTCATGGGTTCACTTGTCAGTTTGGTTATATCCCAGAGAGATTTATTTATGCTTTGCACTCTTACACTGTTTGTTCCATAGGCCATAGGATATTGACATTATCCAACAGAAGTAGCTCCACAGAGTCATCCCCAAAAAAAATATTTGATAGGAAGACTGGGAGTTAATGGGAGCATATTATCAGTAACAAGCAAGGAGGACAGCCAAGCTTTAAGAATGTACAACTTAATATGATAAATGATTAATATTGGGACAGTCACCTCTAACAGTGGATCTGCTTTCCTCCTTAAACAAACAAGCACAATCAAACCATTGCATGCCCCCTCTCCAAACATAAAACTCCTTTCTGATTCAGAATGTTACAGATTTCAGAAGCTCCCTTTAAGAGCCTATATCAAACCTTAAATTTCATAAAATGGTGGCTTATTCATAGTGTGTCTATTACCCCATACCTTCAATCTATCTCTTACCTCCAGCAGTTCTAGCATGCTTTAATTATTCCTGTTCCTAATGTCTCCATCCCTAATGTCTCCATGCCTAATGTCTTCAACCATAATGTCTCTTAAGACTTCTGTCTTTTACTAATGTATTCCTGCTCGATAAGTTTTTAAAAAAAAAATCATCTATAATCAGATCCTCATGCTTGTCAATGAAGACAGGCTAATTTTATAGGCTCGTTTTGATTTTAGAAAAGGTTATAATATTCTACCTGCATTCTACTGTACTCCAGTGATCTGATCTGTTCAAACCTTATTTATTTATTGACATTTGTTTACCAGGAAGGCCAGGCTGAGCAGTGCCATGTTTCATTGGAGGCTTGGGGAGAAATGCTGTATTACACAGACATCATTTGCATTGTTTCATCGTTTACGGTCACTTTCACTCACGGGACGCAGTTCCATTATTCAGTTACGTAATTTATAAATAATTTTGATTAAAAATAAGTTACAAGGGTTGCATATGAATATTTTTTAAGATAAAGAGTTAGAACAAAGAAAGGAATGGGGGGGGTACAAAGAAGATGAACAAGATGAAATGATATAGGAGGGTATAGTTGTGATAATAGTACATTAAGTTTTGTGCAGCAGAGTTATTGCATGAATTCATGTAGCTGTATTAGTACCAGTTTAACCAGGTGTGGTGCAGAGCAGTTTACCTGTCAGGTGTTGCTTCATTTGGCATTTAAAGTCTTTCAGGCTGCAGACAGCCCTTAAGTGGAGTGGGGTGGTATTCTAGCTGCATTGTTGTTTGGTTTAGTCATGGAAAGTAATGATTTGTTAGGGGAGCATAGAGGTCTCATAGTACTATAAGGCTGAATGATGGAGTGAAGAGATGGGAATTATTCAGGCTTGTGCAGCAGTTTAAAGGTTGCAACTAATTGTGAATGCATTAGAGAATTATTTAGTTTGAGCTTGTTTAACTGTTTTAGAGAGAAGTGATGTGATCTATATTGCTGGCTGGTTTTGAATTTGGCTACTTTATTCTAACATTGCTCTAGTATGGCTAATTGAAAGGAATTGAGTTTGGTCAGGATAGGAGAGGCATATAATAGACTGTGGAGTAGAAAATAAGTGGCTGTGTTTTGTCTAGCAGAGTCAGTAAAGTAGTGTTTCACTCTACAGAGGCAACCTACCTTTGGTGTATCTTCTTTATAGCTCGCTGAAGGTGGAGATCAAATTTCAGGTGGTCATCTATAATCAAACCTAGTAGTTTGGTGTGGGATACCGGTTCTATATCAGTCTTGTTACATGCCAGTATATTAACGGTAGTTTTTTTTGGGAGGAGAGAGAGTAGTAGTTCATTTTTTGGGGGGGTGGGATTCAGGAAGAGTTGTGAGTTGTTGAGCCAAGCTTCCATAGAGGAGAAGGATTTCTGGGTGAGTGTCTGGAGCATGGGTGGTGTCTTAGCAGCATATATTAGAGTGGAGTCAGCTTATAGTACCATGGTGACCTTTTTGGCTGCTGTGCTTAGGTCATTGGTACTAGGATGGAACCATGTGGGACTCCTACAGATATAGGAAGGAAAGAGTAGAAATTATCTTGTCATTTCACTACTTGGGACCTTTTAATGCGATAAGTAAGAAACCAGTTAAGTGGAGAGGGTGATAGTCCAAAGGAAGAGAGTTTGGTTAGGAGAATTTGATGATTAACTGTGGCAAATTCTTTGGATAGATCCAGAAATAGGGCTGAGGTTAGAAGACCTGCATTTCTATTGTGATTTATTATATTTGTAAACCTTAAACGGGCAGAGTTTGTACTGTGATTAGGTCTGACACATAGAAGCGATGTACATATTAATTTGAGTATGAATAAACCTTTCAAAGATTTTAGACAAAGGTGAGAGAATGTCGATTTAAGTCCAGGCCAATACAAAGGGTCTCTGGCTGACAAAGCTCGCAGGCAATTGCAAGTTGATAGGTGTTATTAACTCCCCAAGTGATGTTGACATCCTACAGAACGGCCTCACTGAGATCAGCGACTGGTGTCAGAACCAGGGCCTTAAGCTCATTGCCAAAAAATGTGTTGTCATCCCCTTTGGGAAAAACCCGGTTCCCGTGAATTACCACATCAGTAGTAGTCCACTGAACACAGAAGGTGTTTTAAGAAATATGGGAACACAGGTTGACAGCAGCCTCTCTTTTGACCACCACATTGCCACTGTGGTCAGAAAGTCCTTCTTTGTGGCACATCTCATTACTAAGGGTTTTGCATCTAGGAAGAAGGAGGTCATTGTCTCCCTCTACTCTTCCCTCATTAGGCCAATCATCAAGTACAATGCCCCATTTAGCATGTACCTCACTAGACACCTGCAACAACTGGAGAGGCCACAAAAGTACATCACAAAGAGGATCCTCTGCCTTAAATACTTGTCCTATATGGACAGACTCAAAAATCTCCAACTGTTCTCTGTCTCATATTGCCTACTTAGAGGCGATCTCTGCTTGATATACAAAGCCATGTCTGATTTAGCTCTGTTAGGAATGCTACATCTAAAGAAATCCCAATCCCTCTGCACCACATGCTCCAGTGACCTCAACCTCATTACCACGATCAACAGAACATGCTGGAGGGACAGGTTCATAACCCAGAGACTGTCCTTGCTATGGAATAGACTTTCCATACATGTCAAACAGAGCACCTCACTGGCCCTCTTCAAGAGAAACCTTGATGAGTGGATGCGAAATAGAAAATTCACCCCAGGGATCACACCAATGTCTGTACTCGACAGAGGAACTGGGAACTAAGGTCGGATGGCAAGATGTCAGGGTAATCCTATGGGCTAGGTTTGTAAAGGCTCCAGGGCCATTAGCCTAGTGCACACCTATGAACCTATTGGTTTATAGTTTCTGAACTCAGTTGATGAGCCACCTTTATGGAGGAGTACTATATAGGATTTTTTTTCATAAGGTGAGAACATATACTTGAACTGAGACATGATGCGCAAGGCTGTCTACAGTAAATTTGGTTACTCAGATGGAAGTTGGTCAGGGGTAGTGGTTGTTGTCTTAAAGATGTGTAGGTGTTTTTTTTGTTGTAGATGTTGACACTGGAATGAGTGTGAAGGCCTGTTGTTTCAACAATTGGAGTGGGATGGCTGGATTTGTTGTAGCTTTGTTTTGTGGGAGGTAGGTTACTGTATTTATAAAATGTGAGTTAAACTGCAAAGCAATGTTTTTGGAGTTATTGGTTGGGGATGGGCTGAGTTGGATTGATTTTCCAGGCATGAGCAATGTGTTTATTGATTTCCAGTAGTGTCTCGGATTGCTCTATGATGACTTTAGGGTGTTGCTATAATAAGCTTTTTTGTCCTGTTTTAAGCATTGTTTGCTATGGTTCCTCAGCTGCCTATACTGTTGCAGGGATGTGGTAAGACATGGTTTGTAACCATAAAACCCAGGCTTTATCTCTAAGTGCATGAGTTTTTTTTTTTTTAGTTAACTAGGGGGATGATTTGTTTTTAACTCTTTTAACTATGGACAGAGCCTTCTTGCTGATGCCTGCTTTATTAATATACAACACAGTGGGCCTTCATATTGGAAGATCTTAGGCTACCGATGTCAAAATATAAGGCTATGGGCTCTGAGATGGGACATTTAAATAATTGCAAAGCTTTATATCCTTTAGAGTTTTCTAAAGTTTACCTTCTAGGAGATGGGACTCCTCAAACTTGTGGGCCTTGACAATTTCTCCACCACCTTCATTAATAGTCTTGCTCTTAATGTAAGTCATCCTAATTTAGTCATTTATATTGAGGCCTTGACCCTTCTTCCTTCAGGAAAGACAGGTCCCCTAATTTAAAAAAGCCTATAAATTAGTTTTAGTACACTTAGGGACATGGCTTAACTAAATAAATTGGAATTTATCAGAGAAAATTCGGCTTCCATGGCTGTGGAATCAACTGAAGAGTAAAGAGTTTGGCCCTCCCATTTACTCTCTAAGATCCTTCAAACACCCAGATTGCGTAAGTTCAGGAGTACAGATTCTTGGCCTTTGGCTTGACTTTGCCCTTTCTATTCACCGACATACTAAGATTTGTGTATATTAATTGCTCAAACAACTACATTTTTGCTACAGTGTCCAGCCTCCATGGTGTAAAATCAAGAAGAGCTATTGGAATCCACCATGGCATTCCAAGAGTATGTTTTTGTTTTCAATAGTAGCCCTCAGCTCCAATTGCCACAACACCAATATTTTTCTGGTAGCAGTAAACAGCATATATAGGTTTATGTCCCCTCACCAGTTGAAAGGCCTGCTGGGCCACTTCACTGTTTGTGCACCCTGCTTTTAGCCTCCTTCACATTCAGGGTTCTGTACCTTGACTACTGTCTTCCATTAACCCATGAGCTTACAGTAAGTTCCTATAACAATTTTTTTTTATTTTGAACTTCAGAATCACACAGTAGGCAAACAAAAGCTTAGGAAATCAAACTCTGTACACAGGAATTATCTGTATGCATACTTTGCTGACCAGCCCTCTTTTCATGGGAGTCCTGAGATGGTATTTATACTGAGCAGAAGGAGTATGGCTGCGGTACCAGGAAACTTCCACTACCCTTTTTGATAAGAGTCACAAACTCAGGCACATGGGAACTCTGTTTAACATTTCAAGGATGGCACACTCAGGAGTGCATCACCCCCGTACTGGAAAAAAACAAATCCAAGTATGAAGGTGTGAGAGTGGAACCCACAGCCTTCTGATCTTCTAGCACTAAAGATGAGGGTGCTATCTGTTAAGCTACTCACACTGCAAGCAGCTAATAGCCTTAGTATTCTGCTGTATTTGCCAGGCAACAAGGTGAAGTCTTCTGTGGGTGGGTGGGTTTGAACCACCAACTTGTTGTTTAACAGACAGATACACTAACCATTTGCATGACAGAGACTTATCATTATAGTTCCAGGCTCAAGACTGCCTTTAGTTTAGCTGTATAAGAAAGGAGGTTTAGGAAAACGTCTACCAAGTGAAACATTTTTTGTTCAGAGATATGAACTGAATCCTATTAGGTACATTTTAGATTCAGCCTAAAACCACACTAGGCTGAAATATATGAATGCCATTACTTTGGGGAGAAGAGTTAATGCCATTACTAAGCTATACAGCATATATGACTTCCTGAGTTGTAAATAATATCCCCTGAACTTCTCATTGCTGTGTGTAATGGACTTCTCTTACAGGATACTGTTATGTTCATTCATTCATTCTTTGATTACCTGCTGTTATTCAATTCAGAGTCCCAATGGACTTGGTGTTGTCCTGGTACTTAGTTGTCACAAGACAGCAAAGCTATCATGGATTCTGTTACAGTTGTATACAAACACACACACACACACACACACACACACACACACACACACACACACACACACACACACACGCGCGCACACACTCACTCGCTCACTCTTGGCCTTCTCAGGTATTGACAGTCTGGAATCCATGCAGTTTACTTATAGGATGTTTTAGGGATGTGGGAGGAAATCAGAACACTTGGCAAAATTTCACTGTATTTCGTATCTGTCTTTATTGCTTATAGCATATGTTTTCTTACTTACACAATACTGTACGTTATTAATGCTGGTAGAAATTCTAGCTCACTTTGCTTTATATTGTATTGTATATGTACATTTACTGTTGACAGTCTGGAATTTTTGTTTCGTATAACATCACGATCATGAACATACTGCCTGCTGTTAGGTCTGTGCCATAACTTTAACATTTATCTACTTGAATAACTAATACATAACTGTTTCTTACTGAAATTGGTGCGCCTTGTTTGCTGTAGCTTAGACTAGATCCAGGCCTGCTGAATCTAGCTTTGTTTTATAACTTGAGCACTAATCCAGGCCTTCTTAAAAGTATTCAGTTGTATTTATTACTGCTTGGTAGTAACCTGATTAAAGTGTAGCTATCATTCTAAGCCTTTTGGTTTAAGCACTTGGGCTTCAGACCAGTTGTTTTACATTAAGAAGGTTTGTGGTCTGCACTGTTGTGGCAGGACAGGTAGCTTACATCCTTCTAAATTGGGAACTGCTGATTGAAGGCTCAGTGTCTGTTATTTTAAAAGTGTATTAGTTCTGGTTTAAGCACTTGGGCTTCAGGCCAGTTATTTTATATTAAGAAGGTTTGTGGTCTGCACTCTTGTGGGAGGAGATGCTGGACTCTGCCCTTCTGAGCTGGGAATTTCTGGTTAAAGGCTTATAGTGCCTGCATATCTGAACTGTTTCTTACTGAAATTGGTGCGCTTTGTTTGCTGTAGCATAGACTAGATCCAGGCCTGCTGAGTCTAGCTTTGTTTGTATAATTTGAGCACTAATCCAGGCCTTTTTTTTTGAAGAAGGTTCCCCAGCACCCCAGTGACAGGAGTGTGCAGTTAGAACTTGTCTGATTGAAGACTACAGGAACAGGGCTCAGTTTTTAGATTTTTTTTTACTGGTTAACTGGGTAATTTGTTTAAAAGCCTTTTCTGATTGCTTGTAGTCATCTAAAGCTGTTTTAACTGTATTGTTTACTGTTGTAGTCGTTTAAAGCTGTTTTAAGTGTATTTTTTACTGTTTTGCCTTATCTTTTAAAAAAGAAAATGTTTCCTTGTTTCCCACCTTTCTATGCTAGTTTAGTCCAGTTTTCAGGCTAGTGTTGAATTCAGGGCTGTGTTACCATTTCTGAGTTGCCCATACCTTACTTGGATAGAAGGAGGTTTCTCTGTTCACCTGTGAGAAAGGGAGCTTTGAGCAGCCATCTGTCCCTGGAGGAGTGGTTCCAGCCCAGAAGTTAGTAGTTTATAGGCCATTATGGGCTAATTTCTATCTCTTTCATTTCCCTGCTGTAAAAACCGCGTTTGCATGGTTTTGTACATCCGGGCATCGCCGGTTAGCTAGGGCTAAATGTATCCCGGCTCCACCAAGTCTCCTCTTCAGTTTTTCCCTTGAAAGTAGTTTAATTCTCAACCTAAGCACTTAAAAAGCATCCTACAGTCCAGCACTTGCTCAGACCTAATAGCAAGCATTAATATACCCCGACACTTGATGGCCCAGCAGGGCAAGGCTCATTATTCACCCCTCACCAACCAAGCGACTAAGCAGCTCACCCTACTATTCAGGCATGACCAAAGGGCAATTTCAGGTATATTCTCCAGTCCAGCTGGTGAACCTGGGTATCCTGAGGTAATGTTACAATTGCCTCATGTACTCAGACAACCCTCTCCTCCTACCACAAAACATTAACATATGCGAGAGATGCAATTATATAGCTACATTGGAGGCTAAGCTCTCTCCACCCAAGACTGGAACAGGCATTCATGAGGAGAAGGTTAACACTTGCACCACACCTCCAGCCTCACATAGACATACTAAACCAGCACTGGCAAAAAATACACATAAATACACAAAATCATACTCGGAGGCTCTAAATAAAAACCTGCAACAGCATCAGAGACATCCAAAGCAGACACCCAAAAAACCTGCACCTCCCGTCACAAACCAGACAACACATAAAACACAAAATCAGTGTGCTGCACATTCACAGCCCTTAAGGTGAAATAACATACCTAACACACTAGTAATAAGCGACTCTATAGTCAGGCACACTGACATCCCACTCACTAGGCTGGACAAGGAGAAGGTTACTGTTAGCTGCCTGTCGGGAGCCAGAATTCGCCACATAACACAAGCACTCAGGTCACTCCAGAACAAGTACAAATATGACTCTGTCATTCTTCATGTAGGTGTGAATGACCTGAGACATACCTCCCTGGACTACATGAAAAGAGACATGGAAGAGCTCTCTGATCACGTAGCCCAGATGGGTATGACCCTGACCCTAAGTAGCATCCTGCCCTCACCAAGAATGATACCGCAGTATAAAGAAAAAATGATCAATTTCAACAATTGGCTAAGCTTCTGGTGTCATTCAAAGGGGATCCAGTGTCTGTCAGCCTGGGATGACATGCTCAACAAGCCTCATCGCTTTGTAAGAGATGGGTTGCACCTGTCACCACTGGGCTTTCGAATACTGGCAAAGGCTCTTGCTGCCCCCATAGTGCCTTTTTTAGGCAAGGCTCAAAAGTCAAACCCACCTCTGTAAATAGCACAAATAAAAAAATGAGGGTTATGTTACTCAATGCCAGGAGTTTAAATCTCAAAATGCACGCGCTCGAAGCACTCCTCAGTATGGAGAGCATCGACATCTGTGCAGTAACTGAAACTTGGTTCAAGGCTTCACAGAGCACCCCAGCACTACCGGGCTACAACTCATACCAAACATTTTGGCCACAGAACATGGACCGAAACACAAAAGGAGGGGGTGCATCCATATTCATCAAGGATACCTACACCTCCTGGGTAGTGGTGCAGCATGATACCTCCGAGATCATCCATGTGTAACTAACATCAGGCAAATCTGCAATGCAAATTGTGGCCTGCTACAGATCACCCTCCATGACTTAGGACCACCAGTCCACCTTTCTGGAGACAGTGGAAAACATGAAGGTCCTACCAAACACCCTGATATTGGGCAATTTCAATTACCCTACCATTAACTGGGAAAACTACTCAAGTACAAACTCCCAGGTCCAGCGCTTTCTGGAATTTATCAACTCAAATGCCATGGATCAGCTGGTAAACTCCCCTACCAGAGGTGAAAACATATTGGACCTGGTCATCACCAACATGGGCGACAGGTGTTCCACACCGGAGGTCAACCCGTCACTGGTTAGATCAGACCATAAACTAATCACTCTGGATGTCCACACCACACCACCACCTCCAACCAAGGAAACCACAGTGAAAAACATTTCTATAGCAAACTTCACCTTAGTTAAGACAGAGGTGGTAGGTTTCACAGCCCCCACGCTAAAGGAAAACAGTGTCCAAGATGCAGGAACCTTTACAAATGCACTCTATGAGCACCTACAAGAATGCATGGATTATGCAGTCCCTAGCAAAACCAAGACTCACTCCCCTAAGAGAAGGAAACCAGTCTGGTGGACCCCTGTCATAAACAGGCCATACAGTAGAAGGTGAAAATTAGTTCAGAAAAAAAGCAAATCCCAAGAAGGAAGGACATCCCTGATCAGTATCAGTAAGAAACTAAGGTCCCTCATAAAATCCTCCAAAGCTAACTTCAAAAGAAAAATAGCCAAGTATTCAAAAGATAACCACAAAGCCTTCTTTAGCTATGTCAAGAGTCTAAGTGGCAACTCGCAGATATGCTCTGAGCTAGTGCAAAACAGCACAAAATATACTGAACCCACTGATATTGCCAACATCCTGGTGGATAGATTCAATGCAAATTTCACCCCCCATCTCTCCCCCAAAAGGGCCCACAACAATACCGGAAAAGTGTAGTGTCCCGGAAATCACAGACGCACAGGTAAAAACAGCCCTTTCAAAAGCCAAAAGCACAGCATCAATGGGGCCAGATGGTGTCCCAGGCTGCGCCTTGCATGAACTACAGAACGAACTAACCCCCCACCTAAACACACTGTTCAACCTCAGCCTCACCACAGGCTACATGCTCATAGAATGGCGCACAGCAATGGTTATTCCACTCCACAAAGGAGGCACCACAACTGACCCTGGTAACTATCACCCCATAAGCCTGACTAGCCTGGTCTGCAAGGCTATGGAGCGCATCATCACGGAACTCATTAACAAAGACATTGTGAACCTCCAAACACTTGACGCGACCCAGTTCTGCTTTGTTAGGGGCAGATCATGCCTACTAAACCTGGTTGATTTCTTCGAGACAGTCACCAAGGCCATAGATGAGGGGAAGATAGTTCACACAGCCTACCTTGACCTCGCCAAGGCTTTTGACACCATTCCCCACTCAGGAATTATAGAAAAACTCACCAGCCTGAACATAAACTCCTACATCACGAGATGGGTTGCCAACTGGCTTACAGACAGAACTCACATGGTAAGAATAGCGGGCTCCAGGTCCGACTCTAAACCAGTCACAAGTGGTGTCCCACAAGGCTCGGTCTTGGGATCCCCTACTGTAGGGCATGTACTTTTCAGAAGTACAGGCAAACATAGGAGGACTATGGCTAACCAAGTTCGCCGATGACTGCAAACTGGGAGCTGTAATTGACCCTCCGGCTGACACGGACATCCTCCAAAAGGGCCTTACTTAGACGGGCACCTGGTGTCAAAGTCATGGTCTCAAGCTAAATGCCAAAAAATGCATAGTCATCCCGTTTGGGAAAAACAAAACACCCATGAATTACCACATAGGTGGCAGCCCCCTTAATACAGAAGAGGTAGTAAGAGATCTGGGGACCCAGGTAGATAGTAATCTCTCCTTTGACAATCATATTGCCAAAGTAGTTAGGAAATCCTTCTATGTAGCCCATCTAATTACTAAAGGGTTCACATCTAGAAATAAAGAGGTTATAATGCCCCTCTCCTCTTCACTTATCAGACCCATCATAGAGTACAATGCCTCATTTGGGATGTACCTCACAAGACACTTCCAACAGCTGGAAAGACCACAAAAGTACCTCACCAAGAGGATTACTGGCCTCAAACATATGTCCTATGCAGCCCGACTGGAAAAACTCCACCTGTACCCTTTGGCATATCGCTTACTCAGAGGTGATCTCTGCCTGATTTACAAAGCCATGTTCAACTCAGAATTGATGGACATGCTCCACCTAAAGAAATCCAAGTCACTGCGAGCCACTCACTCTAGTGAGCTAAACCTCGCCACAACAATAAATATTACATGCTGGAGGTATAGATTCCTGTCAAAGAGACTCCCCATGCTTTGGAACAAAATTCCTAACTACTTTAGGCAAAGCCCCTCACTAGCACTCTTCAAAAGAAACCTTGATGAGTGGATGGGTAAAAGGAATTACACCCCTGGGATCACTTCATTGGCTCTTCTTGACAGAGGCTCAGTTAATTAATTAATGGGGCAGCGAAAGCTGACACACTCTGGCTAGGCTTATAAATGCCCTCGGGCAGGTAGCCTAGTACCTACCTATGAACCTGTAAATAAATAACAAAATAAATAATATTTTGAGATCATGCTATGTAGTGTCTAGTGGCCTGTTAGCCTTCACAAGAGTTGGATGTTTTGAGCCACACTGAAGACAGAAGCTGCAACAGCTTCCTTGCTTTCTACTTGAGAAGATTTGAGTAATATCATCACTTCTTGAAATTGGGTTTTTGCTTCCAGATTGACATCTCTTTTTCTTTGCAATCTTTTTTTATAGATAGTAACCAGGATGTGTATCTCATGATTTAGGATACAAGGTTTCTGACAAGTTTCAGCAACCAAAAAAAGACTTGAAACTTGGGCTTACGAATATGCAGGATTCTGTCCTTGTTATGCAATATTTTTTCATTTTAGTGTGCTTGTTTGTATTTTTTTTGGTACAGAAACACAGAAAAACAAATTATGAATAGTGAAAGCTGTAACATGGCTAATTTACATGGTACACAAATACAGACAGCTTTAGTAAGTAAAAATAGGCTAGGATGGTAAGGCAGAAACTGTTTATAAAGGAAGCTCACACTGAACTAATCCAGTGACAGAGGGACATTGCTGTGTAATATTTTCATTGTAACAAATTGCCTAAATGCCCTCTTTGATAACCTCTTACAGTAATCGTTTTGTGAACCAGCAGTGTTGTCTTTATCTCTGCAGCATATTAGTTTCAGTTGGCTGAGAGGGTCTGACAGTTGGCGAGAGCGTTAAGGCTCTGATCTGTAGTTTCGGTGGTACAGGGTTTGATTCCCTAACTCCTCATGTGACTACTGTGTGACTTTCAGTAAGTTACTTAATCAGGCAGTGCTTAGGGGGAACTGGGAATTTGGGCTGGCTACTCAATGGGCCCCTGGACTGCAGCCGTAGTAACTGCCTATGAATATTAGTGAAATGGATGAGTTTCTTCTTGCCTTGCATATATATATATATATATATATATATATATATATATATATACACACACATATGTGTGTGTAATATGCTGTGCATAAGAACTGGATAAGAGATGGGAATTGGCTATGAATTCAGCCTCTGTAAGTCTGTCAAGGTTACAACTAGTATTGTGTTTGACAAATGAAGACAAGTATAGTTTCCTTGCTGTGCACAACTGAATAATGCATATTACTTAATAGTATCTTCAGTTCAACCAAACAGGAACAAGCAGCATCCCAATGTCTTCAGCTCTTCAGCTTTTTATTAAAAATACTTGAGTAAAAAACAAGTAGCAAATCACAAGTAAAGTTAAGCGCTTTTCGTCTAGTTTAGTAACTAGACTTCTTCAGACAACAAACAGCAACTCAAATTCACTTAAATACACTTCCCCCTTCTTTCTCCTATTAACTTAATTACTCAATATGTACCAATTAGACATAATAAATTAGCTTAAACTTTGCAGTATAAATTAAGTTAAACAATCAATGCTACTAGTTGGTACAGCATACAAAAAGGTTAATAATTATAGCATTTTAGTTTTGTAATTAACATTTTGGAATGTAAAGGCTGATATGATTTCTTTTGTTTAGCTTTTTAAATACAGTAGCTTACTTTATTTTATTTTATTTCATTCTATCTTATGTTATTGTACTATGTTTGTATGCTGTACCAACTAGCAGCATCGATTGAACTTAATTTATGTTGCAAAGTTTAAGGTCATTTATTATGTCGAATTGGTACATGTTAAGTAATTAAGTTAGCAGGAAAAAGAAGGGGGAAGTGTATTTAAGTGAATTTGAGTTGCTGTTTGCTGTCTGAAGAAGTCTAGTTACTAAATTAGACGAAAAGCTCTTAACTTTACTTGTGATTTGCTACCTGTTTTTTACTCAAGTTATTTTTAATAAAGAGCTGAAGACTTTGGGGTGCTGCTTGTTCCTGCTTTGGTTTGTCTTTTCTACAGTTTGTGGTGCCGTTTGTGCTTCTTCAACAGATTGTCTATGGCTAGTGGGAACAGCACAGACTCCCAAGATTTATTCAACCCCCTTGACAATCAACAAGAGTCTGGGAACCTTACAAATTTAATTGCGATACTCACTCAATGTTTGGATGCATTATCTGACCAGCTGGATGCCGTTCTACCTCTATCTGGGTCAGTGACTGTTGCTAATAAACAAAATCTTCCAGTTGCCACTTCTCAAGTTAGAGAGGCGAGTACGAACATTTCCCCTGGCCAACCTTCAGACTATCGTGTCACTTGTCAGAACGCACATTTACATCAGGATAAAGGGCCTTCTGAACTCATTGCTAGCTTTGATGTTCCTGGATGGTTAAACAATACTCCTACAATTAAAAAGGGTACTAACAATGAAATTAGAATCAATGATAAATTATCAACTGAGGAGAACACTACAATTGTATCTGATTTAAAAGCTCTAGACTCTAGACTGTTTAAAATAAAAAAATTACAGTTGGAGGTTGCTTACTTCGACGAATGTCTTAGGGAAAAGGTCGTCCCAAAGGGTCTGAGATCTTGGCAATACCCAACAGGCTTGGTCCCAGCTTCCTTATTCCATAATGAACTGTTGGACCTTTTCAATAAGCATGGGTTGGAGCTTATGCAACTCATCAATAAACACTATCTTTACTCAGTAACGAAGAAATTATGTTGATCAACACCCGCATTTGTGAGTCCCATGAATTCGTCCGCTATAAATATGATCACACAAGATGCTTTGAAAGCATCGATAAACATATAGAAAAACTGAGATTAACAAAAGTTAAGAAACTGGAATGGGACAACAAAGCATACGCTAATGGTACAGCGTACCCTCTCCTCCGACCTTCCCAAGGACAAAATGGTACACCCCATCCGGCTGCACAACAAATGAGACCAACGACAGCCGGATCAAATCTTATTAAACAAAATCAACGACAAGAGCAGCAAGGAAACCACCTGGACCAATTGGATAACTTTACTGCAGCAGGATCGTACCATGATGAACATGACGAACAGGAATTTTTGCAGGAGGGTACCAGTCAGCAACAGACGGGAGATGAGGCTCGGAAAAGGAAAAATTCTCAACAAAGAAAAGGCAACACAAACAGGAAGAAGAGGTAACTACCTCTACCTGCTCAGACTTATTGGACTTTGTTGTGACCTATCCAGGTACTGTTACTGATTTTCCTGCCTCTTCGCATACTACTTCTGTGACTAGCACATCACCTTTACATGCTAGTCCGTTTTTTAGGACGGAAATGCATGCAGATTCTCTCAGCACCGCTTTGGCTTCATTTCGAACTAAGGTAGCTGATCAACGGAACAGTACACCATGTTTACAGTTTAATTTAATTTATAATACGTTTTGTGAGTCGTTTGTTGCTAGCTCGCCATATGTACCACATGCTGGGGATTCAGTATTGATGGACATTATGGGTGTTGATGTTTTAAGGTATAGTTCTGGTGATACATCTGACTTACCAGTTGCACGGTCACTTAATGTTACTGATAATGGGGTGCTTAGTGGTGAACCACTTACATTCGGAAAGATAAGAAACGCTAACAATAGAGTGGGGCCTAATAGCAAACCATGTACATGTGGTAAGAAAACAAATGTAACAGGTAATAATGACAACAATAGAGGCGTACTTTTTCCTAATTTGAACATTACTACTGAGGCTAATGAACAGGATGTTAAGTAGCTGTGAAAGGCATGCTAATTTTAATAGGACCCTTAATATTAATGTTAATTATAGTAATTCAGGGCATGTGATTGATCACCTTGTATCCACCCCCCCCCCCCCCCCCCCACAGTCTAATCCTGGAATTCATTTGGAAATGTTTGTCTTGGTTACCTTTTGTTCATCAAATAGTGTAATTGCTAGGTCTTGAACTTGTAGCTCCTAATATGTTGATTAATATGAATCTGCAAAATAGAACTATGGAGACTGACACATATGTGAATGTTGAACCCAATATTGATTCTTATAGGCAAACAGTGTTCCCACTCACTATTATTACTAACAAGACAGAGGATTTCAGCATATATAATTTTTCTGAATTTCAAGTTAAATCTAATGTAGTGAAATTAATAGCAAAGGGTTTATCATTTGTACCAACTAAACCAGCTAATGTGGTACAAATTATTATGGAGTTCAAGCAGTACATCAGAAAACTTAACTTGCAGGTTCTCTTCAAAGATGAACAGAAAATTGCACCTGAGTACCATATAGCTAGTACTTTTAACCCACTAAGTCATCCACTTATAGCAACTTTTGAAAAAAATATGTGAAATCGACTTCAGGAATTCATTAACAGAGAAATTTAACTTTACAAGGAATGTAGGGGGAACGACTGGGCAGCCTTTAATGATTTTCGACAGCTATCAATTAGAAACCTAAAACCTAATAAAGGGGGAGGATTGTTGATCATGGGGAATGATTTTTATATCCAAAAAATGATCAAACTTTTGGATACTAATACTTATACCTTAGTCAGTTTGAATGAATTCAATTTATCTTATAGAAAAATCAAGGAACATCTGAATGACTTATTTATTGAACAACTAATAGACATGCTTTTATTGAACTGTTTAACTATGTTGGCTCCTAGAACCCCAATCTTGTTCAGTGTGCATAAAATACATAAATTTTTAACAGATCCGCCAATGAGGTCACTAGCAGATGCTCGCCAAAGTATAACCTATCCTATAGCCAAGGTAGTTGACAACATTTTGAAGAAACATCTTAGGACTGAAGATCAAATTTGTCAAGATTCTTGGTCCTTTCTAGGTAAATTAAATGAACTTCCTTATCAGGAAGAGTTCAACTTCTTAACTATCGACATCCAAGATCATTATGCATCCATTCCACAAGAGGAAGGAATCGAATATGTACTTCAGTTCCTTAGTGAGAAAGGGGCCCCTTTAGCAGAGACCAAATTAGTCAGCATTTTGCTGGACATTGTGCTAACTAATAATTACTTTCTGTTTGATAACCAGTTTTACTTACAGAACATTGGGGTGACTATGGGGTCCCCATGTGGGGCCAGCTTTGCTAACACAGTTATGGCCTACTGGGAAAAGGAGCACATTTGTACACAAAGACACCTTATGGATAAGGTATTCTTTTACATGCGCTTTTTGGATGACATATTTGTCATACATAAAGGCAACTTGGATGAAGTTGTGCAGTTTATTGAATATTTAAATCAGACTACTGAGTTTTTGAAATTTACTTATACCTTCCATAAAGAGACAATAACTTATTTGGACATTGAACTCTGTGAGGATCGAACTCATAAAAGACTGGCTGCCGGAATCCATAGGAAGGACACCTTCTCAAATACATACTTACATTTCAGTAGTTCGCATCCCTTCCACCATAAAAAATCAGTAATCAAGGGCCAGTTAGTTCGAGCCGCAAGGATGGTCACAGTTGATAGTGAATTTTTGAAGGAATGTGAAAAAATAGCTGACATGTTTCTTTCTAGGAGGTATCCGAGAGACTTTATTGAGGAAATCCTGACCAAGATCGCACAGAATCCCCATTATTACAGGGGAAAGCCCTTTCCCATAACATGATTAATATTGTTACCAACCAAGTGACAAACAGGTCCTCGGTCTCTTTTATAGCATTTAGCTCAGAAAGTGGACAGATTTTTTCAATAATAACGAAAAATTGGAATTTGCTGAGTAACAATTCTGAATTACGTCCTTTATTAGGGTCACTTCCCTCTTTTACATTTAAAAAGGGTAAGAACTTGAAAAAACTTTTGGAGGCAAGTAACATTAGAACTGTAAGGAACCCGGGTATGACCAAATGTAATCATTGTAAATTCATAGATATAGGGTACACATTTTATATTAGGGATCAACGTTACACCATTACATCAGGTAGATGTAATTGTTATTCTACCTGTGTTATATACCTAGCTCAATGTCAACTATGCCCCACTTTCTACATCAGGAAAACCGATCGAAGATTAGGAGAGCAGGTATATGCTTTCTTTATTATATTAGAAAGGAGAAAATTGAAAATGCCCTAGCTAGTCATATTAAAGGGAACCCTACTCACAGCTTCAGGTTTAAAGTTATTGATCTTATCTCAAAAGATGTAAGGGGTGGACCAAGATCTCTACTTTTAGAGAAAAAAGAAATTAATGTGGCAGATTCGGTTGGATGCTTGCCACTATCCAGGCATCAATGACTGTTGTTCCATCCAGTGCCTCTTGAGACTTAAGAGCTTGAACAGGTAGTTTAAAATTTAATGTTTTATGTAAAATACAACAGCATTATTAAGAAAGGATGTATATAGGTTATTTTTATTTTTATTTTTATGCCTATCTTACTTTTCACTCTTAATATCCGTTATTTAATGGATTTTTTATTTTGTTATAAGTTCAAAACGATTTGCCAGGGCTTATAGATTTCCTATGCATAGAAAATTGACTAATTTTAAACCCCTAAGGTTAATAATTATTGCATTTTAGTTTTGTAATTAACTAACATTTGGGAATGCAAAGGCTGATATGATTTCTTTTGTTTAGCTTTTTAAATACAGTAGCTTACTTTATTTTATTTTATTTAATTCTATCTTATGTTATTGTACTATGTTTGTATGCTGTACCAACTAGCAGCATCGATTGAACTTAATTTATGCTGCAAAGTTTAAGGTCATTTGTTATGTCTAATTGGTACATATTAAGTAAGTTAATAGGAGAAAGAAGGGGGAAGTGTATTTAAGTGAATTTGAGTTGCTGTTTGTTGTATGAAGAAGTAGACCCAACTCAAGATAGCAAAGCAGAAATCATTATTACAAAACTTCAACTGAACTCAAAGAAAGCGCTTTACATAATTTGTATGTACATACCTCCTGGCAACAATATACCCACTTTAGAAGCCTTTCTCAACTGGGTATCCACAACTTACCCCCAAGAAACTGTAATTCTTGGTGACTTTAACATAGACTGGAATAGTATTAATGCTGAAAATCCTACTTCTCACATTAACCTCTATGGTTTCTCCCAAACCATGACCTCAACCACAAGAATCAATAAACCTAATAATAAAGACAGCATTCTTGACTGGATACTTATAAACAAAGACAAACAATTTTATGATGTAGGAACCCTGCCAGATGATATCAGTGACCACTGTCTGACTTATATTACTAGACACAAAATTGAATTTTCAAATCTCCCAAACACTAGAAAAGTTTGCTCAACCAAACACTTTAACATAGATTTATTTCAAGCTGAACTAAATTCATGTAACTGGAACCCCTTAAAAACACTTCCTCTGGAAAATGCAGTATTATACTTTAATACTACCTTCCTATCCATTCTTAATAAACATGCCCCAGAACGTACTGTCAGAATGAAACCAAACACTGCACCCTGGCTCTCTAAAGAAACCAAAAACTTAATCCTTTCCAGAAATAAAGTATGGGCTTCATGGAGACACCATAGAAATAACCCAGATCTTATCTACTTCCGTCAGCTTAGAAATCTGACAAAAAAAGCAATTATTACTGACAAAAAAAACTATTACTGTAGACTCCAACAAACAAACCATAACAACCCCAAACAGTTCTGGTCTTCCATTAATAAACTCCTTTCCCCAGGAACCACCAAAACTCCAACCCCTCTTAACGCTGACCCAGACAACCCCCACCAAACTGCTAATACTTTTAACTCTTTCTTTATTGACTCTATCCAAACCCTAGCCAAACAAATGAACAACAACTATGTCTCCCCTCCTAGTATCCCTAAGGACCCATCTTATAACTTTACACTACAACCTATCCCCACATCATTTATCTACAGACTTCTTAACAAACTTAAACCTGGTACTCCTTCTGCGGACAATCTCCCATCTCTCTACCTCTAAAGGGCTGCCAAAGTGATTGCATACCCTATATCCATACTCATAAATAGAACAATCCAAGAAGGAACCATCCCTGAGATCTGGAAAGTTTCCCATATTATTCCATTACATAAAGGGGGTAACTCTATCGATTACTCTAACTACAGACCAATTGCTCTCCTTTCCCCAATAGCAAAAATTATGGAAAAATGTATTCACCAGCAACTCCTACAGCATCTCACCCTGCACAACATAATAGCAAACTGTCAACATGGTTTTAGACCTCATCACAGTACTACCACTGCTCTCTTATCCTTTGTAGAAACCATCAATAAGAATCGCAATAACAACCTTCTCTCTTCTGCTCTCTTTATTGACCTCTCCAAAGCATTCGATATGGTCAACCATTCCACCTTAATTAACATACTTGAATCCCTCTCCTTTGACAACCTTGCCACTAAATGGTTCAAAGCATACCTAAGCAACAGGCAACAAGCAGTCCTATGGGGCAATCAACTCTCTTCTCTCCTACCCATAAACATTGGTGTCCCTCAAGGCTCTATTCTTGGGCCACTTCTATTCTCCCTTTTCATTAATGATCTCCACTCTGCTATCCCTCAAGCTACCTGCATCCAATATGCAGATGACTCTACCTTTATCTGCTCTGGTACCTCTCCTTCTGAACTCTGCTCACGTACTCAAATGATCTTCAACGCAGTTGAAATTGGTTCTATAAACATTCCCTCTTACTAAATGCCAAAAAAACTAAACTTCTACTCTTTACTCCCACCACCCGATCCCTTTCCTTACACTTCACCATTTCCTCTAATAATGCTACGGCTATCACACCCGATCCTACAACAAAACTGTTAGGAATAACCATTGACAATAATCTCTCTTTTGATCAACACATTAACAACACCATTAAATCAGTCAACAGAAAAATAGGATCCTTATACCGAATTAAACCCTTCCTAACTGAATCTGCTAGAGCCAAGATTGCCCACTCCCATCTATTGTCAACACTTCTCTACGCTTCACCTATATTTACCAACCTTAAGAAAACCAACCTCAATAAACTGACTATATGCTACAATAGCATCGCCCGCTTCGCCACTAGCAACCCCTTCAGAACCCACCACTGTAATAACCTGAAACAACTAGGCTGGCTGGAATTCCAAAACCTTCTGCTCATCACACAACTGAACATTGCCCACAAAATACTGTACCAGCCTTCAAACACCCCTATACTCTCAGAACTTTTAATACCGTACAATAATCTTAACTCCCTTCGTTCTTCTAGGAAACTTATGGCTAAATTAACAAAGTCCAATAACTCAGCTGGTGACTCTCTTTTTTCTAGCACAGTAGGAAGGAACTGGAACCTACTACCTAGTGACATAACACTAATCTCATCACTGCCCCTCTTCAAACAAAGAATAAAAGAACATCTGAAAAGTCACTGGCTCTGTTCCTGCGCTAAACCTGACTAAATTTCTACCCCACTCTATCTCCTTACTACCCCCATATCTCTCTCCCTCTTCGCTGAACAACTATCCCTTCTCTCACTTACTTCTTTTCCTCTTCTCTGAAAGTTTGCTTAATCCTTTCATATCCTTTCTTTTTTACTTGACTCTTACTTTTTCTCCCACTTCCTCTCCCTACCACCTTTCCCTGATTTATGCTTCTCAGTAGTTTAGTTTGTTTATAGGAAATGATATCTCTTCCTACTTGTAAATAGTTTTTGTATACTAACTTTTTTATTGTCTTTACATTTATCCTGGTGATTTTCTTGTATATTACTTCAAATGTATGTTTTTTGTATATCTTGTGGAGCTTTTCTCCCCGGGCCTCTACTGAAAATGGAAATAATTCCAGCTAGACTAGCCCGGTCAACAAATGTAAAATAAAAATAAAGTCTAGTTACTAAATTAGATGAAAAGCGCTTAACTTTACTTGTGATTTGCTACCTGTTTTTTACTCAAGTTATTTTTAATAAAGAGCTGAAGACTTTGGGGTGCTGCTTGTTCCTACTTTGGTTTGTCTTTTCTACAGTTTGTGGTGCCGTTTGTGTTTCTTCAACTATCTTCAGTTCTTCTGACAATTATTTTCATATAGAGTATGAATGTGCCATCTTTATTTAAATGGCTTGACTCATTTTATCAACATGACTTCCAAAATTTACTGAGATAGCTCTCTGTCAATACTTTGGCAGTTTATTGTATCCAGTAATTCATGATAAGACTGAAAAACAAAAAGATTACAGTCATTCTTATGCTAAGAGAAACCATCACATAGATTTTGTTTTGAACATTCTGTTAAATGATACAGCCTTGCCCATTCCTGAAAAGCATCAGTCACTTTGCAGTTTTTGAATGTTTCATTGTCATCTTTATGTCATAACCGAAGCATCAGAATAAGGCAGTAATTTAGATGATGCATGTATTTATTTTATGGTATTTGTGATATGGAACATATTACATAAAGGGAAGTATATATTTAAAAAAAAAAAAAAAAAATATATATATATATATATATATATATATATATATATATATATATATATATATATATATATATATATATATATATATATATATGGGAAGATATAGCAGGAGAATGCTACCAAGAGTTACACTTTTCAAGTCTGTCCTTACATCGACACTAACACAGTAGGCTGAGGCCTTTGAGTCATACTAATTGTTGGAATACATAAAATGGGGTCTACTTTATTCCCGCGAAAACTGAATCTGTCAAATACAATTCACGTGACACATAACGAGCGAAACACAAGTACGTCGAACACACTAAACCGTGAAAGTGGAAATATTGAATTTGCATAGTTGGCCCATCTGCGGAATAGCTCCATAAGGTAAATGTGCAATAGTAACGGATCTTAGGGTTAGGGTGCGGGTTAAGGTAAGTGCATAGATAGGTACTGTATGTAAAGTTTAGCGTAGGGTTTTGTTAAGTGTATGTGTGTGGAATATTTAGTTTGTTTGGGTATAGCTCAGTAGGCTAAGTGTGCGGTAGTTACGGACCTTAGGGTTAGGGAGGGGTTAAGGATAGTGCATAGATAGTTGTGTATGTAGGGTTTAGTGTAGGGTTAGAGGTAGGATTTTGGTGCTTTACTTCAGGGTTAGAAGTAGGGTTTTGGTTAGTGTGTGTATGTATTGTTTTTTACTGTGTTTAGTAGGTAGTATATTGCGGGTGGTGGGGTTGATCAACTATGAGAGATCGAGATTTTGAATTTCGCAGTTTAGTGTATTCGACATATTCGCTTTTCGCTCGTTATGTGTAGTGCGAATTGTATTCGACTGATTCAGCTTTCGTGGGAATAAAGTAGACCTCATAAAATGACAGATAAAGAATAGGAAAAGACAAAAGATACCGAAAATACATGTCACTGGTCTTCTTCTGTTTGGGGGTAGCGGAGCCATTCTTAAAAAATGGATTTAAAATGTAACCACAGAAATCTCAACATAAATGAAGCCACTGTTACTTTTGGGGCATGAAAAGGACTGCAATAATAATCTGGCAGATTATTTGCCAGCATACCTCTCAACTGTACAGATTTTCAAAGAATGTCTAGATTTTTGCCTCATATTTTTAGTCTGTCCCTCATTAAATTTGTGGTTTTCTGGAAAATCATTGAGGACTGAAGTCACTAAATAATGAAATTCATTTGAGGTACCAACTTCATATCATTCAGAAAATGCATGCTAATACAAAATCTGTCATTCTAGCAACTTTCTGAGTTTATAAGAGCAATATTTAAAATATGTCCCTATTTTTGAGCCTTTGTCTCCCCAAAATTTTAGGCTGTGTCCAGATTTCTTGCACTAAGAGGTTGAAAGGTATGTTTGCCAGGACTGCAGAAAGGGAATCTCTGCATGTGTGTGTGTGTGTGTGTGTGTGTGTGTGTGTGTGTGTGTGCGTGTATATATATATATATATATATATATATATATATATATATATATATATATATATATATATTCATGTTTTATTTTACTGGCTTCAGCTTATGAATTTTATATATATATTACTTGCTAAACAGACTGTCTTTTGTAACTATAAGCTGGCAGAAGATATCTAGCTCTGCATTCTTGTGTGGTACCCTTGCATTTCACATATACATATGCATTCCTGCCCTATGATTCACAACCAGTTTAGAGACAGAACAGATTCTGCAGTTTTTTTTTTAAACTCAAGCAGCATTGTTATGCCAATATGCAAATCACCCTTAATGAAGCCAAGATTGAGCAGAGGACACTTTTGTTTACCACATTCTTACTTGCTGGCCCATGGGAACCTACTTTTCACTCATTATGGTCTTTTGTGTGCTGACTTTGGCAAGTAATACTGTATTCTGTGTTAGTTTATTCTGATCTTTTATCTAGGTTAGCCTATGGCACCTGTTCTTTTATTAAAGATGTGGACTTCTGAAGCTGTGCATGAAAACGGGGAGCCTCTTTCTAGTCAGTGATGTCATCAGTCAGTGTAATCCACCAGTTAGCTGACCAATCAAGTACCAAGTTCCATAAGCAGCATTGTGCATCTGTAGGTGGTAATGATAAAGCAAATATGACAGATTGCTATGTGATGGTGCATGTTCTGTGAGGAAATGGACAGGCTCCTGGACAGTGTGATCTATAGATAAATGTGTACAGTGTCACACAAAAATGGAACTGTTGTTTTAGATTAAGAATCACTGCTCAGTGGTGCATTGCCAGTTTCTAGCATGTGTTGATGTTTCTGTTATGATCAGTGGTGATGTCCCAGCATGTAAAAAAAGGTGATAAAAAGGAAAAGAAAGAACTGTTGTAAAGTATGCTTTAGTGACATTACAAGGTGTATCGCATGCTTAAGTACATAGGAAATTGCTTATAGGCTTTAAAGAGCTGAATTTGCATAATAGGATCTGCATTGTTATCACTGGGAAAGATAAAATAGTGACATTACTTTAAAGCTTTTTCATTAATTAGGTAGCAACCAGCTGAAACTTAAGTTGCAGGGTATATTTGTACAGGTAAGTCTCATGTTTATAGCTTCATGGTATTTAATCAAGTTTGCAACCTTTGCACACTGAGTAAAAGCCATTAATCTGTTTAGATTTCCTATCACTTATATAAATATCTAGTTGTTTACTAAATTTGATTAGCATTTGTTTCTTTTTTCACGGATAGTGACAATTTATTCTAGACTCTGCTTCTGATATTTTTAGCAAAACAAAACAAAGTCAGATTTTTACTTTCCAAAGTTTCAACACACATAAATGGAATTCCATAAAGTAGGCACGAGGAGCTGTTTCTGTCAGCCTGTTTCCTTTTGTTGGTTAAATCCTGGACAGATGCATCCTGCAGCTATAAGGACTCTTCCTCTGATTAAATAGGCCATATTTAGTCAATTTGTTTAGTTCTACTTTGAATATATGCCAGGGTCCAGTCCTCTTCTGCAGTGCAAATAAGTGAAAAAAATGTATTGATGGCTTTAATACTGAGGTGTGGTAATTATGTCCATAAAGCATTTTCTGGCATAACTGCAAAACAAAATGAAAGGCATGGAGTACAAGTACAACTGCAGAATGTCTGTCATTTGTTCCAGTTATCTGATTAGTTGTATTAACATTTATTTTTTTTCAGTTGTTTCCAAGTCTAGTTAATAGTATTGTAGTACCCAATGTCTTTGCTAATAGTATTTGTAGTACATAATATATCCTCATCTGTGCTTTCCTAATTTTATACAGTGTTCTACTCATGCCAAAATGGTTTTATAACATATATTGCTAATTTCACCTCTGTAGTGCTACAAAATATATAATTTGTATTACCACTGGAAATTAACTAATTTTCTTGTAATGGAGCTTTTCTCCCTAGGCCTCCACTGAAAATGGGGCATTTTTTGGATAAATTGGATTTTCCCTGTAAACAAATGTAAAAATAAAAAAATAAAATAATAACACAGTGGCATACACTAACTATTCATGTTTTATTTTATTGGTATAAAGTAATTTATTTATTGGGATAAAACAGAAAAATAAACTGCAAGCTAAAAATTATGAAACTTATGATTTGAATAAAGTTTATAATTGCAGTGAGAATAATAAGAGGAAAGTGTATGTTGTTGCTTCCTTTAATATATTGTCCCATGAAATAATACAAAGTATCAGACGGTTTTGGCCTTTTCTTTTAGAAGGTAAATATAAGGTGGCAAATTTGTGTGAACAATTTTTCACCTCTTTTAAGAGAGGCCGAAATTTAAGGCATATGTTGGTGCATGGGACTTTCAACATGCCTAAAGATAATGTATGTCAAGGCATTATGAGAACAAGCACTTATGCATGTGGAAAGTGTTCTATCTGCCCCCATATATTTAGATTTTTTTGATAAAATTAATGGTGTAAGAGTTCATCCAGTGGCTGAATATTCATGTAATACAATGGGTGTAGTTTATGCCCTGAGGTGCTCCTGCAGCCTTTTCTATATGGGGAGACTAAGAGATGTTTTAAGATTAGGTTGCAGTAGCATATTCGTGGCATCAAAAATGAAAAGGTGGAGAGCCCCGTTGCTTGCCACTATAACTTAATACATGGAGGCAATTATGATTGCTTGAAAGGTTGTGTTTTGGAGTATATACATGCTTTGGCTGCTAATGACAATATTAAAAACAGGCTGTTGCACAAGGAAGCTGATTTTATTTTTAAATATAATACTTTGACCTCTTTTGGTTTAAACAAAGAGTGTAATTGGAAATATCTTTTGTAATTAGCTGTTTTATTGTTTTATAATATAATTGTTTAATGATGTAACAATTTAATTGGTGTTATTATTTAATGTGGATAAGTACTGTGTTGTGTTATTATCTCCTGGAAGGCTGTTTAGCCGAGGCGCTTGCGACAGAGAGAACATTTTTGTGTGTAATAAATGATTTGGCTTCATTGTTGCTGTTTTGTGAATTTATTTATTTGTTTATTATTATTTATTGTTATTTGATTACCAGGAAAGTTGGCCTGGGTATAAGCCCATTTTCAGTGGAGGCCCAAGGAGAAAAGCTCGAAATTATTACAAAACATTTTAATAACAATTTTACAATCTTCAAATATAATGCAAAAACATCTGCAGTATAAAAAAAATTATAACAAATTAGACATAATATAAAAACATTGGTTAAGAATTGATCCAAGTTATATGACAATCACTTAATGTTTAGAGAAATTTTAGGCAGTCTGTAGAGAAATTAAAAGTAAGTTAGTCTAATACAAACAGGAATTGCAATATGAAGTGAGGGAAAACAAGCTTATGGTATATTTAGAGAGAAAGTCAGGGAAGAGAATTTAATAGAAGTATGGAAGCAACTGAAGAAGGGAGGGTAAGGAGGTATAAGGAATGAAAAGGAACTTGTTCATATTTAGGGATATAGTTTGGCCTGATTTTGAACAACAACAGAGCCAGATTGTAGCTAAGGAGTCTTTCAAAGTGGTTTTGAAAGATGTGAGGGAGGGTATAGACCTGATGGATACAGGTAAGGAGTTCTGAGCCTTAGCACCCTTGTACAAGTACAGGCAATACCCAACAGATTTTCTAGGTTTGTAAACAGACAGGAGTTTTTGGTAACTGGATCGCAATGACTGTCTAGGAATGTAGTTGTCTAGAATAATTTTTAGTATTGGACAGGCAGATGGATGCTGGATAATTTTATAGGTGATAAGAAGTTGTGCATATGTTAGTTGATGTGGCAGTTCTAACCAGTTAAGGCTTATGTGCTGCAAATTTAGCAACTTTGTTATAGCATTGCTCAAGTTTTAATTTTTATGAAACCTGGAGGTTGCTAAGGATGGGAGTGCCTTATATAAGAGTGGGGCAAGTAGTGACAAGTGTAGTTTTAGCTGCATCGGTGAGAAAGTTTTTGGTTCTGTAAACATCCCTAGTTTTTGATGGGTTTTCTTATGTAATTTTTGTATATCCAGGTTGAATGTAAGATTATCATCCATTATCACCCCTAACGGTTTGCTATGAGAAGTGACTTCAGTGGTTGTATTATTAAGAGAGAGGACTTTAAATTTTTTTTTTCATGAAATAACTATTTGGGGGAAAAGTAGAAGCTTGGTCTTTTTTGGGTTGAGCATGACCTGTAAGTTATGAAGCTATGTTTCAGTGGCTGTTAAAGCTTCCTGAGTAACTTTTTGGAGGTGCACCATGTTGTCAGATGTGCAAATAAGAATGGAATCATCTGCGTATAATTTTAGGAAGGCCTGTTGTGTGGAAGTATAGATGGTGTTGGTGTAAATGTTAAAGAAGAGAGGACCAAGGACAGAACCTTGTGGTACACTGTTGGTGATTGGGAGGAAAGAAGAGAGTGTGGAATGCCATTTTACTGACTTATACCTATTGGACATGCTTTTGAACCGCAGAAGGGTGGGCTGACAGAGACAAGAGAAATTAGGACATTTGAAGTAGAAGTTTGCTGTGACAAACTGTGTCAAAGACAAGTTTGCCATTATCTCTAGCTTTATTAACAGTATCTGTATAGGTTAGAAGGGCAGTGCTACTACTATGGGAAGTTCAAAAGCCATGTTGTTTAGGGGATAGGAGTTCTTCCTGCATTCGATAGTCTAGCAATTGTTTTTGAATACATTTTTCAAATATTTTGGTGAGACGAGATAAGATTGGTATAGGTCTAAAATTATTAATGCCTGTTAAATTTCCTCCTTTGTACAGAGGGATAATGTGTGACTTTTTCCAGTGAGAGGGGAAGTTTCCTGGATTGACCTATTTATAATGATTAACACAGGATAGGCAATGGTGTTGGCTGTTATTTTTAGATATTCACTTGGAATGTCATCAGGTGAAGAAGAATATGGTTTAAATTTGCTTAAGTAGTTTTATATAGTATGTGTTTTGAAGGTGAAAGTGGATGTGGTGATACATGGCTCTTGGGTAAGGTTGCGATTAGATGTTGAGAAATCCTTGGTTAGAGATGCTATGCTATCTATAAAATAAGAGTTTAACTATATTGCAGTTTCAAGTGATGAGTTTTCAAGAGAGGAGTTTGGGTTGAATTTTTGGTCAGGTTGTTAGATTTCTTTAACGGATTTACAAAATTTTTAGAGTTGTGTTTAGTATTATTCTAAAAGCTATTATAGTATAGTTTTTTTGTCTTCATTTATTTGCTTTTTAGTACTATTGCGAAGCATTCTGAAGTTTTCAAGATACTGAGGTGTTTTATATTTTTGCCATTCTTTCCATGTCTTTTCTCTATCCTGCATTAGTATTCTACTCTTTTTGGATAGCCAAATTGCATTATTTGTAAAAACACACAGGCAGAGGCAAGACTCCAGTTCTCCACAAGTTCTCAAAGAAGTTTAATGGTACCAAGTACATACACAAGCGCTTTCACTAACTGCTTCACCACCTGAAGGAAGTTCCAGTTAATAGATGATAGTGTAGTAATAAACATTTCTGGGTTAAACTCAGAAAGGTTAAGTGTTTTATAAATATGCTGTTTAACTGGATGTGTGAGATTGTTTCCCACAGTGGGTAGCTCGGACAAATTTATTTGAAGGGTTTTTCATTTAACAGATAGTCCAACTTCTTCAGCTGAAGCAACTACTAAAAAGACACACATTTTAAACTTCCCACTAGGGTATCATGTGGTTAAAATCAACCAATCAAATAAACCTAAAATAAAGTACCCCCCCTCAACACATTTTACTAAATAATAAAGTAAAACATTACTCAATACATTAAAAATATTAAAAATATTCTCATATTATAGACTTTATTCAACAATAAAAGGTATCAAAACCGATAAGTCTCTCTGTGAAAATTGCAACAATGGCTATCTTTCTAAGCTTCAAAAGGCATGTAATAGAACATGAATCATTTATGCCTGGAAAATTATAGGCTATTGTTAAAATTTGCCAGTACAATTCCAACTTATCTAATTTAGGCATATTGGGACCACCCCTTCTATCAGGAGACACTTGATCAATAATTCTAAACTTAAAATAGTGATCACTTTTAACCATAACGTGCTTAGCTAAAGCATTCTCTTCTTTATGTTTCTCAGTTGCATAAAGATGTTCATAAATGTGTTCACAGAGTCTCCGCTCCATTTTCCCTATATAGAATGCTTGGCATTTTTCGCACTTTGCTAAGTAAACCAATAATTTTGAATTACAAGTGAACTTAGACCTAGACTTAAAGGTCCTATTACTGATAGCGAAACTATTACCTATGTCAATGTGTTTACAAAATCGACACATTTCACAGTGTGTCATACCAACATTTTTTGATGTTGGATAATTACTATCTTTTGTTTCTAAAAGATGTTTCATGTTGTAGCCCCTACGGAATATTATTCTAGGCGTATTACCCAACTTATCGAAGATGGATGCATTGTGCCCTAATAGTGCCCAATTCTTATTAATTATGTATGTTAAATGTTGGCTGTCCATGTTAAAGGTGGTTACCAAACTTACTTTGAAATTGGTAATATTAGTGACATCTGCCTGATAAGATTCTAAACTACTGGTTATTACTACCGGAACCTCCAACCCCAAAATTATGGAATATATACCAGTAGTTCTTTTAATTTGAACTTCTTCAATAAGGGACTCCACTAAATTCACTGGATAGCCTTGTGCAAGGAACATTTTCTTAAGGATGATGCATTCATCATGAAAATCATCTTCAAGGGATAAAATTTTCACTGCCCTTACCAATTGGCCTTTGACCACAGAATGCTTTTGGTGGTAAGGGTGACTACTAGAAAAGTGTAAAAGTGAATTAGAGTAGGTACTCTTTCTATATAATTTTGCTGTATATCTCTTATTCACTTAGTCTTTCCTCAGATGTATATCCAAATATGCTATCTCAGCTTTATTAAACTCCCAAGTGAATTTTAAAAAAAATTAGTTGTCCCATTTAGCTACTCAACTAAGTGACGTGCTTGTATGTCATTGCCCTTAAATAAAATGAAAATATCATCCAAGAATCTCATATAAAACAAGATAAAGTCCTGTATTTTCTGTTTCTTAAAGATGCTTTCTGTTTCCCAATACGCCATGACCATGTTAGCAAAGCTAGCACTGCACGGGCAGCCCATGACCACCCCAAATTTTTTGGAGGTAATATTGGTTCTCAAACATAAAATAGTTATTAGATAATATAATATCTAATAACTCGTTGACTAAGGATATCTCTGCTTGGCTAGCTCCTTTTCTTTGTAACATAAGGGTGACCAATTCAATCCCTTCCTGGTGGGGTAGCGACGTATAAAGATCTTTTACGTCAATAGTGGGGAAACCATGGTCGTAGTTATATTGATTTTATTGTCTATTCGTGGAGTTCATGAGTTTTTATTTAAATACACAGTTCATGGTGCATCCTTCAGATATTTACGTTTTTAGTTGCATTTTGTTATACTGAAGGTGCTCTACCTAGCAGGATTTGTTTTTTCATTTTGGGTAGTTATATTCCAATTCATTAATCTTACTTAAAAAAGACCATGAATCCTTACATACTTGTACCTCTGTTATGAGATACTTTTTCAAGATAAGAGTCCACTATTTTGGCAGGTGGGTAGGTGATACAACTATGCCCATCAACCAAGGGTCTCATGGGTGGATTTTGTAAATCCTTATGTACCTTAGGTATTACAAACAAGGCTGAAATTCTTGGGTAAGGCATAGACAAAAAATTAAACACGTCAATACTAATTCTTGCTTTTATAAAGAGATCGTTGATGTAACTTTTAATTTGGCGATATGCAGTGTTGACTTTATTGAGAGATGCTAATTCATATGCTTCACTATCCAAAATAATAGACATTTGTGTAACATAGTCATTGTAATCCATGATAACCAAACCCCCTCCCTTGTCTGGTTTGTTTTACTTTATTATTTAGTAAAATATGTTGGGAGGGTACTTTATTTTAGGATCATTTGATTGGTTGATTTTAACCACATGATACCCTAGTGGGAAGTTTAAAATGTATATCTTTTTAGTACTTGCTTCATCTGAGGAAGTTTGACTATTTGTTAAACAAAAAGCGCTTCAAATAAATTTGTTTGAGCTACCCACTGCTGGACCCAATTTTGTTTTGTTTAGGTGTTTTTTAGTAGTTTTTAAGTTTATGGTCATAGTTTGTGGATGTGTGAGATGTCTGGTAATATATATTGGGAGATGATCACTGAGAGAGTTTACGTTGTACCTGTGGTAGAGTATTTGCTAGGATCTGATGCTAGGATCTAGTCTAAAAGAGAATTTGATGTCTTGCTATAAAGTGTGGGGCTATTAACTAGTTGTGTGAAACCATGTACGTTCATGCTAGATATAGGGGAGGTAGAGTTCATGTCCAACCAATTGACATTCACTTCACCTAGTAATATTTTTTCTTGTGAAAATGTTATGGATATCCAATTTAGGATATCTTCCAGTATAGCTGTGGTGTCCCCAAGAGGGATATAAAGGACAGTAGTACATATTTGTTTATATTTGTTTATATTTGTTTATAATTGTTTACTTTGAGAAAAGCAATAAGAAGCTCTGCCAAACTGAATTTTGGTGTCGGTTTGCTGTAAGGGGAGATGAGGTAGGTACTGGGAAATAGTAAAGCAATGCCACCGCCTTTCATCTTTAAATGGTCATTATGGATGATATTATAGCCAGGAGGTATAACTTTGGAGTCATTTATGCTGGGTTTAAGCCAAGTTTCAGTTACAGTGAGAACATCAGGTTTGTTTTGGGTAATCCAGGCATGTAGTTCAGCAGTTTTATTTCTTATAACATTTATATCAACAAAAATTAGATCACCAGGGTTGAGGATTAGCTGTTGTTGGGTTACAAAAGTGTGTGGGAGAGAGTTATCTTTATGTGCATTGTGACAGGTAGGGCTAGGATTACTGTGTGTATCTCCTCCTAGAAGGATTTTAGTATAATGGGGATTTATAGGTACTTGTTTTCTGGAGAGGATTATTGCACTTAATTTTGTTTTGATTTGAGCTGAAGTGCAATTAATCGGTCTTTACTTAGAGTAAAGGTGAGGGGCAGTACTTCATAGGTTCATAGGTAGGTACTAGGCTATCTGCCCGAGGGCAATTATATGCCTAGCCAGAGTTTGTCAGCTTTTGCCGACCCATTGATTAATTAACTGATCCCCTGTAAAGCAAAGCCAATGAAGTGATCCCAGGGGTGTATTTTCTGTTACCCATCCACTCGTCAAGGTTTCTCTTGAAGATTGTTAGTGAGGGGCTCTGCCTAATGTAGTTTGGAATTTTGTTCCAAAGCATGGGGAGTCCCTGTGACAGGAATCTATTCCTCCAGCATGTTCTATTTATTGTTATGGTGAGGTTTAGCTCACTAGAGCGCTTCGCTAGCAGTGACTTGGATTTCTTTAGGTGCAGCATGTCCATCAATTCTGAGTTGGACATGGCTTTGTAAGTCAGGCAGAGATCAACTCTGAGTAAACGATATGCCACTGAGTACAGCCAGAGTTTTTTCAGTCGGACTGCAAAAGACATGTTTGAGGCCAGTAATCCCCTTGGTGAGGTACTTTTGTGGTCTTTTCAGCTGTTGGAAATGTCTTGTGAGGTACATCCCAAATGGGACATTGTACTCTATGATGGGTCTGATGAGTGACGAGTAGAGGGGCACTATAACCTCTTTATTTCTAGATGCAAACCATTTAGTAATTAGATGGGCCACATAGAAGGATTTCCTAACTACTTTGGCAATATGATTGTCAAAGGAGAGATTACTATCTACCTGGATCCCTAGATCTCTTAATACTTCTTCTGTATTAAGGGGGCTGCCACCTATGTGGTAATTCGTGGGTGTTTTGTTTTTCCAAAATGGGATGACTATGCATTTTTTGGCATTCAACTTGAGGCATTGACTTTGATACCAGGTGTCCGTCTCAGTAAGGCCCTTTTGGAGGATGTCCATGTCAGCCGGAGAGTCAATTACGACTCCCAGTTTGCAGTCATCGGTGAACTTGGTTAGCCATAATCCTCCTGTGTTTGCCTGTACTTCTGAGAAGTATATGCCAAACAGTAGGGGTCCCAGGACCGAGCCGTGCGGGATACCACTTGTGACTGGTTTAGAGACGGACCTGGAGCCCACTATACTTACTGTGTGAGTTCTATCTTTAAGCTAGTTGGCAACCCATCTCATGACGTAGGGGTTTATGTTCAGGCTGGTGAGTTTTTCTGTAATACCTGAGTGGGGAATGGTGTCGAAAGCCTTGGTGAGGTCAATGTAGGCTGTGTGAACCACCTTTCCCTCATCTATGGCCTTGGTGACTGTCTTAAAGAAGTCAACCAGGTTTAGTAGGCATGATCTGCCCTTAACAAAGCCGAACTAGGTTGGGTCAAGTGTTTGGAGGTTTCCAATGTCTTTGTTAATGAGTTCCACGATGATGCGCTCCATAACCTTGCAGACCAGGCTAGTCAGGCTTATGGGGCAGTAGTTACCAGGGTCAGTTGTGGCCCCTGCTTTGTGGAGAGGAATAACCATTGCTGTGCATCATCCTATGGGCACATAGCCTGTGGAGAGGCTGAGGTTGAACAGCGTGTTTAGGTGGGAGGTTAGTTCATTCTGTAGTTCGTGCAAGATGCAGCTTGGGACACCATCTGGCCCCACTGACGCTGTGTTTTTGGCTTTTGAAAGGGCTGTTTTCACCTGTGCGTCTGTGATTTCCGGGACACTACACTTTTCCGGTATTGTTATGGGCCCTTTTGGGGTTTAGAGGGGGGTGACGTGTGCACTAAATCTATCTGCCAAGATGTTGGCAATATCATTAGGTTAAGTATATTTTATGCTATTTTGCACTAGTTCAGTGCATATCTGTGAGTTGCCACTTAGATTCTTAACATAGCTAAAGAAGGCTTTGTGGTTATCTTTTGAATCCTTGGCTATTTTTCTTTCGAAGTTAGCCTTGGATGATTTTATGAGGGGCCATAGTTTCTTACTGATACTGATCAGGGGTGTCTTTCCTTCTTGGGATTTGCTTTTTTTCTGAACTAGTTTCCTCCTTCTATTGTATAGCCTGTTTATGGCAGGGGTCCACCAAACTGGTTTCCTTCTCTTAGAGGAGTGAGTCTTGGATTTGCTAGGGATGGCATGATCCATGCATCCTTGTAGGTGCTCATAGAGTGCATTTGTAAAGGTTTCTGCATCTTGGGCAGTGTTATCCTTTAACGTAGGGGCTGTGAAACTTATCATTTCTGTCTTAAGTAAGGTGAAGTTTGCTTTAGAAAAGTTTTTACTTTGGTTTCCTTAGTTTGGGGTGGTGGTGGGGTGTGGACATCCAAAGTGATTAGATTATGGTCTGATCTAACCAGTGACGGGTTGACCTCCGGTGTGAAACACCTGTCGCCCATGTTGGTGATGACCAGTTCCAATATGTTTTCACCTCTGGTAGGGGAGTTTACCAGCTGATCCAGGGCATTTGAGTTGATGAATTCCAGGAAGTGATAGGCCTGGGAGTTTGTACTCGAGTAGTTTTCCCAGTGAATGGTAGGGTAATTGAAATCACCCAATATCAGGGTGTTCGGTAGGACTTTCATGTTTTCCAGTGTCTCCAGGAAGGTGGAGTGGTGGTCCTGGGTCATGGAGGGTGAGCTGTAGCAGGCCACAATTTGCATTGCAGATTTGCCCGATGTGAGTTGCACATGGATGATCTCAGAGGTATCATGCTGCGCTACTAACCTGGAGGTGTAGGTATGCTTGATGAATATGGATACACCCCCTCCTTTTGTGTTTCGATCCATGTTCTGTGGCCCAAACGTGTAGTGTGAGTTATAGCCCAGTAGTGCTGGGGTGCTCTCTGGAGCCTTGAACCAGGTTTCAGTTACTGCACAGATGTCGCCGTTCTCCATACTGAGGAGTGCTTCGAGCGCGTGCAGTTTGAGATTTAAACTCCTGGCAATGAGTAGCATAACCCTCAGTTTTTTGTTAATTGTGCTGTTTATGGAGGTGAGTTTGACTTTTGAGCCTTGCCTAAAAAAGGTACTATGGGGTCAGCAAGAGCCTTGGCCAGTATTTGAAAGCCTAGGGGTGACAGGTGCAAGCCGTCTCTTGCGAAGCAACGAGGCTTGTCGAGCATGTCATCCCAGGCTGACAGACACTGGATCCCCTTTGAATGACACCACAGGCTTAGCCTGTTGTTGAAACTGATCATTTTTTTTATACTGAGGTATCATTCTTGGTGAGGGCAGGATGCTACTTAGGGTCAGGGTCATACCAGCCTGGACTACATGATCAAAGAGCTCTTCCATGTCTCTTTTCATGTAGTTCAGGGAGGTACGTCTCAGGTAATTCACACCAACATGAAGAATGACAGAGTCATATTTGTAGTTGTTCTGGAGTGACTTGATTGCTTGTGTTATGTGGCGGATTCTGGCTTCTGACAGGCAGCTAGCAGTAACCTTCTGCTTGTCCAGCCTAGTGAGTGGTAAATCAGTGTGCCTGAGTATAGAGTGACCTATTATTAGTGTGTTAGGTGTGTTATTTCGCCTTAAGGGTTGTGATTGTGCTGTACACTGATTTTGTGTTTTATGTGTTGTCTGGTTTGTGAAGGGAGATGCAGGTTGTTTGGGTGTCTGCTTTGGAGGTCTCTGATGCTTTTGCAGGTTTTTATTTAGAGCCTCTGAGTATGATTTTGTGTATTTATGTGCATTTTTTGCCAGTGCTGTTTTAGTAGGTCTATGTGTGGCTGGAGGTGTGGTGCAAGTGTTAACCTTCTCCTCTTGACTGTCTGTTCCAGTCTTGGGTGGAGAGAGCTTAGCTTCCAGTTTGGCTGTATAATTGCATCTCTCGCATATGTTAGTGTTTTGTGGTAGGAGGAGAGGGTTGTCTGTGTACATGAGGCAGTTGTAACATTCCTCAGGATACCCAGATTTACCAGCTGGACTGGAGAGTACACCTGAAATTGCCCTTTGGTCATGCCTGAATAGTAGGGTGAGCTGCTTAGTCGCTTGGTTGGTGAGGGGTGAATAAAGAGCCTTGCCCTGCTGGGCAATCAAGTGTCGGGGTATATTAGTGCTTGCTATTAGGCCTGAGCAAGTGCTGAGCTGTAGGATGCTTTCTGAGTGCTTAGGTTGAGTGTTAGACTAGTTTCAAGGGAAAAACTGAAGATGAAACTTAGTGGAACTGGGGATAATGTAACCGTAGCTAACTGGCACTGCCAGGCTCGCAAAACCATGCAAACGCATTTTTTATAGTAGGGAAATGAAAGAGATAGAAATGACCCCAAAATGGCCAATAAACTACTAACCTCTGGAATGGAACCACTCCTCCAGGGACATATAGGCTGCTCAAAGCTCCCCTCTTTCACAGGTGAACAGAGAAACTTCCTTCTATCCAAGTAAGGTTTGGGCAACTCAGAAACTAGTATCACAGCCCTGAATTCAGCACTAACCTGAAAACTGGACTATACTAGCTTAGAAAGGTGAGAAACAAGGAATTTTTTTTGTTTTTTTTTATTTTGTTTTGAAAAGATAAGGCAAAAACAGTAAAAAATACACTAAATAGGTTTGGTGCAATGTGGGGAGAGTGTAAAGAGGAAGTATGAATAAGTGGTTGGGATAGAGTTGGAGAGATGTTGTGAGATATTATTGAGTCATGGTAGGATGACAGAGGGCACAGTAGGAGAAATAGAATACAGGATAAGCTTAAGAGTTGCATAATTAAGTACAGGAATGTACATTCAAAAGTTTTGGGTTTTCAAAAACTTGATCATTTGGTCTTGACTATATGAATTTCGAGTTTCTGAAAACTCGATCAACTGATAGGGACATATATATATATATATATATATATATATATATATATATATATATATATATATATATATATATATATATATGTATATACACACACACACACACACACACACACACACACACACACACACACACACACACACACACACATATATATATATATATATATATATATATAGTGTATAGATATTTATATATATACATGTGCACACACACGCACACACACACACACACACACACACACACACACACACACACACACACACACACACACAAAACAGGTGAAATTGTAGCCTACTGGGCATTACCTGTTTCCACAGCAAAAGTAAGTATAAAAAATGTAAAGAAGCCCAAGTCTCAGCCACTTAGAAAGCCTCAGTTATAATCCCCCTCTGCAAATGTGGCTAATCCACAGATTTAGGTAAATACAGGGCCACTTGTACTCTGCTGCCTCCATATCAAAGTAACCAGAAAAAGTATACTCCTGCAGTACTTAAATGGTAATAACATACTGTCCCCATTACACCATGAGTTTAGGTCTGTACATGGACCAGTACCTGCATTATTGTCCATTACTATCTGCAGCAAATACTATAATGATGTTGCAGCTGCCATTTTCCTAGACCTGTTAAAAGCCACGGTTTTCCATAACATTCTACCATCTCAACTGTACTACTTAAGTATGTCCACCAGACGTTACATGTGATCCTTTGTTGTGCGCACTGCACTGTACGCTGTCACTTTAGTCCAGCAGAAGCTACTTAACAGAATGTATCCTATCAAGGCATAGGCAGTGATCTTCTGATTTATACCTCTATCCTGAAATTATAACAAAATGAATACATCAAAAAAAATAAGAATAAATATACATAAGTATAAACATGCCAGGAAAGTTTGGCCATAACAGCATGGAACAAATATGCACTGCTACCTTGGACTGAGACTCACAGCAGCCATACCCAAATAGGGCTCTATACTGGACATCCACTGAGAAGAATTGTAAGTCCAGGCTTCTCACAGATTCACTTACCCCTGTTTGAAATCAGCCTTTCAGTGCTAGCTTATCATAAATGTTGTTTGACGAAACTGTTTGTATTCATACACACAGATACACAATAATTCCTGGAGAGGGTGGTGATAGTTTTAAGTGCTACAGTTCTTTCCTGCTTTATGGTTCTTAACTGCCAACAGCCAGACCAATTTGATACACTAGAGTTATGAAAGACATGCGTAAATGGGCGTGCCTTCGTTGAAGGTTGGATGTCAAGCTGGCACCTTGGCATTCGTGAAAATCTACTGCCAATCATTAGCGGACCAGTGTTCAGCTGTGGCGACCCTTAACCGTGAAAAGCCGAAAGACAAACAACAACTTTCTTGTACCTTAAGCCATGTCATTCTGTTAGCTGCTTTGACCATCAGATGTTCCATCCCCAGCGGTGGTTCTGGCTTGATGATGAACTGAATTGTCTTTTTTCTTGAGGCTGCACACCTACAGCACGTGACAGACTGTCTCTAGGTTCAACGAATTTAGCTTTGACTGCATGAAAAGGTGGATTCCACCTCCTCCATGATCAGGCTGACATGTGGAAGTCCTTTAGCTTTACATTCTTTGACCAATTGTCCTATTGACATCTCGTGTACTTATAGTCTTCAGAGCTCATTTGGTTGTTACTTAGCTGTTTGTCTAAATGGAATAACTATTCTGCAGTATTTACCTCTTAATTATATTCCCTGTGGTTGTAAGGATACGCATACCTTTAGCAACAAAACTGTTTTACAGGATTAGCAAGTCATTTTTCAAAATGCACATCAGCTCTACTCTTGCATATTTCAAATTGCCTTAATAATATCTAGTAATGTCTGTTTTGGTATTGAGTGTTATACAACTTTTTCAAAACTCTGTAAGTGTGGACCACAAAAAAATAGATTATGACCAGACAGGGTGTGCCGGTTAACACGTGAAGGAAATAAGTGAAAACATAATAATAAAACGTGTTTTATTAAACAGATAATATCCGTAGCATTAACAACAAACTTAGTCAATTGCATGCTCTTTTACAAGTGCATGCATTTGATATCCTTTGCCTTACAGAAACTTGGTTGAAACCTTCTACTCATGACCTGCAAATAACCCCACCTGGCTATAACATCCTAAGATGTGACCACACATCCAAAAAGGGTGGGGTGTAGCCATCTTGTATAAATCTGAACTTCTAGTTTCATCCTATAATGTGTTACTACCCTCAAATACCAATGCAGAAACCCTTACCATCAAACTCCAAATTAATAAATCTAAATCTATCTATATAATCTGCTCCTACATTCCTCCAGGAAATAGTATTAACACTTGAAAATATTCTTAGTAGCCTTTCCACCCTCCTACCTCAAGAAACTGTTGTACTAGGTGACTTTAACATAGACTGGACTACGTGTAGCTCCCCCAATCCTAACACCCACATAAATCTATATGGTTTCACTGAAATAATAAACACCCCCACAAGAACCCACAAACCTAGTAATAAGGACACTACTCTTGACTGGATCCTTATAAACAGTCACCCTGAAACTTATACACCAGGAACTCTCCCAGATGACATCAGTGACCATGTTCTAACCTACATAACAAAACAAAAGGCGCACAGCCCTAATAACATTTTTTTAACCGACTGTTCTAAAAAACACTTTCAAGCTGAGAGCTTTCAAAATGAGCTAAAGGCCTGTAACTGGTCACCTCTAAAGCAACTTAAACTGGATGAAGCAGTTTCTTACTTTAATACTAAATTCCTACAAATCCTAAATCATCATGCCCCCCTTCGCTCTTCCCGAGTTAGGACCAAAATAGCCCCATGGCTCACAAAACAAACAAGAGAAAAGGTGTTCCTACGGAACAAAATATGGGCCAAATGGAGAACCTCTAAGAGCACTGTAGACCACCTATACTTTAAACAGCTAAGAAATGCTACCAAAAAGGACAATATCTTAGACAAGAAAAAATAGTATTCCCATCTTCAACAATCACACTCAAAAAACACTCAAAAGTTTTGGTCAGGCATTAATAAACTTCTCCAACCAGGACAGGCTAAAACTCCAACCCCATCCTCAATTCCCCATAATAGTCCTATGCAAATAGCTGATGCCTTTAACAATTAATTCACTGAAGCTATCCAAACTCTAGCAAAGACACTATCTCCCATTACCCTCTGTCCTTTACAATATACAAACAGTTCAGTTCCTTCCTTCCATATACAACCTGTGCCAACATCCCTTATCTGCAAACTCCTTCAAAAACTCAAACCTTGCACCCCTTCTGCTGACCGCCTGCCAGCAGAATACCTTCAAATAGCTTCCAAAGCCATAGCATATCCCATATCCATCCTTATAAACAGAACAATCACAGAAGGTACCATCCCTTCCATATGGAAAGTCTCCCACATAATCCCCTTACATAAAGGAGGCAAATCCACTGATATCTCCAACTTCTGACCAATTGCATTACTCTCTCCACTAGCGAAAATAATGGAAAAATGTATTCACTATCAACTACTTCAACACCTGCTCCACAATAATTTACTTGCCAACTGCCAGCATGGCTCTAGGCCCTTTCATAGCACAACTACTGCCCTGCTAACTTTTACTGACTGTATAAACAGGAATCGAAACAATAACTCTCTCTCTCTTCTGCACTATTCATTGACCTATCAAAAGCCTTTGATATGGTCAACCATAACTTACTTATCAGTGTGCTAAAAGCCCAATCTCTTGACCCACAAGCAGTTCTTTGGTTTAAATCATATCTAGAAAATAGACAACAAGCAGTGGTCTGGGACAATAATCTCTCCACACCCCTCCCTGTGAACATTGGAGTCCTTCAAGGCTCTATCCTAGGCCCTCTTCTTTTTTCCATTTTTATTAATGATCTCTATACTGTTTTTCCTCAAGCCACCTGTATACAATACTCTGATGACTCTACTTTAATCTGTACTGCTAAGTCATCAACCTCTCTCCAGACCCTTACTCAAACTGTATCCATTGGGGAACACTTTTCTCTTACTTTAACTCTTGTCAGATAAAGTAAATAGTTGTCTCTGCTGTGGTAAGCAGATCCCACACAGAGACTTCCATTCATTCTGTGTCACATGTTTAGGCCCGGATCACGACTTTCCTAGTTGCCATTTTTGTGCCTGCTTTAATTCTAGGATGATCAGATGCAAAGCTGAGATCTTAGCTAGATTCCTTAGCCTTGAATCTTCCCATCAGCATTCGATGGCTTTTGCCAGTCATTCAGAGGATGAGCAGCCTAGGCGTAAGTGTGAAGAAGATAAGAGACCTAAGCTTAGGGCCTTGGACGACCACCATTCCTCTGTCTGTTTCTCCTTCTAGGCTTGTGATCATCGAAGAAGGTCAGGTGTTTTTGCAACCCCCTTCTATGTCTGAGGTGGTGGTGCAGGCCTCTGTTGAGACCTGTTCAGAGTCCATTATGCTATTGGGTCCCTCTAATTCTGCACAAGCCTTTGCTTTCAGCTCATTTTTTGGGTCTGGGGCCACTCAGTAGGCCTCAGCTTCCAGTGAGTGCACTTTAACCAGTAATGCTCCTTTGCAGCTTCAGTTTACACTAGTTCCTCATTCCTCCAGAGAGACAGGCATCAGAATTTTGGATGACCCTAGGTCTAAGGCCAAAGTGACTTCTAAGAGGGGCATCTGCAGGGCCTTCTTCTAGGTCCACCATCTCCCTTTCTCATGGATATCAACAAGACTTGGTTTGGCTAGCTGAAGACCTGCTTTCCATTTTCATATCTTGACAAGCCCCTAGGAATTCATCCCCAGGAAAAAGGAAAAGAGATCCTACTTATGAAGTTTTTCCAGATCCTTTTGAATTTTCTGAGGATTCTAACCTAGATGGATTTGATTCTAAAGAAGGACCTTCTCTCACATCTTTTGAGGAATCAGATTCTGAGGAGAACTTGGCATCTGCTTCCCCCAGAGGATATTACCTTTGGAGAAACTCTCCATGCTGTGAGAGAACATTCCCAGTGGGGAGCACAGGAATACCATCAGTCTAAAAAGAGACTTAGGGAGTTCATGGATCTGCCAGAACATAAACCTCTTGCTATTCCCCCTGTTTTAGAGGTAGTTGAGGATGTCCTTCTAGATTCCTCCTTGAATCCTGACTCTCTTCTCCTGATCCCTTGAAAACAAGACATTTTTTTAGGGTACAGGACTCCCAGAAATACCTTTTCATAAATCCATCTGCTGATCCAGAGGTGGTTACCTCAGGACCCAAAGGGGCTATAGCCAGTTCCTCTAGAAACCCTTTACCTATGGATAAAGAGAACAGGGCCCTTCATAAATTTGGGGAAAAATTATATACTTCAGCCCCCTAACCATGCGGGCTCTCAACTATCAGTTTCACATGATTAAATATCAACAAGCCATCCTGGATCAGCTAAAATAAAAGTCATCTTCCCTTGAGGATAAAAACCTTTCTAAGCAGCTTTGGATCCCTGCCACTCTAGTCCACAGGTAACTAGGCATTCTTTACACTGTGGCTATGTTGCTATGGAGGCCTCTAGCTAGGCAGGAGCCACTGGTTCTGTTATTAGAATGCATGCGTGGCTTAGGAAACAATCTCTTTCTGACCATGTTAAATCAAACCTTCTTGATGCTCTTCTAGACAAGGACTTCATCATTGGGTCTAGTGCTGAGGCTGTTCATAAAAAGATGGAAAAAGCTAAGTCTATGCAGACTGTGAAAGACTTCCTCCAAGTTCAGCCTCCTAGGTTTAGTAGGAGCTTCCTGACTAAACACTGTCTTTCCCCCCCAATCTAGAAGTAGGCAGAGGAAACCCTAGCAGGAAATGATGCAAAGGCAGTGACAAAAGCTGAAGAGATCCAGGCAATGGACCTTAGAAACTTCCAAGCAAGGGATTTCTAGGTCACAGGCATCTGCCAGAGAGCAGCAATGACTCACCTACACCTCTCTCCCTGCCACCCTCACAAGACTAGGAGGAAGACTATCCCTGTTCAAACAAAATTGGTCCCTCATCACTTCTGACAAGTGGGTTCTAAACATTATTTCAAATGGTTACAAACTCACTTTAAAGGAGCCTTTAAAATGCTCAGACTATCCAGATATTCCTCTAAATAAAACAACTGAGGCCCTCTCTCAAATCCAAATTTTGTGCTGTCAGGGATCAGTGGAACCAGTTCCAGAACATCAGAAAGGAAACGTGTTCTAATCCAGGCTATTTCTGGTTCTCATACAAGAAGGCTGTTGGCATCCTGTCTTAGAATGTCCAACCTCAATCGGTTACTCCAGGTTCCAAAACTCAAAATGTTGACTCTTCAAATACTTTTGCTCATGGAAGCCCCACAGGCCTTTATGGTCTCTGTGGTTTTAAAATTTGCCTACTGGCACATTCCCATTCAGGAATCACACTGAAGCTTTCTTCACTTCAGAGCAGGTACCAGTCACTTTCAATTTTCAGCACTGCTTTTTGGCTACTGCTCCCAGGGGTTTCACCAAGTGCTTAGTCCCTGTAACTGCCTTTTACAGGACCAGAGGAGTCCAAATCTACTCCTACCTGAATGATTGCCTACTACAGGCCACAAATCTAGCAAAACATCACAAGGATCGTAGGTTTACCCAGAACATCCTGTAATCCCCCTGGGCTTCACCATAAATCTGCAAAAATCCAACACTGTTCCGTCCGCCAGGATTCTTTTCCTGGGGGCACTCCTGGACTCTTCTCTTCAAAAAACTTCCTTCCCCTCAGACAGGTCTCCTTTTTGACCCACTATTTTGAAAGAATGCATCAGAAACAATGCATTTCAACCAGAGAGTTACTCTGGGCAATGGGCTACCTCAGAAATGTGCGGTGCCAACACTTTCAGTCCCTGGCAATGAGATACAACTGATTACTTGCCTCTAGGAGTAGTTTGCATGGTGGGCACAATGTTGCCATGTGCCCAGCTAAGGAGGAGGGGAATTTTTCTTTGGTAGTCAGGCCAGTCAAGGGCTTTCATGGTGGGAAATCCCACAAGTTAGGAAAACGGTGAATATACTTGAACATCTACATTTATGGTAAGTGTACAGAACTCTACTTTATAAATATTTTTCTTGTCATGAATTTTTAATGTAAAAAGCACTGTAATTTTAAGAAATATGAACTTAAGTTACTTTTATGCTTGGATGTTTTAGATTGATGCAATCACTTGCTTTTAGCAAAGTGGTATATACATGAGCATGGGTGTTTTAATTTTAAATTTGAAGTAGAGTTATGAAAAAAGTAAATTGAAATCACTCCCTTTAATTTTTTTAATTTTATTGAGTAAAGTGTTACTTCTGCTTCAAATACGTTGTCTGGGTTTTTTCATGAGAAAATAAGGAATCGGTTCTTTTTAGACTCAGCTTGTTCAATCAGCTGTCATTAAGATGGAGCTGTCAAAACAAACTGGGTGGCAAAACTATATTTTGAGATCTTGCCATCAGAGGTATTTCTGATGTCCTCATTGGAGAGTTACAGATTTAAAGCTGGTAAGGGTGACATTTTACCTGGTTCTGTAAAATGTTCCTTTTTTCTGTTTTCTCATGGTCTTCATCCATATACCCACTTTAAGTTTGTGAGTACTATAGGTGAATGACAACAGATATGGGAAGGGATAATGAAACTAGGCTAAGCAACTGGGATGGAGAAATTGTACGTGTACTACAAATGTACTTTACCTCTATGTTCCATGTCTGCACCGAAGAAATTAATTTTTTTGCCTAAAGTGACATTTTGTATTAGCAGTAATAGAAGTGCTTTGTGATATGGTGCTGAAATTAGACATTGCTGGAGTAAAGTTACATGAGTTTCGAGGGAGAATGTTGCCTTTACTTAAACTCTGTCAGCAGCCTGTAGACATAGAAAATGTTGGCACCATAAGCCCTAACCACATCATTCAGCCATGCCCACTTTGGGGCAAAAATGTGAGTTTAGTATGGAATTATTTTATAAGCTCCATGAGATTCTTTTAGTCAAATTGCTATCAATGTTGTTGTGTCTTTTGGCTTTTCCCAGTTAGGGGTCGCCACAGTAGAACTCCGGTCCGCTAATGAGTGGTAGTTGATTTTTACGTGCCGTGTTACCAGCCCTGATGCACAACCTTCAATGAAGGTACTCCCATTCATGCATGTCTCCACGTAGAAGACGCTCTAGCTGAGAATTGAACTGGACATCGTCTTACTGTGAGGCGACAACACTACCGCAGCACCACCACCATGGGTACCAATATTTTTGAATAGTTCCATTTGCCTTCAATAACAAGATTTAGATATGGTGCTTCTCAAACAGCACAGTGTTGTCACTTCACTGTGTGTGTGTGTGTGTGTGTGTGTGTGTGTGTGTGTGTGTGTGTGTGTGTGTGTGTGTGTGCGTGTGTGCGTGTGTGCATGTGTGTGTGTGTGTGTGTGTGTGTGTGTGTGTGTGTGTGTGTGTGTGTGTGTGTAGTAAGGCGGCCTCAGAATTCTTCCTCTGGGTCTTAAGACTGCTAAAACGCAGTAGTTCTGAAGCCAGGCTTCTGTTCCATGTTATTATGTTTCTACCTCTAACTTTAAGCAATTGCGGTTCCCTTTCCTCCAGTTTTGTATTCTCTGTTCCTTTCTTTCTTTTGGTTTAACAAACAGCATCTCTTATTCTAGGAGTAATGTTTGCACACAATGCTTCTCCTTTGTGTCACAGCTCTTTTATAGTAGTTTCTGGTCACTTTCCAGTCTTTGCTGATGTTTTATTTCCTTCAGATATCCCCTTTGGTTTTTATAATTTTCTAGATGTACTTTTTCAGTTTGTTCAGTCCTTTTTGTACTGTTTTGCTGTGCTGCAATAGCTCATTGCATTATTGGCTGTGTAGAACATGTTGCTCAGTGTAGAGAGTGCCAGAACATCCAGAAGGTGGGGTTTGATCCATATGGATTATCTCACATGAAGACAATTCTTTGATCAACAGTTGCTATATCAGTAGATTAGGCAAAGTGTGGGAGGTTCTGGAAGCACTGTATTAATGACATAATGATGGTTCTCTGCCTTGAAATGCTGGGATATGTGATTCTTACTGAATTTCCCAGAGTCTTCTTGTCTTCCAAGATACAATGCGGAAGAGTCACTAAGAGACATCACTTACTGGACTGTTCCTGTTAGTGGTAAATCTGTGGGATTCCACTTTGCCCCTGGTGCCTCTTAATCAAATACAAGGTCATTTTGACTTTATGGCAGAAGTTCAATATATGAGTAATTGACACAGATCTCTGAGCATCAAACATAGAGTTAAAAGGACTCCCTATTGAATTGTCAGGATTTGAAACACAGAGTCCTGACACGTCAAAAAAAAAAGTCAGAAAATGCATTAGTACAGAGAATATTGAATTATTGCTCTTCTACCTTAAACTTCTTTTTTAATAGGGGAAAGCCACCCTGTGCCTTCTGATGTGTGGGGGGGGGGGGCAAACCCTACCCCCACCAAACTTATATATACCAACTCCATGCTTGCCGTATCTCTGGAAAAAGGGAATATTCTGAGAAATGACAATTTTGCACTTAGTATACATAAGTTCAGATTCCTGGCAATTTAGTCTCAACATTATGGGACTCGGTCAAGCCGATCCCAATATTTTAAATGGTTAGCAAAACTGCAGCATTTGAAAGTCACTCCTTTTCTGTTTCAGTCTTAGAGATTTTTTTTTTTTTTTTGCAAGAAGGCTTTGACCACGAATCCATCCACCCTATATGCCCACAATTAAGTTTATTAACTCAAAGACTGCAGCATCTTGGAGAAAAGTAAATTCTCCAAGATAATGCAGTCTTGATCTTTAAACACAAATCAAAGAATTCACATATTTATGATTGAACAGTAGTGCATTTATCACAAATGAGTTACAATTAAAACTGGCAACCTGGCTTTTCTTATAGAACGTTAAGGCTGCAAGTGCATGCTAATGTAAGATCCCTTGAGAGAGGGCACTAACTGTGTAATACAGGTGACCCTTCTACTTTATTAGAAGCATTTGGTCACATACACTGTGTGCCCCCAGACTCTGCATTAAGTAGTACCAGAGAGTCTCAGCATGCCTTTTGACAAGCTGTTCTCCTAGCCAGTAATTCCTTTTCTAGAATTAACAAGGTGTTATTGGGCTTCAGTCAGAAGCTGCAGTCCCTCCTCTTTCTATCCCTTTACTTTTCATGTTGCACCTTTGCTTAATTTAACTGACTTTCACTTTCTGTTGACAGAACCTTTATGATTATGATGGCTAATACAAACCCCAAAATATAATAAGTGAGAGACGTCCTGTGTAGTATAAAGGGAGAAGGCTGACAAGTGTTCCCCTTACCACATGAGGCAGAGTTTTAATTTCAGCATCCATATTGCCCTTACCTAGTACTTTGTGAAACCAACTCCCTGTCCAAAGGCAAACACTGGTACTGTATCAAAGTTGAAAAACCTGTAAATATATTTAAGTAAAGTTGCCTTGCAACTCTGGCATTGCTGATTTGGTGAACAGATATTCTGTTATTCCTTATTGTCATTATCTGGCTCTCTACTGGTTATTGATTGTAGACTAAAGCTGGTGTTGGTGTCTTTTGAAATTTTGAGGCTCATAACCAGGGTTCCTGGAACAGAGAGAATTTAAGTGTGAATGAGGGAACATCTACTTATTGCAGTATATCACAGAGTATTATCTCCTGATCTAAGGTACAGTGATCTTAGACATAGTATGTATAAATGGCAGCATATGGGTGGCATAGCCCGTGCAGAAATGCTTTAAATGTTTAACACCAAGTTAATTTTAGCAGTGTTAAGACAACATTCTCAAGGAGTCAGGAGATGTATGTATACACAGGATGTTTCTGCAGCTGATCATTAGTAAACATAGTCTTCTAGATTTCTATTTTGAAAGAACTTCAGCAGAGGTATATGATTGTCATGGAAGGTGCAGAAAAAAAAACACAAGGTATGGGACATGCAAGCAGTTAAAAACAGCCAAATAAAGAAATACTGAAAGCAGGAATACGCAGCCACTAACTGGCTATGCTTGCATTTCAGTCTCCCTTAAACATAAACATGATGTGCCTATTGCTAAGTCTATGTTTGGATATAGTCCATCTCCAACATCCACTTTGCATTGCTAACACATTTGAAAGTTTATCAGTTGGTGTATTTTGGGTTCTGCTACTTGAATGTTCATAAATGAAAGGTCTTAAGAGTTCTGTCCACCAGTACCATCCTTGTAGTTGTATCTCGGAGTCCGTTTATTTTTCTGTTTCATAAGAGGAAAATGAGCTGATCCCAGTGAACTTGCCATTTTTCAGGGGAGCACTATAGCAGTATTTTGGTGACAAATCTGGCAATTCGGTGTATCACTTGTGTATGTGTCAGGGAAATCACAGCACTCCAAGAAGCAGAGTTTGACTCTTAAAAGGAAGGGGTTGTAAGCATATATACCTCCCCTTGGATCCATTACTGTTTATATTTCTTAAGCAAAATTTGGCAAACATTGGCAAAATTCTTTATTCTTCATTATGTGGAGGCTGTAGCTTTATGTGCCTGTCTGTCAATGTAGAAGTGCCCGGGACAGATGAAGGTGTCTTTTGCAAGAGGCAGAGTGCAAGATAGATATTCAGACTGAGGAGGTTCTAGAGAATCTTGATACTAAAATCATGAGCTGTGATAAAGAAGCTATTGACACAAACATTCGAATCGAAATGAATCAGTGTGTGTACGTATTTTCACAATTTAAGTAACACGGATGCTTTCACAGTTATTGATTGTGTCAATGTGAGGCTTATGCCCTTACTTTTAAGAATGCTATAAATGATGTACCAAGCACTTTTCCCAGCATTATGGAAGTTACTGTTACTGGTTTGCATAATGACATCATGGGTGAATTACCACTGTTGTACTATAGTGGCATTAAAGACATACAAAAACATCTGAACTGGGGGACATTATGAACTCCTGCTTATTGAATTACCCTAAAATGTAAGGCTCTTGTAGTTGGCCTGTTTATTCATTTCTTGTCATTGTATAGTGCTTTTAGCCCATTTTCATTTTATCGTGTCTTTACTGGCTTCATATTATTTCCATTGATCTATATTTATATTTGTACTTTGCAAGACTATTCTAATTCATAGACACCCACCCAACATTCTGCCTAGAAGCACCACTGTGTGCATCTAGGCAGTGAGGTTCATACTGGTGCAGGCATTGTCTGTGTAAATATGCTCCATGCTATACTGCCCTGCTTACATAGTAACGGAATTCGTAGACATTTGTAGTATATTCCATTGGAATCACTATAACATAATGGTTATAGTACCAGGAAACACATCTGGTGATCTGGGTTTGAATAACATTCAGTCTATTTAAGAAATGTTACAGTGACCCTTAAAAGTAGGCCTATAGTTTTTGTGGACCTAGCTAAATAATATTGATAAAACTAACATGCACATTTATAGCATAGCAGTAACGAGGTCACTGCTAACAGCCAAAAAGATACCAGAATGGGTGGTCACTGGATAGCCCAAACAAGGATCAGACAGAGCTGAGTAAACAAGAAGTTATCCTGTTTGCGGCTGCCTTCATTGACTGCTTCGTGTGACCGGACCTTTTGAGTTGTTTAGTGGTGTTTTGGTTTGAATTCATCCCATGTTTATTGGTAAACAAGAAGTTAGGAAAGAGAATAAAATATACAACTCAATTAATTGTGAACAAATACTCTGGGGGGAAAAAAAACTTCAGCAGAGGCAGAGTTATTAAGGGAAAAATGGAAACACATTGCAAACTGCATAATCACCTTTGAATTTTACAGAGCAGTGTTAAAATGACAAAAGTGCTTTGAAATCGGAGTAATGCAATTTTGATAAATAATATATGTTGTGGAACTTAAAGGGCATACATGACTTACTTTATCAGTTCTTCTTTTCCCCTGGGTGGTCTATTAAGTGCTGTACTGCTCAGCATTCTGAGTATTTTTTTACAGTGTTTTTTGTTGGTCCAGTTCATTGCTATTTGAACTTCTCTGTATATCAGAAATAACAGCTTATTTTCTGTTTTCCTTTATCAACGGTAGTTCATAGAAATGTACTAAACATTCAACACATTTTTTTCTCATTTCATGTGGTTTACATGTTACAGGAATATGACTCTCTCTCTCACACAAACACACACACACACACACACACACACACACACACACACACACACACACACACACACACACACACACCTCCTCCCTCTCTTTTTCTGTCTCAAACCACTAACTCAGCTCTTCGGTTAACAGCTAAACAAAGCACTGACTTAAATCTAAAATATAAATGATACTTTGTAAAGTTCCTTCCATTTGAATATAAAACAGTATGAAAATGTATGCCATCGTGTGTACAGTTTCCTGTCAAGGAGCAACATTCTTGCACTCACTATCTAGATTTCTGTTTTGCAATCTTGGCCTGTAATGCTGAAAATTATTTTGTATAATACTGCTGTATTTCTAAAAGCAGGTGCTAAACTGCCCTTGGTAAAGAGAGATACTTAAAAATACGTAGATGTAGGAGGGGGAGCAAATGACAATAGAGTATGTTTTTAACAGAAGATGTAAATGCTTACAGTTGTTGGCAGTCTAAAGCAGCTTGCGAGTGCAGGAAAAAACTGACTTCCTCAAAACTTCCTTTATAGTACTTCATGCCTTTTAATTCAGTGCCTTAACAGGAAATAACTGCATCCTAATGAACAGAACACAGAATGCCTACTAAGATCAACAGGAATCATGGTGAAATTGGTAGAGAAACATCTCTTAATCTCTTGGGGATTTGACTATTAAGGGTTCCTGTTATTATTATTGCAGAATAAGAAATCCCTCTGCATCTTGGGCACATAATAATAGCAATGGACTCTAATGCAGTATTTAGCAAAATCCCATTTTACAAGTTGAACAAATGTAGTTTAGTTAAAAAAGTATCTGAGACAGCATTGATTCAACTATTAAAGTTTTATGTACACCTAATCCCCCTGTGTATGTTGTATGTGCCACACATGTGCATGTTTCTTATGTGTGTTGTTGTATTATAGTATAGTGGGGTGCTATTCACAAACTAAGAGTACAAGTGACCTAAGTATGTGGAATAATGTTAGAAACAATAACTGTGTTTGTAAATAATGGTGTAAATACTATTTATAACAATGAGGTATAGAATCCAAAGTAAACAGCTCAGAATTTTTTTTAACGACAGCAAGTCTTTTACGGAGTTGTGACTGTTCTTTGAGAATAGATAGTTAACTGTCTGTATTAATACGTACAGGTTTCTTTCATGATTTGTTGGATACAACATTAAAAGTCTGTTGAGGAGCAGATCTTATGAAGCCCATTTAAGAGTGAAAGCTCTCAACTACGTAATATCTTTTATTTTCAATAAAGAAATATTTCTAAGCATCCAGCTAAGCTTGCCTAGAATTCATTGTTCTCTTTTCTGACTTTAAGGAGTCTCAGTCAGCAACTTTATTGCTCAGAAAGTACCAGTTTCCACTGTGGTGTAATATATGTATATATACATATACACTTACAGACATGCTATAGTTATTTATGGGAAAGCATTTTGTAAGCAAAACTCCTAAATGATTTGTAGATATACAAGACTGACAATCCCTGGGACTGGGGAAAATCCCACTGCCCTGGAGACTGTGCATTCTCGGAGTTAGTATATGTAAGCAATGGGTGCAGGGTGGTTGCCCCCTTGCAAAAAGTGTAGTTTTGTATTGCATGGTCCAAGGGTGTGCCTTTGGGCAGGTACATTAGAGTGTTGATCTTTTTTTTGTTTGTTGGTTTTGTTTTTTACCATTTGCACTTGATGCTGTAATGTGGCTCTCCCGACGTTTAGACTAACTTCATTTCTCTCTCTCTCTCTCTCTCTCTATATATATATATATATATATATATATATATATACACACACACACACACACACACACACACACACACACACACACACACACACGTATGTGTGTGGTTGCATGTGAGGTGGTTGAATGTGTGCACTGTGGGTGTGCAGGTGATCGAATGTTGTGTTTACCAAATGTTGTGTATGCAAGTAAATTGAGTTTGTTTTTTGCATGCTGAAACTCTCAGATATTCCTACAATTTCAATAATAAGGGTTAAGAGTGAATGTATGTGATTGTATGTGGATTTGGATTAGGGTAAGGGTTACGTAAGGGGATAGATTTGGTAATGTGCTTGCTATGTTAATACGTGTGGTGCGTGCCTCAGCCTGTCATGTGCAGTGGTAGTGTTAGAGGGCTTGTGGTGCGCTTATCATGTTAATACATGTGGTTCATGCCTCAGCCTGTCGTGCGCAGTGGTAGTGTTACAGGGCTTGTGATGTGCTTGTTATGTTAATACATGTGGTGTGTGCCTCAGCCTGCTGTGTGCAGTGGCAGTGTTACAGGGCTTATGATGTGCTTGTTATTTTAATACATGTGGTGTGTGCCCCGGCCTGTCGTGTGCAGTGGTAGTGTTACATGGCATGTGATGTGTTTATTATTTTAAAACATGTGGTGTGTGCCTCAGCCTGTCTTGTGCAGTGGTAGTATTACAGGGCTTGTGATGTGCTTATTATATTAACCTCAGCCTGTCGTGTGCAGTGGTAGTGTTACAGGGCTTCTGATGTACTTATGTTAATACATGTGGTGTGTGCCTCAGCCTGTCATGTTCAATGGTAGTGTTACAGGGCTTGTATTTGCTTGTTACATTAATACATGTGGTGCGTGCCTCAACCTGTCATGTGCAATGGTAGTGTTACAGGGGTTGTGATGTGCTTGTTATGTTAATACATGTGGTGGGTGCCTCAGCCTGTCATGTGCAGTGGTAGTGTTACAGGGCTTGTGATTTGCTTATTATGTTAGTACTTGTGGTGTGTGCCTCAGCCTGTCATATGCAGTGGTAGTGTTACAGGGCTTGTGATGTGCTTGCTATGTTAATACATGTGGTGCATGCCTCAGCCTGTCATGTGCAGTAGTAGTGTTACAGGGATTTTCATGTGTTTATTATTTTAATATATGTGGTGTGTGCCTCAGCCTGTCATGTGCAATGGTAGTGTTACAGGGCTTTTGATGTGCTTGGCGTCATGTTAATACATGTAGTGCAAGCCTCATGCTGTCTTGTGCAGTGGTAGTGTTACATGGCTTGTGATGTGCTTGTCATAGTAATACATGTGGTGCATCCCTCAGCCTGTCATGTGCAGTGGTAGTGTTACAGGGCTTCTGATGTGCTTGTTATGTTAATACATTTGGTGTGTGCCACAGCTTGTTGTGTGCAGTGGTAGCGTTACAGGGCTTGTGATGTGCTTGTTATGTTAATACATGTGGTGCGTGCCTCAGCCTGTCGTGTGCAGTGGTAGTGTTACAGGGCTTGTGATGTGCTTTTTATGTTAATAGATGTGGCGCGTGACTCAACCGGTAGTGTGCAGTGGTAGTGTTACAGGGCTTGTGATGTGCTTGTTATGTTAATACTTGTGGTGCCTGCCTCAGCCTGTCATTTACAGTGGTAGGGTTATAGGCCTTCCTAACTTTAGATTAAAGCATAGTACTTTGAACAGTTTATCATGCAGAGAAAGATGAACATTCATGTGAGCGACGCTGTTCAATATTGTGAAACAGAAAAGAGAGAAAACACTGTTAAATATAAAGCCGCACAGTGCAACTTAAGCAGCAGTTAGGGTGAAGCAGGGCATTGCAAGGGATTTTTACTTTCAGGGTGCTAGTTTGAAACTAGCCTGAGGAACTTTTGTTTTTATTTGAAGTGTAATCCGTTCAACTTTGATGTTATGATTGTACATTAATTATTTATTAATTTTTTTATCATTATTTCTTTCTTTGATTAACTATTTATTTAGTAAGTGTACAAATAAGGTTCCCAATGCAAGAGTGGTCATGCAGTGACGTTTGTCTTTTCCTAAGAGGGCGAAAGCAAAATTTTGCATCTGAAAAGCCACTTGCGAAAAAACACTGAAAGTAACAAAAGAACAGCCAAGGAGTGCTAAAAAAATCCCAGTTCTTTATTGTAAGTGCTTTCGTTCATCTGCACTATACAATGAGCTTCTTTAGACAAAAAGAAAAACTACCCTACATTCAATGCCTTAAATGTTCTTTTGTTACTTTCAATATTTTACATCTGCCCAGTAAAAGTTTTGCAGGCTTCTTAACTTTAGATCGTGATAATTTTTTTCTCACGTTTCTGTTTCTTGTTAGTGTACAAAGTTGCAGATAAAGACGTTTGGAATTATCTGCATAATAATAAGCTCACTGAAGTATTATGTTTCAGTGTAAAGTAAAGAAGCCATGTTGCAGAAAAAGCTTTTCTAAGGTAAAGGGCTGGGTTAGAGTTAGGGTTAACAGGTATTAGGTGGTAGGGAAGTTTGGTCTGATTCTGATTGTCAATCTTTTGTTGTAAGGTCACAAGAGGAAATGTTTTCTTTCATGCTCTCTTTTTGTATTCAATCTAGTTAATTTCGGTGAGTGTGTATTTTGAAATGCAGGTATCACTCAGGTTATACTCAATGGCTGTGCATTTCAGTTAGTTGGCTATATGTATTTTATTATTATTATATATTTAATATGGATTCATTCCAGAATCTCGAAATTCCAAAACATCGAATTTCATATGATTGAGACCATATGATTGATGTTTCGGAATATTGAAATTCCGAAACAAATCCAAAAAAAACCCCAACAACAATTTAAATGTTTCTGCAGGGGGGCAAGCCCTCCTGCACCCCCCCACCCCCGCTACTTAAATATTCCAACTCCGAAATCGCACTACAGTGAGGAAAAGGGAAATCTCCCATTCCGCGCTGTATGCAGATATCGGGATTCCGAAAGTTCGGTCATATGGTCTTGTTCATATGAAATTTAATTTTTCAGGATTTCGGCATTGTGAAGTGTTCCCATTTAATATATATAAGGGTTAACAAAACTTCTGGAATGATGTTAAATGTAGAAGTGAATCGTATATTATAGATCCAAAAGTTTGAGTGGAATTCTTTGCTGAGGACGTATTTAATAACTCTACTATCTGTCCGTTTTGGTCAATGAATCTTGTCCTAATCTAGATGAACATTATATTAGCCATGTGTTGCTGAAATAAAACACAGTTCTGCTGCCAGGCTGGATGGCCTAATTGGCTACTTTTTGAAAAGAATAATTGTTGAGCTGACTCCATGTTTATCATTCCTATTTCAGAAGTCTTTTAGAGAAACATATGTGCCTGAACTATGGAATGAAGCAATAGTGGATGTTCTTCGTGTTTCACTGCTGCAGTCATCACATTTGGGTTATCTGCTTGCAGTAGCCCTCAGTCAGCCTGATTATCAAAGTCTTGGGTCCTACGTCGGTTGATGTCTCATCTTCCATGATATCAGGTAGTCAGAGGTAAAAAGTATGCAGCCGATGCTATTACATCAGTCTTCCTTGCTGTGCGGTGCCCGAAGCAGAAGCAGTTTGCAAGTGCCGGTCGGCCAACTCCTGAAATTTTTGTTTTCGATTTTCAGATCCGAAGTCTTCTAAGTACCCCATTGGGGATCCTTTTTCTTGCTCTAAACCGATGTCAGTAAAAGTTAACAATTGTATTTCTTGTGGAAAGCAAATACCTCAGCCTGTCATGTGCAGTGGTAGCGTTACATGGCTTGTGATGTGCTTGTTATGTTAATACATTTGGTGTGTGACACAGCTTGTTGTATGCAGTGGTAGCGTTACAGGGCTTGTGATGTGCTTGTTATGTTAATACATGTGGTGCATGCCTCAGCCTGTCATGTGCAGTGGTAGCGTTACATGGCTTGTGATGTGCTTGTTATATTACTACATGTGGTGCGAGCCTCAGCCTGTCATGTGCAGTGGTAGTGTTACAGGGCTTGTGATGTGCTTTTTATATTAATAGATGTGGTGCTTGACTCAACCTGTAGTGTGCAGTGGTAGTGTTACAGGGCTTGTGATGTGCTTGTTATGTTAATACTTGTGGTGCCTACCTCAGCTTGTTGTGTGCAGTGGTAGTGTTACAGGGCTTGTCATGTGTTTATGTTAATACATGTGGTGCGAGCCTCAGCCTGTCACGTGCAGTGGTAGTGTTACAGAGCTTGTGATGTGCTTGTTATGTTAATACATGTGGTGCATGCCTCAGCCTGTCATGTGCAGTGGTAGTGTTACAGAGATTGTGATGTGCTTGTCATCTTTATACATGTGATATGTGACTCAGCCTGTCATGTACAGTGGTAGTGTTACAGAGCTTGTGATGTGCTTATGTTAATACATGTGATGCATGACACAGCCTGTCATGTGCAGTGGTAGTGTTACACGGCTTGTGATGTACTTCTTATGTTAATACATGTGGTGTGTGCCTCAGCTTGTCGAGTGCAGTGGTAGTGTTATAGGGCTTGTGATGTACTTCTTATGTTAATAAATGTGGTGCATGCCTCAGCCTATCATGTGCAGTGGTAGTGTTACAGGGCTTGTGATGTGCTTCTTATGTTAATACATGTGGTGCGTGCCTCAGCCTGTCATGTGCATTGGTAGTGTTACAGGGCTTGTGATGTGCTTGCTATATTAATACATGTGATACATGCCTCAGCCTGTCATGTGCAGTGGTAGTGTTACAGGGATTTTGATGTGTTTATTATTTTAAAACATGTGGTGTGTGCCTCAGCCTGTCTTGTGCAGTGGTAGTATTACAGGGCTAGTGATGTGCTTGTTATATTAATCTCAGCCTGTCGTGTGCAGTGGTAGTGTTACAGGGCTTCTGATGTACTTATGTTAATACATGTGGTGTGTGCCTCAGCCTGTCATGTTCAGTGGTAGTGTTACAGGGCTTGTATTTGCTTGTTACATTAATACATGTGGTGTGTGCCTCAACCTGTCATGTGCAATGGTAGTGTTACAGGGCTTGTGATGTGCTTGTTATGTTAATACATGTGGTGGGTGCCTCAGCCTGTCATGTGCAGTGGTAGTGTTACAGGGCTTGTGATTTGCTTATTATGTTAGTGCTTGTGGTGTGTGCCTCAGCCTGTCATATGCAGTGGTAGTGTTACAGGGTTTGTGATGTGCTTGCTATGTTAATACATGTGGTGCATGCCTCAGCCTGTCATGTGCAGTAGTAGTGTTACAGGGCTTTTGATGTGTTTATTATTTTAATACATGTGGTGTGTGCCTCAGCCTGTCATGTGCAGTGGTAGTGTTACAGGGCTTTTGATGTGCTTGGCGTCATGTTAATACATGTAGTGCAAGCCTCATGCTGTCATCTGCAGTGGTAGTGTTACAGGGCTTCTGATGTGCTTGTTATGTTAATACATTTGGTGTGTGACACAGCTTGTTGTATGCAGTGGTAGCGTTACAGGGCTTGTGATGTGCTTGTTATGTTAATACATGTGGTGCATGCCTCAGCCTGTCATGTGCAGTGGTAGCGTTACATGGCTTGTGATGTGCTTGTTATATTACTACATGTGGTGCGAGCCTCAGCCTGTCATGTGCAGTGGTAGTGTTACAGGGCTTGTGATGTGCTTTTTATGTTAATAGATGTGGTGCTTGACTCAACCTGTAGTGTGCAGTGGTAGTGTTACAGGGCTTGTGATGTGCTTGTTATGTTAATACTTGTGGTGCCTGCCTCAGCCTGTCATTTACAGTGGTAGGGTTATAGGCCTTCCTAACTTTAGATTAAAGCATAGTACTTTGAACAGTTTATCATGCAGAGAAAGACGAACATTCATGTGAGCGACGCTGTTCAATATTGTGAAACAGAAAAGAGAGAAAACACTGTTAAATATAAAGCCGCACAATGCAACTTGAGCAGCAGTTAGGGTGAAGCAGAGCATTGCAAGGGATTTTTACTCTCAGGGTGCTAGTTTGAAACTAGCCTGAGGAACTTTTGTTTTTATTTGAAGTGTAATCCGTTCAACTTTGATGTTATGATTGTACATTAATTATTTATTAAATTTTTTATCATTATTTCTTTCTTTAATTAACTATTTATTTATTAAGTGTACAAATAAGGTTCCCAATGCAAAAGTGGTCATGCAGTGATGTTTGTCTTTTCCTAAGAGGGCGAAAGCAAAATTTTGCATCTGAAAAGCCACTTGCGAAAAATCACTGAAAGTAACAAAAGAACAGCCAAGGAGTGCTAAAAAAATCCCAGTTCTTTATTGTAAGTGCTTTCGTTCATCTGCACTATACAATGAGCTTCTTTAGACAAAAAAAAAAAAACTACCCTACATTCAATGCCTTATATGTTCTTTTGTTACTTTCAATATTTTACATCTGCCCAGTAAAAGTTTTGCAGGCTTCTTATCTTTAGATTGTGATAATTTTTTTTCTCACGTTTCTGTTTCTTGTTAGTGTACAAAGTTGCAGATAAAGACGTTTGGAATTATCAGCAGTTTGCAAGTGCCGGTCGGCCGACTCCTGAAATTTTTGTTTTCGATTTTCAGATCTGAAGTCTTCTAAGTACCCCATTGGGGATCCTTTTTCTTGCTCTAAACCGATGTCAGTAAAAGTTAACAATTGTATTTCTTGTGGAAAGCAAATACCTCATAAAGATTTTCATTCATACTGCATTCCTTGCTTAGGCCCAGACCACAATGTACCTCGCTGTCGGTTTTGTGCCTTATTCAAACCTCGTACTATTCGTCGTCGGTTCATTTACGCCTCTAAATATTTTGGTACTCAGTTCAATTATCCAGAAATGGCTTTGGTAAGCCACCTGACTTCCGACATTCTGAAAAAACGCAAAGATAAAGACAGAGACAGACCGCTTAGGTCCAAAGCTGCCGATGACGCATCTCCTAAGTTAGCCACCAGTTCACAAGTACTCATTGAGGCACTTTCACAGCCCCTGATACCCACTACTTCAGATTTGCAGGCCTCTACTGAGACCCATTCGGAGTCCGGTATGCCGCGAGATGCTTCTTCGACTGTGGAACCTGCGGATGTCTCTACCTTGGATGGGGCCAGAGACGCTGTGCAGGCACCGGCTTCTGAGGGTGTATTCAGGCCTACTGACTTGAATATTAAACTGACGCCATCTTCTTCTTCAAGACCTAAAACTCGATCCATGCCTAGAAAACCTACGCCCAGACTGCATGGTCAGGCCCCTATGCCTAAAAAACAAATGATAAGAATGGCTAAAGACCTTATTACTCTAATCAGGGGAAGCCATCCTTCCCCCTCTAAGAGACCTAGGACTGATTTTCCTTCTGATCCTTCTGTTTTCACTGATGACCAGGATTTGCCTTATTTACCGATTTGGATTCTGATGGAGAGGACTATATTCCCTCTGCTTCCCCTCCAGAGGATTTCTCTTTTGGTGAAAACTTGCATACTCTTAGGGAGCATTTTCGCTGGGAAAGCAAGGATTACTCTGACTCCAAAAAGAGGCTTGGGGAATTCTTACTCCTGCCTCAACACAGGCCTTTAGCTATCCCTCCTGTACTGGACATTGCAGATGATGCCTTCTCGGAATCTAGCCTGGCCCCTGACTCTTTACCTCCTGCTTACTCTCACAAGTTCCTCTTTAAAAATCATACTGTGGATCCTGAGACCATTTCACAGGGACCCAAGGGCATTAAGGCTACTACTGCCAAAAATCCTACCCCCTCTGATAGAGATTCCAGGGCGCTGGATAAATGGGGTAAGAAGGTATACACTTCTGCAACCTTGGCCATTAGGGCCTTAAACTGCCAGTGTCATATGTTAATATTTCAGCAGCATATTATTGGATTGCTTAAACAGAAAATGATGTTGATTACTGACTGTGCTGAAAATAAAGATTTACAGGATTTAATGCATTCTGCTGAACAAGTTGGAAAACATACTTTGCAATGTGGTTTTGATTCATTAGAGGCATCTTGCAGGTCTGCTGTCACTGGGTCTGTACTTAGAAGGCACGCTTGGCTTAAAGAGCAATCTTTGCCAGATCATTTTAAAGCTAAATTGCTGGATACTCCCTTAAACCAAGACCACCTGTTTGGCAGCAAAGCAGAAGAAGTACTTAAAAAGATGGAGGAAAAGCTAAATCTATGCAAACTGTTAAAGATTTCCTGCAAGTACCACCTCCCAGATTTAGTAGACATTGGCCATCTAAGAATTGGTCCTTTCCTGCCTCTTCCAGGCCTTCTCAGTCCAAACCCAGAACCAGCAGAGCACCCAGGCTTCAGTCCTGAGGTACTCACAGGACTAAGCAGTGGGGGGCTCCCACTTCCAAAGCAGGGAATAGTAAGGGAATAGTAAGACTCCCCGTATGGTAAACTGTCTCAATGACTTAACTTTAACCCTTCCAAGCCCTGCTCAACTGACTGTTCCTTTAGGGGAAAAGAGTGCCCTGTATGCAAAAAATTGGGAACTCATTATCCAGGACAAATGGGTTTTAAATATAGTTTCCCAAGGATACAGATTCCACTTCCACTCCTTACCAACCCCAAACAGTTGGCCAGACCTACCCCCAAATCAGTGGGCAGAGGCTCAAAAGCAAGTTCTCTCTGTTTTAAGCATCAATTAATGTCCCAGAAGAAGAATGGGGGCAAGGTTTCTACTCGAGACTTTTCCTGGCGTCCTATCCTGGACCTGTCTATCCTAAACACATTTTTGGTAATCCCAAAATTCAAGATGCTAACTCTTCATCAGCTGCTTCAACTGACTGTTCCTTTAGGGGAAAGAGTGCCCTGCATGCAAAAAATTGGAAACTCATTACCCAGGACAAATGGGTTTTAAATATAGTTTCCCAAGGATGCAGATTCCACTTCCACTCCTTACCAACCCCAAACGGTTGGCCAGACCTACCCCCAAATCAGTGGACAGAGGCTCAAAAGCAAGTTCTCTCTGTTTTAAGCATCAATTAATGTCCCAGAAGAAGAATGGGGCAAGGTTTCTACTCAAGACTTTTCTTGGCGTCCTATCCTGGACCTGTCTATCCTAAACACATTTATGGTAATCCCAAAATTCAAGATACTAACTCTTAATCAGCTGCTTCCATGCTAGGCAAAGATGCCTGGTGGGCAGCACTGGATTTAAAGGAAGCCTACCTGCACATCCCAATAAGGGAATCTTGCAGAAGATACCTACGCTTCAGAGCAGGCTACATGCACTATCAGTTCTCTGCACTGCCCTTTGGCTTATCTACTGTGCCCAGGGTATTCACAAAGTGCCTAGCTCCAGTCATTGCATTTTGCAGGCAAAGAAATATTCATATATACCCATACCTGGATGATTGTCTAATTCAGGCAGAAAGCCAGGACATACTATTAAATCATCTAGCATTTGTAAAGAAATTGCTAACATCTCTGGGGTACACCATAAACGAAAATAAATCACATCTTGTACCCTGCCAACAAATTGTATTCGTGGGAGCAAGCTTGAATACAACTTCCCAGATGGCCTACCTCACTCCAGAGAAACAAGTTCATTTGGCAGTCTACTACAAACTACTGGCCACAAAGACCCAGCTATCTGCAAGGAAAATACTGCAAGCCCTGGGGTTCATGGCCTCTTGCATTCTACTAATTCCCTATGCAAGACTGCATATGAGGAAACTACAATGGTATCTAAAAAGCCTATGGTGTCAACATTCTCAAGATCTAGAATCAATGATTCCTATCATACCTTGTCTACAGATGGAGTTCCTTTGGTGGGCAGAGGCCTGCCACCAAAACAAGGGACTGCCATTTACTCTACCCCCTGCTGCCCACACCCTAACAACAGACGCATCAGACTATGCATGGACCACATTCTTCCAGGACAATTATTGGTAAAGATGGACAACACCACTGTTATGTAGTACATAAACAAGCAGGGGAGAACCCACTCATACCCTCTCTGCAGACTAGCCATGGCTCTGTGGAACACAGCCTTGAGCTACCAAGTGCACCTATGGGCTCAATTCCTGCCAGGAAAGCTAAATACACTGGCAGACAACCTAAGCAGAAATCTCATGGACCCACACGAGTGGAAACTGGAACCAAAGGTATTCAACATGTTGAGAAACAAATGGGGAAGCCCAGAGATAGATCTGTTTGCCTCCCCCCAGAACTACCAATTGGACAAATTCTGCACAAGGACTCCCCACAAACAAGCTTGGAAAGTGGATGCCCTGTCCTTCACCTGGAAAAACCTATCCATTTATGCCTTTCCCCCTCTGCCTCTCCTCTCCAAGGTACTGCTAAAGATGAAACAGGACAAACCAAGGACAATACTGATTGCACCAGACTGGCCACGCCAACACTGGTACCCCCTCTTGTGCAGTGTGTCACTGCTGGCATCATGGCACCTGCCTCAGACCCCTGCCCTGCTGTCCCAGAAGGAGGGCCAGATTCTGCACCCACAAATTCAAAACCTGAACCTGGCAGCCTGGCTAATTACCTGATCTCTCTGTTACCATCCCTCAGTAAGCAAGTGATGGATGTCATTCTGGAGGCAAGGAGGCTTAGTACTAGAAAATCATATGCTGAGAAATGGAAAAGACTCTGTTCCTGGAGCCAAACTCAGGGGATGGGCACAGCAGCACCCATTTTACCCCATATTCTTCAATACTTAACTGAGATGCTTCCACAAGGGCCTTTCCTTTTCCTCCATCAAAATTCATGCCTCAGCCATTTCAACTCATTACAATACAGAACCACCGCTCTTCTCTCATCCACTGCTGAAGCAATTCCTCAGAGGGGCCAAAAACTTAAGACCACCCAGGAGAGCCCCTACTCCAGCTTGGGACCTTAATTTTGTATTGGAAAAGCTCACTCTACCTCCCTTTGAGCCAGCTGCGAACGCAGAGTTGAAATTCCTTTCTTAGAAAACAACCTTCCTTCTAGCCATTACTTCAGCAAGAAGGGTGTCTGAATTACAGGCCCTCATGACAGTGGAGCCTTTCATCATCTTTTATGCTGACAGGGTATCCCTCAGGACCAATCCCTCCTTCATGCCCAAGGTGGTATCCGGTGTGGCCCTTAATCAGTCCATTCATTTGCCAACCTTCTTTTCTAATCCACAGAACAAAGGGGAATGAATACTGCACTCCTTGGATGTGCACAGACAACTTAGATTTTACTTGGACAGGACCAAGACTCTCAGGAAATCTGAACAGCTGCTGGTTGCATTTGCTGCAGGGGCAGAGGGGAAGGCCATTTCAAAACAAACCATTTCTAAGTGGATAGGCCATTGCATTCATTTCTGCTATAAGCACCATGGAAAATCTACCCCACAGGGAATAAGATCACATTCAACCAGGGATGCATATACCTCTACAGCCTTTCTTAGAGGTGTCCCTACCAGGGACATCCTAGAAGCTGCTACCTGGAGTTCTGTACATACCTTCACCAAGCATTACCACTTGTCAATTTTTTCTAAATCCAGAGCTGGCTTTGCCACTGCAGTCTTGCAGGGCCTTATAGCTGGTCCTAATGTTATATAATTACCTCCTCCCATCCTTAGCTTTGGGAATCTACCCAAATGTGATGACTGCAACAGTGAAACACAAAGAACATAGTACAGTTGTGTACACTTACCATAAATGTAGATGTTCGAGTTTATTCACTGTTGCAGTCCTGGTTACCCTCCCTCCAGCCCCCTGACTTCTATTGACTATACCTCTATTCTTGTTTACTATGCTTAAAGCTTTTTGGTGTATTTGCTTTTTTGTTGGAGGTGTAACCTTGTATATAATTGTTTCCCATTATGGGGGCACCTGACATCTGGGGCAAGAAAAACTGATGTAATGGCGTCGGCTGCATGCTTTATACCCCTGACTACCTGACGTCATGGAAGATGAGACAGCAACCGATGCAGGACCCAAGACTTTGATAATCAGGCTGACTGAGGGCTACTGTAAGCAGATAATCCAAATGTGATGACTGCAACAGTGAATACACTCGAACATCTACATTTATGGTAAGTGTACACAACTTTACTTTACTTTTTTATAAATTAGGCCAGGTCATTGGGTGGAGAATTATCAATCCATTAGCCTTACATGCATTTTAGTCAAATGCTTTGAAAGGGTTTTATGTGTGTCTTTCAAGCAAATTTTTGATTTTAGTAATGATTTACATCAGCATGGATTTATTTCAGGAAGATCAACTCTAAAAAACTTGATAAGCTTTTACAAGAACATTGTCTGTGCTCTTGATCAAGGTTTAAGAAGTAGCTTATTTGGATCTTGCTGAGGCCTTTGATTCTTTGTCCCGTGATACAGTTATAATATCACTTATGCAGGTGTATTATCAAGCTTACATTGCTAGATGGGTATTCCAATAGTTATCAGTGAGAAAATACACGGTCAAATTTATTATTCTAAATATAAATCAGAGGTAAAAAGCATTCCACAGGGCTCAGATGTTGTTCGTGTTTCACTGTTGTGGTCAGCACACTTGGGTTATCTGCCTACAGGTAGCCCTCAGTCGGCCTGAATACCAAAGTCTTAGGATTTCTTTTTTTTTTTTTTAAATTCTTTATTACAGTTTTATATGCAACAACAGAAGTCAATGGTTACATCATATCAACGATACATAAGCATTAAAGTATTAAAACTAGATACAAAGGATAAGGTATCATTTGAGCCTACTGTTATACACAAACTATATACACAATATATACAAAGTGCCATTGCTTTAAATTGGTAAATCTTACTAACTCTGACCTTCAATAGAGTTTATGCAATAAGGAGATCTCTCTTTATGTATAAATCATATATTTGGGTTCCCAACAATCAAATTTCAGCAAGGAGTAAAAAAAGAGAATTCCATAGATTCTGATTTTCAGATCTTTGCGCGGACTCATAGTAATCAATTTCTGGGAGGTAATATAAGTAATTGCCATATTCCTAAAGCTGATCCAAGATAACTTTGAGCGATCCATCCAGTGTTTGGTAATATAGAACTTAATTAGAAGACAGACATTAATCAGTAGCCTAAGTCGAGAGGTGACAGATTTATATTAGTAATATGTAGTAAGGCCATTTCCCAAGATAATGTCACTTATGGTAACCCATTTTACTTAGTCTGACCTTAAGAGAACACCATAGGTTTTGGGCATATTTACAAAACCATAAAATATGGATAATGTCGCACGCGTGGGTGTGAACAACAGGGGCAAACAGTGGATACAGATGAGTTAAATTTATTTAAGTGAGTTGGGGTATAATATAAATTATTAATAATCGTGAATTGAGTAAGCGTGAACTTCTTAAAGGGGAGTGTTTAAGTGTGAGTTTTATCGAATCCAGTTTTTGTTGGGGGGATATTGTAAAATCTTGTTTATTCCAAAAGTTAGCAAAATTAAGTTCTTTTCTGTATAAATATACAGAAAATGCTTTGTATCGATAGAAATCATATGTTTCTTGGAACCTAGACTTAGTAGAAGCTGTTTAATTATGTTAACTTCCATATCCGTTATGTTGATTTATTAAAAAGGTTGAGGTGAGTTCCTTTAATTGTCTCAAAGTGGTGGTATAAGCTTTAGACAGAGAAAGTGTTTCTCTAAGTTCTGTCAATGAGACATGTTTAACCTTACAAAATCACACCGTAAGATCTTTAATTAGGGAAGTTTATTCAAGTTAACCACCTGTCCTCCTAGTTTAATATTAGGGTTGAGGTGGAGGGGCTGAAGTAGTAAGAAAGCGTTACCTAATCCTAAGGAGTTGAATAGTTCCTGAAAGTTGTCAATTAGACTTAACGTTGTGTAGTTTAGTCCCTCTAGTTGAAGTTTTTGCCAAAAGGGTAAAGCTCTGGGATTAATGTTGTTATTAAGAGTGTGTTTATTCCAAATTTTAATCCATAAGGAGTCCACGGTGGAACCAGGAGTGTAATTAGCAATTGCTAAAAGCCTATTAGCATGAGTAATTCTGTAATATAGAATGAGATTGGGCATCGCCATGCCCCTCTTAATTTAGGAAATGTGAGTTTGTAATAAGACATTCTCACTGACTTTGGATACCATACAAACTTTGCAATTTCATTCTGTATTTTCTTAATAAAGGTAGTTGCAACCGGGATAGGGATGAGTTGTATTGATATAGAATTTTGGCAAAATATTCATTTTGACAATAGAGATTTTGAAAGTGTAGAGAGTTTAAATGTTTGCCATCTTTTCATATCCTGTGAGATAGTGGTCCATATTCTATTTAGGTTAGCTTGCAGAACAGATGAATATGAATGGTCATAAGAGACACCTAAATAATTTAGAGAATGACTAGTATGAATAGGTAAAACCGGAAAAGATGGGGCTTATGTGCTAAGGGATTAATTTGAAAAATACTAGATTTATTGGCATTGATCTTAAAGTCTGAGATTGCTTCAAAGGCATCCAGAGAGTTAATTAATTTCATGGCGCCAGTTAAGGGATACATAAAGTACAGATTCAGGTCATCTGCAAAGGCAGTAAATCTAATATTAGAGTTACAGATTCTAGGAATAGTATGGTAAGATTTCTGTGATATGAACAAGAGCAAAACTTCTAAGTATAGATTGAACAGTAGTGGGGATAAGGGGCAGCCCTGTCTGGTTCCATTGGTGATTTTAATCGGATTTGAGAGTTTCTTGTTTATGTATAGCTGGGTCTTTGAACTATTATATAAAGTCTTAATAAGATTTATAAATTCGTGGAAGACCAAATTTCTCGAGAGCTAGAAACAGGAAGTTCCAGTTCACCCTGTCAAAGGCTTTGCAAGCATCCAGAATCAAGGCGTATCTGGGGTTAGGATCTTGTTTAGTTATTTTTATTATAGATTCTAGTGTTATGGTGTTATCCCATGTCTATTTCTCAAAACTAGCCGGTTCAGGGGAGATTACATCCTCCATTACTTTTTCCAGTCTATTAGCTAGAATGGAGGAAAGGATCTTAATGTCCACATTCATAAGTGATATCGGTCTGTAGTTATTGGGGTTTGTAGTGTCTGATGTATTTTTGAGAATCAGGATAGTTCTAGAATCATTAATGTATGGGTCTTTGATGCCATGGTTGGTCAAGGATTTAAATAGTTCTAAAAGAATAGGGGTTAGAGTTTCTTTAAATGCCTTATAGAATTCGGGAGAAACCATCTGGTCCCGGGCCTTCCCTACTTTCAGATTATCAATAGCTTCTAGGATTTCCTTTGTCGTAATCTGGGATGCTAGTAGGTTTCTTTGTGGTTCGGTAGCTGATGGGAAGGTAATCTCTTTTAAAAAAGTTTTCATCTCTTCTTTGGTAGTCATAAAGTTATTGTTATTGTAAGTTTGAGAATATATCTGATGGAAAAGTTGAATAATATTTTCATCCGATCTGTATAATTGGTTGTTGTACTGAAGGCAAGAAATTCTGGGAGATCTAGGTGCATTAAAGATTAAGCTAGCTAATGATTTAGAGGGGGTTTGTATATATTCTGAGTACTTAGCTATACATCTATATTCCCATATAGATAGATTATATTGGTGAAATTCAGACAGCTCTTTTTGTTTTGCAATTAATTCCTTTTCTGTGTTTTCAGAGTAATTATCAATTAGCTTCTTATCTAGATTAGTAATATCCTGGTGTAGTTCAGTTAACCTTTAGCACGCTTTTCTTAAGAAAGCTCGCTTTCTTAATAAAAATTCCTCTGAGTACAGCTTTAGCTGCGCCCATCTGATATCGAAGATAATACTTTCATCTTGTTGAGTACTAAAGAGGTCTTTTAAAACTAGGTTGATCTCACTGATTAGGGATTTGTCTTGTAGGAGATTTGGGTTCAAGGACCAAGGGAATTATATTAATTGAATTCTGTGTTAAATTTATTTCTAGCGTTATCCTTGAATGGTCCGATAAGAAACGGGGTTCTGTTGAGAATTTGATTATTCTAGTGTTGAAGTAGTCTGAAATTAGGAAATAATCAATTCGGGACCATGATTTGTGACAGCTAGAGAAGTAGGTAAAGTAATTATATTTACAGTCATACATTTTAGTATTATAGGCAATCGGGTCAGTTAATTCCAAATCCTCAATCAGGTCAAGCAGGGCTTTGCAAGGTACTGAATTTCTTGGGCCATGTCTACCCAATCGATCTACTTGAGGGTTAATAGCCATATTCCAATCTCCTCCAATTATTAGTAGGTGTTTTGGGAATTTAAGTAGTAAATTATATATCATCATAATAAAATCTGATTGTTCAGAACAAGGACCATAAATATTAAGAAATAATATCGGGTTGTCTATTGCCTGAAAACATGCAGTAAAATAACACCATCTGCCATCTTGGTCATTACCCTTCGAGATGATCTGTGCTTGAAAAGATTTCTTAATAATAATCGCGACTCCCTTAGAGTTATTGGTCGAGCCCGAGAAAATAATGTCCCTGATCCATGGCTTTTTACTTTCAGGAGCCCAATCAGTGCTTAGTAGGTGAGTCTCTTGTAGAAAGCATACCTCACATTTAGCTTTTAGAATCAAGTGCATAATTAATTTTTTTTCCCTACATTATTGAGACCCCTAACATTCCAGGAGGATACTGTCACAGTATTCATCATATTAAGTATAATAGGGTTAGGTATTCTAAGCAGAAATGAGAAGAGACAGTTCTGTACATATACTTATATAAATATTTATGTAGCATTGCAAAGATGAGAAATAATGAAAGAGTGGCATCTACACTTATATCCCATAGGGTTTGGTCAGAGAACTGTAGAACAATGGCACTAACATCTCTCAATATTCTAACCATGCCTACCCATACCCCTATAACTATTGAGAAGATGTATATGTGAAAACTTGTAGTTAGACATGTATAATAAAAAACCTTTTTAACTATATTAACTATACTATCTACAACAGAATTGAAATAATATTTACACAACTTATACAAGGTCGTACCAGGTCCAATCTCAGACATCCAGACCCTACATAACGTCCTATCAACATCCGACAAGTCTTATGACAAAGCTATAGTTAAAAGGCTTATATTTGCAGAGTAAAAGAATAAACAAGTAGAAAAAATACTTTCCAGTAAAATGCTAACAAAAGTATTACTACTTATCACAAAGTTGCAATAGTTGTATCTTAATTATATACAATTAGTCAAAACAGCAAGTATAATATGTTCTGTTCAGGAACGAGCAATATTGTGTTTGGAATTTGTTACACCATACCCGGATCTCTTCGTCGGGGATCTCAGACAGTAATAAGTATCCATAAGATGACAAGGCAACGAACAGTGCTATTAGCCTATTAAGTTCTTAATAGGTCAATACATATGGGAAGCAGGCAGGCATGCAATGAGCGTATATGTGTAGCGACTCCATGACCGATGGTTTCCGTAAGGGGAAGATGAATGCCCTGCTATAGTCCGTCTAGGTTCAGATCAATCCAGTGCAAGCATGTAAGTCCAACGGAAACGCGAGTCTCTTCCTGTACGTGCACCAATTAGTGCTACCTGTGTGTCACCTTCAAGAAGCCTATTTTCAACTGCTAGTCCTGTATACATGGTTCCTGAGGATTAAATCAGCATATCCATACCATATAAAGAAAGATTTATTTTCATCCTACATTTTCCACCTTGCAAGGTGCGTATTATTTACTGCAGAGTAACAAGGGCTTAATTTGCAAGTATATATTACTTGTTTGGCAATGTGTAGCTAGTTGGAGGGATCTGCTCCAAAATATTTGAGGAACACTGCTCTAGCTTCGTTCGGGGATGAGACCGATAGCTTAAGGTCTTGGTGTGTGAAGGACAATGTTGAGGGAAACTTCATTTGGAATTTAATTTTTTTTTGTATAAGATCAGCGCAGTATGGGGCAAGTTTGCGTCACATCTCTCGGATTTCAAATGGAAGATCCTGTGTAAATATTAACTGTTGGTTATTCCATGTAAGTCTCTTGTTTTTTTTTAAAGGTTGACAAAATAAGTTGTACGTCTTGAAAGTGAAGCATTTTGATGTAGACTGGTCTTGGTGCGGAGGCTGCTTGCTGGCTCAAGCGCCTGTGGGCCCTCTCTATACTAAAATTATGTACTGGGTCAGTATCTTTACATAAGTCCTTAAATATTTGTGTTGCTACCTCCATAAGCTGGCTATGTTCGTAATTCTCATTTAAGCCCCTGATTATCAAGTTATTTCGTCTGCTACGTGCCTCTAGGTCCACTAGTTTGGATTGTATGGACTTAATAGCTTTATCCTTCTCTTGGAGGATTCTGCCATAGATTGTATTTCTAACTCATTTGTTTTGGATCTGTCTTCAACCAGCTCAAGCCTGTCTATAATTTTGTGTAATGAGGTATTAACTGTGTTAACTTTGGATGTCAGATCTTCAATTGCTACTTGTAGAGGAGTGAGCGCTTTTTTTAATTCCTCCATCACCGATGCGCTTTCTGGGTTCTGCCTAGCCGGTTCTTTGGAGTGCTCCGATAACTGTTTGGATGATCTCAGTCTTTTAGTCTCTTTTTCTGGGGAAGTATTGATGGCTGAGAATTTAGATTTGGTTGTTTGGGTGTCCATACTTTCCGATTCTCTTGGTATTTTACTCATTTTGCGAAGGTTACCGGAGCTGTCAGTTAGGATGGTGCTGAAGTTAGGGCCTCTAATAGCCATGTGCCGGATCAGCTGCACAAGCAAAAATATGTTTATGGCTCTCTTAGTCAGCCCCGATGTTAATGAAGTCTCTTATCGCATTTTTATAACTGGTTATTTATGGATTTAGCGCATAGTATGTTCTCAGCTCGTTCCTGTATGGTTTAAAAAGCCAAAATCAAAGGTAATTGCCGGAGCTGCAGGACAGGGTACCTCTTAGATGCCCACCATCTTGGATCTCCAAAGTCTTAGGATTTCTGCGTCCGATGCTTTCGCTTCTTCCATGACGTCAGGTCGTCAGGGGTATAAAACAGGCAGCTGATGCCATTACATCAGTCTTTCTTGCCAAGGAGGAGCCCGAAGCAGAAGCAGTTCGCAAGAGCCGGTCGGCCGCCACCTGAAATTTTCGTTTTCGAGTTTGTAATCCTGAAGTCTTCTAAAGCTAAGTACCCCATTGGGGATCCTTTTTTCTTGCTCTAACCGATGTCAGAAAAAGTTAACAATTGTCTTGCCTGTGGAAAGCAAATACCACACAGAGATTTTCATTCTTACTACGTCACCTGTTTAGGCCCAGACTACGACGTCCCTCACTGTCGGTTTTGTGCCTTGTTTAACACCTGAACCATTCGTTGTTGGGCTATCTTTGTCGTTAAATTCTTTCGCTCTCATTCTTCATATTCTGAAATGGCTTTGATAAGTCATCCAACTACCGATCTTCCAAAATAAAGATAAAGGCAGAGACAGACCCGCATAGGTCCAAAATGGCTGATGACACTTCTGTTAAGCTAGTCGCCAGTCTGCTGGTATTCAGTGAGGCACCTTTGCAGCCCCTGATGCCCGCTTCTACAGATTCGCAGGCCTCTGCTGAGACCCATTTGGAGTCTGGTATGCCACGAGATGCTTCTTCGACTATGGAACCTGCGGATGTCTCTACCTTGGATGGGTCTGGAGCGGCTTCTGAGGGTGTATTCCGACCTACCAATGTTTGAATTAAACTGATGACTTCGTTTTTAGCTAAAACTACAGAGTTTCTAGGCCCAGAGTATGCACTACGCCTAGAAAACTGATACCCAAAATGCATGCTCAAGCTCCCATACCACAAAAACAAATGCTTAGAATGTCTGAAGACCTTATTACACTAATTAGGGGAAGCTAGTCTTCCCCTGCTAAGAGACAAAGAATTGAGTTTCATTCTGATTCTACAGACCAGGAGCCCAATGACTCTGACCCTTCTGATTATCAGGACATGCCCTTATCAACCTATGAGGATTCAGATGCAGAGGAATCCATTCCCTCTGCCTCCCCTCCAGAGGATTTTTCTTTTGATGAAATCTTGCATACTTTAAGAGAGCATTTCCGCTGGGAATGCCAAGATTACAGTCAGTCCAAAAAGATACTCAGACAATTTTTAGAGTTGCCTCAGCACAGGCCTCTAGCTATACCCCCTGTCCTGGATGTTGTAGATGATGTTTTTATGGAATCCAGTCTTACTCCAGATACTTTACCCCCGGCCCCTAGGAAACCTGACAGGTACTACAGAGTACCTGATTCCCACAAATTTCTCTTCAAGAATCCTACTGTGGAAACAGAGACCATTTCACAGGGACCTAAAGGTATTAAGGCTACTATAGCCCAAAATCCTACCCCTTCAGACAGGGATTCCAGAGATTTAGACAGATGGGGTAAGAAGGTATATACCTCTGCAACTCTTGCCATCAGGGCATTGAATTGTCAGTTTCACATGTTGAAGTAACAGCAGCATATTATCGAACTAATTAAACAAAAAATGGTGTTACTTCCAGACTGTGCAGAAAATAAAGACTTACAAGAGCTAATGCATTCTCAAGCCAAGTTAGTAAGCATACTTTGCAGTGTGGCTTTGATGCCCTAGAAGCATCTTGCAGGGCTGCAGTCACTGGATCTGTACTGAGAAGGCATGCTTGGCTGAAGGAACAAACCTTGCCAGATCATGTCAAATCCAAATTACTAGATGCTCCTTTAAATAAGGACTGTTTATTTGGCACCAAAGCAGAAGAGGTTCTTAAAAAGATGGAAGAAAAGCTAAATCTATGCAAACTGTTAAAGAATTATTACAAGTGCAACCATCTAGATTCAGTTTGGCATTGGCCTTCTAAAACCTGGTCCTTTCCAGCCCCTTCCAGGCCTTCTCAGACCAAACCCATGGGAAACAGGCCACCCAGACTACAGTCTCAGGGTATGCAGAGATCTAAACAATGGAGTGCCCCCACCTCAAAAACAGGGAGTGGTAAGCCACCGCCTTATGGAAAAAGTTCACAGTGACTTTTCAATTATCCTTCTCAGCCCTGCCCAATTACTTCTGCCCCTAGGAGGAAAACTTGCCCTTCATGCAAAAAACTGGATGTCCGTTACTCAGGACAGATGGGTCCTAAACATTGTATCTCAGGGTTGCAGATTCTACTTCCATACACTGCCAACCCCAAGTAGGTTTCCAGACCTTCCTCCAAACCAGTAGGCAGAGGCTCAAAAGCAAGTACTTTCCCTGCTCAATATCAGAGCTGTTTGACCTGTTCCAGTAGAACAAAGGGGGCAGGGTTTCTACTCCAGACTTTTCCTGGTGCCCAGAAAAGAGGGCTCATGGCACCCAGTCCTGGATCCATCAACTCTCACACCTTTTTGGTGGTCCCTAAATTCAAGATGCTTACCCTGCAACAGCTTTTCCCTGTGCTAGCCAAGGATGCCTGGTTAGTCAATCTAGACTTAAAGAAGCTTATCTGCACATCCCCATAAGGGAGTCATGCAGAACATATTTACGCTTCAGGGCAGGATCTATGCACTATCAGTTCTCTGCACTTCCCTTTAGCTTATCTACTGCACCCAGAGTATTCACAAAATGCCTGGCTCCAGTCATTGCATACTGCAGGCAGAGAAATATCCAAATTTTCCCATACTTGGATGACTGCCTGATTCAAGTGAACAGTCCGGAATTGCTACTTCAGCACCTGGCATTTGTAAAAAGCCTTCTCACTTCATTGGGGTACACTGGCAATGAAAAGAAATCACAACTGGTGCCCAGTCAAAAGATTGTATTCCTGGGAGCAAGCTTGGACACAACTTCCCAGATGGCATTTCTCACTTCAGAAAAACAGGTCTATCTGACAAACTACTTCAAACAAATGGTCACCAGAACCCAGCTATCTGCAAGGAAAATACTGCAAGCCCTAAGGTTCATGGCCTCATGTATTCTGCTAATTCCATATGCAAGACTTCATATGAGGAAACTTCAATGGTACTTAAAAAGTCTTTGGTGCCAGCATTCTCAGGACCTGGAAACAGTCATTCCAATCATACCTTGTCTAAGAGCAGAGTTCCTTTGGTGGGCAGAAGCATGCAACCATAACAAGGGACTGCTTTTCACTCATCCCCTCGCCGCCCAAACCCTGACAACAGATGCATCAGACTATGCATGGAGGGGCTCACATGGCAGGCAAGTGCATTCAGGGCCACTGGAGCCCAACCCAGATTATTCTGCACATCAATCAAAAAGAGATGCTAACTGTAAGGAATGCTCTGACAGCCTTCAAATACCTAATCCTTCCAGGACAACTGCTTATAAAAACAGACAACACCACAGTTATGTGGTACATAAACAAGCAGGGGGGAACCCATTCATACCCACTCTGCAGGTTAGCCATGGCCCTGTGGAACACAGCCTTGAGCAACCAAGTGCATCTACAAGCTCAATTCCTGCCAGGCAAACAAAATTCACTGGCAGACGTCTTAAGCAGAAATCTCCTAGACCCACATGAGTGGAAATTGGAGCCCAACACCTTCAACCTTCTCAGCCAGAGGTGGGGGACACCAGAGGTGGACCTATTTGCCTCCACCGAGAACCAGCAGTTGAGCAAATTCTGCACCAGGAACCCTCACAGCAGGGCCTGGAAAGTGGATGCCCTATTCTTTCAATGGGAAAACCTCTCAATTTATGCCTTTCCCCCTCTGCCCCTCCTCTCAAAAGTACTACTCAAAATAAAACAGGATAGGCCAAGGGCAATTCTTATTGCCCCAGACTGGCCACGCCAGCACTGGTACCCACGCCTGCACAGTCTGACAGCAGTGCCACCCTGGCACCTTCACCAGACTCCTACCTTGCTGTCTCAGCAGGAGGGACAGATTTTGCATCCGAAATTGCAATCCCCAAACCTTGCAGCCTGGCTTATCCCTTGAATACACCACCAGCAACCCTCAGCTAACAGGTGCTGGATGTCATTCTTGAAGCCAGAAGGCCCAGTCCTAGGAATTCCTATGCCAAAAAGTGGAAAAGACATTGTTCTTGGAATCAGTCTCAAGGGAAGGACACAGCAGTGCCCTCCTTACCTCTAATCTTGGATTACCTAGCAGAGCTACTCCACAGAGGCCTATCCTTCTCCTCCATTAAGATTCATGCCTCTGCCATCTCAGTTCATTATAATACTGAGCCACCTCTATTTTCTCACCCTCTCATCAAACAGTTCCTTAGAGGGGCTAACAACTTAAGGTCCCCTAGGAGAGCACCCGCCCCTGCCTGGGACCTTAACTTTGTACTGGAAAAGCTCAAGCTTCCCGCTTTTGAACCTGCAGCTTCAGCATAGTTAAAATTCCTCTCTTGGAAAACAGCCCTGCTTTTAGCTATAACTTCAGCAAGAAGAGTGTCTGAGTTACAGGCACTAATGGCTGTGGAACCCTTCATTATTTTCCATACTGACAGGGTTTCCCTCAAGACTAACCCGTCCTTTATGCCTAAGGTGGTGTCCAGTGTGGCTCTAAACCAATCCATCCACTTGCCAACCTTCTTCCCTAACCCTCAGAATAAAGGGGAAAGGATCCTGCACTCCTTGGATGTGCACAGACAGCTCAGGTTCTATCTTGACAGGACTAAACCTTTGCGAAATTTTGACCAGCTGCTAGTCAGCTTTGCTACAGGGGAAGAGGGTAAGGCCATTTCAAAGCAAACTATTTCCAAGTGGATAGCACACTGCATCCATTTCTGTTACAAGCACCATGGAAAACCTACCCCAGAGGGGATCAGACCACATTCCAGTAGGGCTACTTCCACCTCTACAGCATTTCTCAGGGGAGTCCCTACCAGGGACATTCTGGAAGCTGTTATCTGGCGTTCTGTACACACCTTCGTCAAGCATTACCACTTAACATTTTTTTCTAAATCCAGAGCCGGATTTGCTACAGCAGTCTTGCAAGGCCTACTAGCCAACCCTAACACTTCTTGACTGCCTCCACCCTTCTTTAGCTTTGGGAATCAACCCAAGTGTGATGACTGCAACAGTGAAACACAAAGAACGTAGTATAGTTGTGTACACTTACGATAAATGTAGATGTTTGAGTGTATTCACTGTTGCAGTCCTGGTTTCCCTGCCTCCAGCCCCCTGGCTTTCTCTGTCTTTCTACCTCTCCTCTCTATGGCCATTCCTAATGGCATTGCTATTTACTTTTTACTGATGGCATTCCCCACCATATACTAGCTTCCTATTTGGGGGCTCCTGACATTTGGGGCAAGAAAAACTGATGTAATGGTGTCGGCTGCCTGTTTTATACCCCTGACGACCTGACATCATGGAAGAAGTGACAGCATCCGATGCAAAAATCCTAAGACTCTGGTATTTGGGACGACTGAGGGCTACCTGCAGGCAGATAACCCAAGTGTGATGACTGCAACAGTGAATACACTCAAGCACCTACATTTATGGTAAGTATACACAACTGTACTTTTTTGGGCCCTCATTGTTTGGGTTGGTGATGACCAATTGATCAAAACTGGATTTTGTATGGATAAGTAAGTTTGCACAGGATATTAAAACTGGTAGTGTCATATTAAACATAAATTACTATTGTTTACATCAAAAATATTTGGACATTTTGTATGAATGGGTTTTAACAAAGGGTATGAATTTAAACTTGAAATGCACTGGTTTACATTTTGGGTGTGAGAATCACCCTATGCATTAGATTGTCAGTTTGAGTACCTTATGAAGAATTTGGGTATTATGGTTGACTCAAATTTGAAAATTGATGTGAATGTATCCAATACTATTACAAAATGCTATTGTCTTATTATGAATATGCTTCAATGTTTCTCAAATAGAAACAGTCGAGTATTGCTTAAGATTTATATATTTGATATATTTAATATAGACCAATTATTGTATATGGTGATCCTTTTTGGGTACCGAATATCTCACAGATAAAGTCTCTTGAATGTATATAGACAAAGTTTACAAGACAGATTGCCTGTTGTAAAATATTATCTCACAGTGATAGGTTGAAATATTTATTATAGGTTCATAGATTCATAGGTTCATAGGTTCATACTAGGCTATCTGCCCTAGGGCATTTATAAGCCTAGCCAGAGTGTGTTTGGCTTTCGCCACCCATTTTAAATTAATTTTGCTATGCCCTTTTTCGAGGTTAGTATACTGTGCCTCTGTCTAACAGTGACACAGAAGTGATACCCAGGGTAAACCGGTCTGTTAAATTAAGCTTTTCATGAAGTCTTAAGTAGTTTTAATAAACTACATTTTTTTCATGGCTCACTTGTTGCTGGCTTAGTTTTTTCTTTATGGTCTTGTTTTTTGCCGTGCAACTCCCTACGTGCAGGGGAACTTTGCTTTGATACACGTGTCTACATTTCCTGCTGGGGGACTTATGGTGTGCTGTGTTGGCGTGTTCGTCCTTATTCGTATGGCTGACTTGTGTTTTTTTACTAATTTGGACATCCCTTTGTCAAGTTTGGATTATTCTTTTTTCTTTTGCATCATTTCGAAAGCCAGTAATGTGTAGCGACTGGTCATTGGAGTTCTTTCTGGTGAGTCGTTGATTATAACTACGCAAAATTGGAAACTATGTGTGTGTTGATGTGGGCGCTTACTAACATTTCATTTTCGTGAGGATATATCACTCAACGGATCTAAGCAACTGGTCATTGGAGTTCTTTCTGGTGAGTCGTTGACTATAACTACGCGAAATTGGAAACTATGTGTGTGTTGATGTGGGCGCTTACTAACATTTATTTTTCGTGAGGATATATCACTCAACGGATCTAACCACCTTTTTTTGTGTGGTGCAGTGTTTTCTTTGGGCATTGCACTTGTTTGACTGTTTTGGGAACTTTTACTATCATTTGGTGATACCAACTGGCATATGTAATTGAAGTTCCATCGTGATTGTGACAAACGATACTATACTAATTTTTGGGGGACATTTTGATCTTTTTTGTTTGGCAACGTACTTTGACTATCTGGTCGCTGAAAGTATTACCACTTACAGGAACGGACAGTGGGATTTATCAGGTCGTTGGACATCAGACCTTGAACTGGGAATGTGATTACTGTGCTTGAACTCTATTAATATGTTTTTTCTGTAACCTCACTATATTCCTCATGAATATTATATGTCCATAATTTATGAGTAGGGATACAACTCTCTTTTTTTACTTTCGGATATTATTGGACATTACTTTAGTCTTCTATTTCAGTCTATTTGTACATTTGTGGGGAATTATGATCGTTTCTGGTCAAATCGTTGTTTGCTTAGGATAGCACAAAACTGTCAGAACTTTATGTGATGTATACATAATTACACTCATATAATTGTCCTATGTGTACCATAAGAATGTTTCAACATTAGCTGGACAGTATTTTTGTCAACGGAACTAATTATGGGATAAATGAGAGTACTTGTATCATATTTGAAGCACGCTTTATATGTACATATTCGTATGACCTTTTTAGGATTATGTGTACATGTTTTTTGATTTATAAATGCTGTATATCAGTTTGAATTAATCTCTAAATATTGTATATGTTGAAATAACAACAATATCTAAGCTTATGTGAATTTTTATTCATGTCTGGATATTAGTATGTTTTGAACTAGTATACTAGCTATATATTATTTATATATTTTTGCCAAACATTTTTTCTGGCTATTTGACACATATCCTAATATTATTTAGTAGTCTATACATAAATATCTTAGTCATATTGTCTATTGGAAATTCATGACCATATCTGTTCTAAGTACTATAAATGCACTTTTTTGGATGATACAACATACATAATCTGTCCTTATTATTTGGGCTGTTTATATCATTCAGGGTCTGATTACTAATTTTTCTCGGTTTTGTCTCTCGGACCTTTAAAACTATATATTATTGCCCTGATTACACTAGCATAAAAATCTTTCCACATTTAAGGTGCTCAACATTTGACCTGTTAAAGTGGTTTGATACTGTGCATTGGATTGTCACAGTATTCATTCACTCCAATTTGATTTTTTATACCATTATTGTCCTGTATTGGACGTGGCTATTGTTTGTACAATATTGCACAAACTGAAATATTGCCATTATTGTCCGATTGTTGTTTGTCTTTTTCTTTAATACAGGGCGTGGTTGCTTTCATATCTATATATTATTGATTTTACACCAATAATGGATTTAAATAAAATATTTCTGGATTTATCATCCGATAGGGATGACCTTGCACCCTTTGGTATTGGTCATGTTTCTGAAGGTTTAGCAAATACTAGTTCCATGAAGCCGGAACAACAATGTGAAAAACTATTTAATGATTTAAACAAAAACATGAAAACATTAAGATCTTTTGTTTGGCACCTTAAATTACTCAAAGCTTATTTGGTTAAAGGCATTAGTCCTAGGGGTTTGAGAGTCAAAATTCAACCTCTAGTAGCTGACCCTGATGATATTTTAACTACGGAATGGTTATCCATTCAACAAGAATGCTCAATGAAGTTTGTTGAATCTCTGTCAAAGTATTACACTAGGAATATAGATAAAGAAACTTCTAAGGTGTTACAATTAATAGATTATTGTAATCAGTATCAGAATGATACATTTTTTTCTGCATCATTATCTAAACTTAGTTCAGATTTGTTAAATTTTGATACTCATCTTAAGGAAAGAAAACTTAAAAAATTTTCTCGTGATCAGTCCGATTACGAGAGGGGGCAACCCTTTAAATATACTAGACATGTTAGATTTCAAGAGATGCACAACAGAAATACATCCAGTTCCAAAAGGAAACGTCCACGTTCCATTTTAAAAGGACGTGGTAATCATACTGACACCACTGATTATGATACATCATCAGGTACTGACACAGAAACACAGCACACCATGGAGTCCCCCACTCCTAAACGTAAAAATTACACATCCCCTTTAGGCAACATCGAGGGAGGAGAGGAGGCAGGAAATACAAGAAGGGTTACAAGTCTACAGAATCTTATGGAAGTATTAACAAACAAGTAAATTATGTTGTTGCCAACAATGTCTGTAACATATCTAGCACTGTAATAACACCTGAACAAACATCTTTATTGAATAAAGGCTTATCTTTTATACCTGGCTTTTTTGTGCCTGAAGACACTTTTGCACAGGATTTATTTACATTTTGTAGACTCATTAACCTTAAATTGTTTTTTCAGGATAAGGGGGAAGAACAACAGCAACAAATGGATATCTTTAAATATCATGCCTCCTCATTTATACCTCCTATGCATCCTTCTGTAAATCTTTTTTTACGCAGTTTACTCAGTGATTTACATTTTCAGTCTAATACTTGTCTACCTATGCCGAATAACATGACTGACAATGAGTTGTCTTGTTTAAATGAACTAGCACAAAATAAAGACCTTGTTATTCTTCATGCAGATAAAGGTGGAGTGGTGGTGGTGATGAATTGGAGTGATTATGATATCGAGGCTCACAAGCAATTGGGTGATATTCGATATTATACCAAAATGCCACTTGACCCCACCTCTGTGTTTAAACATCAAATTGATAATTTTTTGCATTCTGCGGTTGACAATGGGATTATAACAACCAAAACTTTAAGTCACTTAACTATCACTGATCCTGCTAGACAATATATTTATTTTTTGCCAAAGATACATAAGGATCCTTTACATCCACCAGGTAGACCCATTGTATCGGGTATAGGATCACTTACTGAGCCCCTTTCTGAATTTTTGACCAGGTACATAAAACCATTACTTTCATGGGTTAGATACAGGATACCACCCAATTTTTAAGCATTGTTAATGACATGCAGTTAGAGGAGAATTGGTGGTTATGTACACTAGATGTAAGCTCACTATACACCAACATCCCTCATTGGGCTGGTCTTGATGCCATTGAATATTGGCTTTACAAGTCAAATATTTATCAACCTGGTTTTAACACTTTTTTGATTAATCTCACCGAGCATGTACTTACGAAAAATGTCTTTTTTTATGATAAGGAATGTTATTTACAGATCAAAGGTACAGCGATGGGGGCATCTTTTGCCCCCATATATGCTGATTTATTTATGGCATACATTGAGGAGATTCTGATATATGATGATACTCATAATCTGTTTTTGCCTGAGATTGATATCTGGTGGAGGTATTTGGATGATTGCTGGATGGTGTGGAGATCAGACATTGAGTATCTTCGTGAATTTATGGAATATTTAAATGATAATAAATGGGGAATACAATTTACTATTACTCATGACCAGAACTCCATAACATTTTTGGATGTTTTGGTCACAATAAATCAGGATAATACCTTGAATACTGAAGTATATAGGAAGTTTCCCCAATATAACACCTTACTCCATGCCTCCAGCTATCATCCAAAACATATAGCCAGAAACATTCCTAAATCACAGTTTATCAGAATTAGACGTAATTGCTCGGATGATGTCAGTTTTAAACATCATTCTCAGGATCTATACCATAGATTCATGAATAGGGGTTACAGTTCAGGGTATGTTACCATGGCCCAAAACCATGCTTCGGGTCTACATAGACATGATCTATTGACATATAAGAAAAAATCTTTGTCAAAAAATATATTACGTTTCACTACTACATTTGGTAGAAACACTAACAGATTTATGGATATAATCAAGGACAATTGGAACATATTGAAGGCGGATGGTAATATTAATACGATAATTCCCAATGTATGTTCTTTTTCTTTTCGTAAAGGAAAAAACTTAGCAGCACATTTTAATCATTACAAACATCATTCTGATTCTGTACTACCTCAGTTATATCAGACCACTATTATGGGTGACAAACTTATTGGCTGTTTCCCTTGTGGTCATTGCATTAACTGTAAACATATTCTGAAATCAAAAGAATTCAGTAGCAGAAACAGTAGCACAGTATTTGACATTCGATTTTTTGCCAACTGTAACACTGACTGGGCTATTTATATGGCTTGTTGTAGTTGCCACTCTTTTTATATAGGTCAGACCTCTCGGCCTTTTAGGTTACGCATGTCAGAGCACTTGAGTGACATTAAATGTAAAAGAACTTCCAATGCTTTATATAAACACACACTTAAACATCAAACAGCTCAGTTTCATTTTATTATTATTGACAAACTCATTGGTGATCGAACCCATAAATCTGGTTGGCATCACAAACTTGATGCAAAAGAAAAGAAATGGATTACCAAACTTGGTGCCCTATTCAATCCAGGGCTTAATGAATATTTATGAGTCAAATTTTTGTGATGTATAAATATTACTTAGTGTAACATGAATATTCATGAGTTTAATGACTAGGATGTGTCTTGTCAGCCAATCAAATGTTTTGTTTTACCATATAAGACTTTTTTCACTTGGTAAGTTTTTTCTGTTATACACTGAAGAAGGCCAGGTTAAATCCAGGCCGAAACCGGTCTGTTAAATTAAGCTTTTCATGAAGTCTTAAGTAGTTTTAATAAACTACATTTTTTTCATGGCTCACTTGTTGCTGGCTTAGTTTTTTCTTTATAAACCTACGATCTCCCATCCACTCATCAAGATTCCTCTTGAAGAGAGTCAATGAGGGACTCTGCCTAACCTGGACTGGGATTTTATTCCAGAGTGAAGTGATCCTCTGGGTTATGAATCTGTCCATCCAGCATGTCCTATTTATTTCAGTGCTGAGGTTCAAGTCTCTCGAGCGCGTAGCTCGATGGGATTTGGATTTTCTGAGGTGCAGCATGCCCACTAATTCCGAGTTAGACATGGCTTTATACGTCAGGCACAGATCGCATCTGAGCAGGTGGTATGCCACTGAGTAGAACTGCAGTTTCTTTAACTGGGCAGCATATGGCATCTGTTTGAGCCCTTTGATCCTCTTGGTGAGGTACTTTTGGGGTCTTTCCAGTTGCTGCAGGTGTCTGGTAAGGTACATCCCAAAAGGGGCATTGTACTCAATTATGGGCCTGATGAGGGATGGGTAAAGAGGTACGATGACCTCCCCTGATCTAGATGTGAATACCTTCATGATTAGGTGGGCTATATAAAATGTTTTTCAAACCACTTTGGCCATGTGGTTGTCAAATGAGAGATTGCTATCAACTTGGGTCCCCAGGTCCCTAATTACTTCTTCTGTACTTAATGGATTACCACCTATGTGGTAATTTGTGGGCACTTTGTTTTTGCCAAAGGGGATGACTATACACTTTTTGGCGTTTACTTGAGGCCATGGCTCTGGCACCAGTTGTCTGTTTCTATGAAGCCCTTTTGGAGGATGCTTGTGTCGGCTGGAGAGTCGATTATGGTGCCCAGTTTGCAGTCATCTGCGAACTTGGTCAGCCACAGTCCTTCCGTGTTGGCCTGTACCTCCGAGAAATATATACCGAACAAGAGAGGTCCCAGGACTGAGCCTTGTGGGACGCCACTTGTAACTGGTTTGGAGTCTGACATTACTCCAGCAATTCTAACCATGTGAGTTCTGTCCTTGAGCCAGTTTGCAACCCATCTAGTGACATAGGGGTTTTTATTTAAGCTGGTGAGCTTATCTATAATGCCCGAGTGGGGTATTGTATCGAAGGCTTTTGCAAGGTTCAGGTAGGCTGTGTGGACCACCTTCCCCTCGTCAATGGCCTTGGTGACTGTTTCAAAGAAATCAACCAGGTTTAAGAGGCAGGATCTGCCCTTAACAAAGCCAAACTGGGTAGGATCCAGTGTCTGTAGGTCCCCAATATCTTTATTTATGAGGTCCATGATGATCCTTTCCATAGCTTTGCAGACCAAGCTAGTCAGGCTTATGGGGCTTATAGTTTCCAGGATCCGTTGAGGCACCACCTTTGTGGAGAGGGACCACTGTTGCTGTATGCCACTCTTTGGGTACATATCCTGTAGTAAGGCTGAGATTGAACAGTGGTTTTATGTTTGGGTTTAGCTCTTCTTGGAGTTCATGTAGGACGCAGCCCGGGACACCGTCTGGTCCCATTGATGCTGTGTTTTTTGCTTTGGAGAGGGCGGCTCTTACCTGAACATCTGAGATGTCAGGGGGGCAGCACTCTGCTGGGATAGATATTTGCCCTTTTGGTGGGGAGGGGGGGAGAGTTTGCTCTGAACCTGTCAGCTAGGATATTGGCAATGTCTGTGGGTTTGGTGTATTTTTTGTCATTTTGGACTAATTTTGAGCATATCTGGGAATTCCCGCCCAGGTTCCTAACATAACTAAAGAAAGCCTTGTGATTATCCTTAGTGTCCTGTGCAATTTTTTTTTTTTTTGTATAATCATTGACATATAGATTTTTGAGAGGTGATCTGATATTAATTTATAAATGCTCAAGGAATGATAGAATAGCTGCAATATTAGATATAAGTTTTAATGACCATAGCATACAAACTAGAAATAAAAATATTCTATTTAAATTACCTCCTGCCTCCTTGCAATTAAAATGGTCATTTTTCCATTTTACAGCAGGTAATCTCTTCTAAAAGAAATTAGACTGGCTGAAGAACTAACTTCTTTTAAATTACTTTTGGATAAATTGTTCTCTAAATTATAATTTGCTACAGGGTTTTTAGTAAGGTAAACTCTAAACTGGATATCTACATCCAGAGCTTCATAGTTACTTCAGTGAATCATTGAATATACATATATATATATATATATATATATATATATATATATATATATATGTCTACTGTGCCCCCACACCCCATGCAAATTATATATACGAACTCCAAGCTCACAGTACAGTAAATAAAAGAATGCATTTCTGATTCCTCACTTTACTGCAATCTCCATTCAGAAACTTCAAGCACTATGAGACATGCACAGCAGGTGTTTCGTCGATGTAAACTTTAGCAAAATGAGGGTTCTTCAATGTCTGGTTTCGAAGTGCTTGTCTCATTGGTTTAAATTTCAATAAAGTGTAAATTCGATAATGTAAAGGAGACCCATATATATATATATATATATATATATATATATATATATATATATATATATATATGTATATATATATATATATATATATATAGATATATGCATCAAAATCCAATTTTCTGTTTTAAACTTAAGAGTTTTGAAGACACTTTTCACATAACTAGCTGCACCAAAACAAATTTAAGGAAAAACAAACCATACAAATTATTTTTCTGTGTATGTTCTCTTTAAAGTCCCAGATACCCACAAACAAGGGTATGTGTTGCAAAACTGCTCCAGTTCTTTTCTCCTAGTTAATATAATTAAGAATTAAGTCTATGTAGATGTTCTCCAGTAACATTTCTTCTTCTACTCTGACTTTTATTGGATTCCTCTGCAGAACATTCAAGATGTTTCTTCTTACTATAGCATAACATCAGGACCCTAAGCCTTGTTCGAGGCAATGATACAGTCACTGTGAAAGGCTAATTTCTCTGGCTTGGTGTGGCTACTGCCTTCTATTTTATACGTCATAAATCACTTAATCAACCTAACTAATACAGGCTTGCAAATATGCACGTCTACCTTTCTATTTGTCTGTCTACACACACACACACACACACACACACACACACACACACACACACACACACACACACACACACACACACACACACACACAAAACACACATATATGTTAACTACTGTGTAACTGCACAGCTCTCAGGTTGGGAAACAGTTCAATGTTAAATGCAGAATTTGACTGATAATCTAGTGTTCACTCAGATGTGAAAACTTGTATTCATTGTAATGTAATATGGAAAAATGATATCAGTAAAGTTTCATTGGGAGTGAGTAGTTGATGACAGGGATATGTGAATCAGAAAGTATGGTATGCCTAAAACTGTACATTACCTCACACGGAAAGATTTTTTTGGAAGTAGGACAGATCATTAAAGGACAGCAGTGTGAAAACAAAAGTAAGATAGATGACTGTGTGAAAACTACACTTGTGCAAGATCTAAGGTTGCGTTACTTGGGGAAGGTCCTGTTTTCACCCACATGCAGTAGTCTCAGAGCCGATTGTATCCACAAGGAATGTGGGGGGTTAGGCCCAGAGGAGGCTTTGACCTCCCTCAAGAAAAGATTCACGTAAATGCCGTTTTTGCACATAACATTTACTTGTTTCTGCGAGGCACTGTATCCATATAAAAATGGGCTGTTCTCACTGTATTTAGTAAATGGGAAATAATTGCATTCAAAAGTCTAAGCATTTAAAACATATAGGAGTTTCTTATGTAAAAAAAATCTGTCTTACAGCGCAACATAACTTTTATAGCAAAATCTGTCACGGTTTATTTCATGTAAAATATTTCATAATTATGTCATGGTTTTATCATTCTTATATATTTTTCAAGGAGATTTGTCTAAATGTAACCACCTCCAGTAAGATGGGAAATCTCCCTTTTCTGTAAAAATTGCAACCATGATTAGTGTCAAGGTCCCACCCCACAAAAAAGAGGTAAAACTGCAAGTCAGCTATAGCTCAGAAATGCAATATAATACTTTATTTAAAAGAAAACGTCAAAATGCAATGGAAAAACTATTTAGAATTTTCATTTGAAATGTTCAGAAAATTATGGGTTATGTGCACTATTCATTACTCTGAAGATATAATAGCTTTGTATGAATATGTAGCAGTAAGTCAGATAGTTTATTTTTCCTTTAATTTCCTTTACAAGTGGCCCAGATCATGTATTTCAGCTACTGATACACTAAGCAGAGCTGGATCATGGCACTTAGTGTGCTATACATTGAGGTTTTGTGATGTTGGTTTCACTGATTTGTATTTTATTGAATGAGAACTGAGACAGCAACAAATATTTCAGAAATTCCAGTAAATTATAATGGGATGGGGTTGCAAAAATGTTAGATGCATATATTTTGAAAAAGATCTTAATTATGCCAAGAAAATGTCATGCTTTTAGTAGCATTATAATCAGGCATTCAATATTCATAGTAGTAGTAATAATAAAAAAAAGGATTTTACAGTTCTATGATAAGTGGAAACATCGGAGTGTTGTACACTTTTATGCCAAACGTCAGAGTGCAGTATCTAAGAACAGTAAAAGTTTTACAGGGAAAATTGGAGTAACGTGGTTGTTATCGAACATAAAACTTTTGATGTGTTAAGCTGTCATGTTATGTTTAGGTATGCATCCTGCTCATGTTGATAAGTTAGTAGAACGGTGACATTTGGAGTTCAGACTTGGAATTTTTAGATGTTATATGTTAGTCCATCATGAAGTACCCTTTCATTTCATGCACCTGTTTATAATGTCCCTGCTGTGTAGCATCCCTGTGATCCGTGCTTTCTGTTGCTGAATAGTCTGACACCAGTGGGGAGCTCATATGTGTCTCCCCCTTTCTGGGTTCTGTGGCATTACTGTACATTTATGTATCTGTCAGATTTCTTTTTTTTATTTTTTATTAACTGCTTTATTAATCATTTCCATTACAGTCTTGTACAATTCACATGCCTGATGCAGTACTGATTTCTTAAGAATAGGACTAATTAATGCTTATTTTGAATTTGATCAAAAAGCACCCATTTGTTGAGATAGTCTAACAATATGGAGCATGTCCAGGCCTAGTACACCAACATGGGTCCAAAATACATGTTGAAAGGAACATACTCAATGTTATACTGATGACTTTGAAGTGATCAGCATATAGTTAAAAGCTTTCTCTAGAGGCTCCTTTATCTGTTTAAAACTTTCATTTAAAGGCTCACTGCTGCTTTTCTGCTGTGAGAAACATTTCTGCAGTTTGTTTCCCACCAGTTGATGGCTTTGCAGTTGCCTGCCCTTACTGTAAATTTGATCTGGGGCACTCCTCCTAGTCTAGTGTCATTACCACATTCTACCTAATCCAGGGAGAACATTTGAGAAGGACAACCCACTTAGTTTCTACTCCTCCTTTCTCTCTTTCCACTTAAAAAAATGTCTAATCTTGTTTCCTGCCTTTCCTGTGGGTAGTCTAGTCCAGATACAGATTTGCTGTGTCCAGGACTGTTTGTGGGATTCTGAGTCCCCAAACCTTTCTGTGTTGGAGGGAAGCCTTCTAGCTTAATTTTGTTTCTTAGAACCAGCCAGTTTTTTAGTTTCAGCACTCAAGTCTGTTTCTTTGAGCTCAGCACTTGTCCAGAACTCATTGTAAGCACTAAATAAGCTGCAAATTACTACAGCTTTCAACTTTCCTCACTTGTCTAGAGGAAAACAGTTTCTAATACTTAACAAATAAGCACCTATCCAGGCATGTCTAAGGGTCTGCTCCTGGTGTTTTCTCCTGTCTACCTGATGAATCTGGACATCTTGGGGTAATGCAGCTATTGCCTCATGTACACAGACAACCCTCTCCTCCTTTCACCCAAGAGTACAACATGTGAGAGATGCACTTATATAGCCAAACTGGAAGCAAAGCTCTCTTCACCCAAGACTGGACTAGACAGTCTAGAGGAGAAGGTAAACACTTGCACCACACCACACTCATCACATAGTCCCTCAAAATCTACACCACCAAAACACACACTTAGAAACACAAAACACACACCTACATTGGCAGAGGCTCTCAGTAAAAACCTGCCCAAGCAACAGGGACCTCCAAAGCAGAAACACAAGCAACCTTCACCCCCCATCACAACCCAAATGACACATAGCCTACAAACTCAGTGTGCCACTCAACCACAGCCCATAAGGCATAACAATGTACCCAACACTCTAGTCATAGGTGACTCTATAGTCAGGCACACTGATGTTCCACTCACCAGGCTAAACAAATAGAAAGTTACTGTCAGCTGCCTGTCGGGTGCCAGAATCCGCCACATAACGCATGCACTCAGGTCACTCCACAACAAGTACAAATATAACTCTGTCATTGTCCATGTTGGTGTGAATGACCTGAGATGTACCTCACTGGACTACATGAAAAGGGACATGGAGGAGCTGTCCGACCTTGTAGCCCAGGCAGGTATGACCCTAACCCTGAGTAGCATCTTGCCATCACCCAGATTGATACCACATTACAAGGACAAAATGATTGACTTCAACAATTGGCTAAGCTTCTGGTGTCATTCTAAGGGGATCCAGTATCTGTGTGCCTGGGTTGATATGATTGACAAACCACGATGCTTTGCCAGAGATGGCCTGCACCTGTCGCCCCTGGGATTCCGGATACTGCTAAGGCTCTATCCACCTCTATAGTGCCTTTTTTAGGCAAGGTTCAAATGACAAATTCATCACCATAACAGGTACAAGCAAGCAAAATCTGAGGGTATTGCTACTCAATGCTAGAAGTCTAAACTTCAAAATGCACTCACTCGAGGCACTCCTTAAAATGGAGAACATCGACATATGTGCAGTGACAGAGACCTAGTTCAAGGCTCCAGAGAGTACCCCTGCATTATCAGGCTATAATTCATACTACAAACTTTCGGCCACCTAACCTGGACCGAAATACTAAAGGTGGAGGCGTGTCCATATTCATTAAGGATCTCCACACCTCCAGGATAGTTGCTCAGCATAATGCATCCGAGATTATCCAAGTGCAACTAACTCTGGGCAAGACCGCAATCCAAATTGTAGCTTGCTACAGATCCCCCACCATGTCCTAGGATTCCCACTCCTCATTTCTTGAAACACTGGAAAATATTAGGGTACAACCTAACACCCTAATAATGGGCGATTTCAACTACCCCACCATTAACTGGGAAAACTACTCATGTACCAACTCTTGTGCTCAACATTTTCTGGAATTCATAAATTCCAGTGCCTTGAATCAACTTATCCACACCCCCACCAGGAGCAGCAATATCCTAGACCTAGTCATTACCAACATGGGCAACCAGTGCTCCACACCAGAGGTCAATTCCTCATTGGTCAGATCTGAACACAAGCTAATCACCCTAGATATCCACATCCCTCCCCCACCCCCCATTAGGGAAACCACCGTAAAAGATTTCTCCAAAGCCAACTTTATGCTTCTTAAGACAGAAGTAGCAAGCTTCACAACACCCATGCTGATGGAAAATAAAGGTATGACTGCTGAATACTACACAAATGCACTTATAAGCACTTACATGAGTGCATGGATCGTGCAATCCCTAACAGAACCAAGATGCTATCCTCCAAAAAAAGGAAGCCAATCTGGTGGTCCCCTGCCATAAACAAACTCTACAACAGAAGAAAGAAACTGTTGAAAAAAGAGGAAAGTCCCATGATTGGAGAACTCCCTGGTCAGCCTCAGTAAGAAGCTGAGATCCCTCATAAAATCCTCCAAAGCTAGTTACGAAAACAAAATCGCCACTGACTCTGAAGACAACCACAAAGCATTCTATAGCTGTGTCAAGAATCTCAATGGCAGCACTCAGATCTGCTCTGAGTTACAGCGCAATGACACTAAGTATACAGAACCAACTGATATTGTCAACATCCTGGCAGGTTCAGTGCTAACTTTACCCCCCTCTCATCCCCTAAAGGGCCCATCTCTATACCGGAAGAATGCAAAGTTCCTGTAATTACGGCTGCACAGGTAAAAACCTCACTCTCCAAAGCCAAGAACACAGCATCCATGGGACCTGACAACATCTCAGGCTGCCTTCTACATGAACTACAGAATGAACTGGCACCCCACCTAAGTACCATGTTCAATCATAGCCTCACCTCAGGCTTTGTGCCCATTGAATGGCACACCACGACTGTTATCCCACTCCACAAAGGGGGGGGGCATAACAGACCCCGGGAACTACCGCCCCATTAGCCTGACGAGCCTGGTCTGCAAGGCCATGGAACGTATCATCATGGAACTCATAAACAAAGACATTGGAGATTTCCAAACTCTGCACCCCACACAGTCTGGGTTTGTAAAAGGCAGATCATGTCTCCTAAACCTGATAGACTTCTTTGAAGTAGTCACCAAAGCCATAGGTGAGGGTAAGGTGGTTCACACAGCCTATCTAGATCTCGCCAAGGCATTCGACACCATCCCCTACTCTGGAATTATAGATAAACTCACTAAACTAGGTATAAATCCCTATGTCACAAGATGGGTTGCCAACTGGCTTAATGACAGACCCCACACTGTGAAAGTAGCAGACTCCAAATCAGACTTCAGACCAGTGACAAGTGGAGTACCACAGAGTTCAGTCCTGGATCCTCTGCTGTTTGGTATCTACTTCTCTGAAGTACAGGCTAACACAGAAGGTCTTTGGCTAACTAAATTTGCAGATGACTGCAAACTAGGAGCCATAACCAAAACTCCTAAACATGTGGACATCCTACAAAAGGGCCTCACTGAGACAGATGCCTGGTGTCAAAGACATGGTCTCAAGCTCAATGTCAAAAAGTACATTGTCATCCCCTTTGGTAAAATCTCTGTACCCATGAATTACCATATAGGCGGTAGTCTACTTAACACCGAAAGTGTGATAAGAGACCTTGGGACACAGGTGGACAGTAGTCTCTCCTTTGATAATCACATTGCCACAGTGGTCAGGAAATCCTACTACATGGCACACCTCATCACAAAGGTTTCTCATCCAGAAAAAAAGAGGTCATTGTTCCCCTCTACTCATTACTCATTAAACCCATTATAGAGTACAACGCCCCTTTTGGTATGTACCTCACAAGACATCTACAACAACTGGAAAGGCCACAAAAATACCTCACAAAGAGGATTACTGGCCTCAAACAGATGCCTTACGCAGACCATCTCAAAAAACTCCAGCTTTACTCCGTCGCATATCGCCTACTCAGAGGTGATCTCTGCCTAACATACAAAGCTATGTCAAACCCAGAGCTGTTGGACATGCTCCACTTAAACAAATCCCAATGCCTCCGAGCTACATGCTCTAGGGACCTAAACCTTGTCACCACAATAAACAAAACATGCTGGAGGGATAGATTCCTGTCCCAGAGACTTCCCATACTCTGGAACAGACTACCTATCTATGCCAAACAGAGATCCTCATTAGCACTCTTCAAGAAGAATCTTGATGATTGGATGGGTAATAAGAAATTCACCCCGGGGTTCACTTCTGTGGTTCTGCTTGACAGGGGCACATGAAAATAATTTTCTTGGTGGTGAAAGCCAGGGTACCTTTTTGGCTAGGCTTGTATAGGCCCTAGGGCCAATAGCCTAGTACCTACCTATGAACCTATTAGTGTTAGCTCATTCATCATGGGTGGAGGGAGGATCAACCAGGTTTTAATGTATAACAGTTGACACAGAGGGTTAAGGCTATGAGCTGTAGTTGCTGGGGTACAGGGATTCAATCCCTCAGACCTTATTTGCCTACTGTATGACCTTGAGTAAGTCACTTAACTAGACAGTGTTTAGGGGAAACTGAGAATTTGGGAAGGTTCCTCATTGTTCCCCCAGACTGCAAGCCTAGTAATTACTTATGAACTTATTGGTTATTTTCTAGGGATTTGGGGATTGGCATAATGGCTATGGTGTTTACTTTACAGACACAAGGTGCAGGGTCTGATTCTCTCCTTTGAGTTAAAATGTCTAGGCTTAAAATGGCCCACAGGGGCAGCTTGCCTATTACTAACCTGTAAACCTGTAAGAGGCTGTGTTGAGTTGTACTGCTGACAATGTGTATACTGCTGAGACAGGGGAAAGATGAGATGGAGACACCTGCAGGCCTCCTTCCTTGACCACAGCAGCCATTGTGAATGAAGGGGTTAGATGGATCAGAGAATTTCACAAGGACTGGGCATCTGGCCCAGTCTCAAGCAATCAGCTCTCACCTAGATGTGGTCCAGACAATGTTTCAGAAATGATAACTCTGTGGGCACTACTATGGCAATACAGAATTTGTGCTGTAGGTGTGAATGAGTTAAAGAAACAACAGCCCACCTTCCTACTTGACTTGTAAACTATAAAATGGAGAGATGTGCTGGACTTACTGTTTAGGCTGAGAGGCAAAACAGGAAGCTAACCAGGTCTCCAGCAAAAAAGCAAAGTACCATTTATGTAGCAAATCATGTATAATAGCTATCCTTTTGCCAATATGCCTAGCATTTATGTATAGTGCCTTTTACAAGTCTGTTGGGGAGCAAGTCTCACCATGAGGCCTAGTGCAAACAGGGTAAAACCTTGTCATTGTTAGATAATACTCCATGTATCTCATGGCAGCCTCATCAGGAATAGGTGTCCTTTTGAACAGGCAAGTCCCCTGTAAGAGTAGAACAATTGCTGCCTTTCCCCATTTATTTATTATCCTTTGTCCCCTTCAAATGTTTACACAATTTCTTTGCATACCATTTTGGCAAATATGTGTAGAGGGTCATCAAAAGACCCATATTAAAAAACAAAACCATAACCAACTAATTAATTAATTGGTTAATACCTCAATAAAACTAGGTTTTAAAAGTTACTGTATCAGATATGTGGCACAGAAAAAAAATGCATAAAAATATGAGAAAGAAAAACTGATGAGCTCAAAGTAAGTAACTGAACAGGTAAGTAATTGTGTGCTGGATGGTTGTGCCTTTTTAAAAGTCATGTAAGCATCATTGCATTAGTTATCTTTAGTGGATTAGGGCTGCACTCTAAGAAACTGCAGTAAAGACATCAACCATTCATTCCACAAAGCACTTAAAAGACTCCAAAACATTTACACGTACAGTAGAACTCATATGAAACACCAGGCATAACTGGATATAGAAACCGTTAATAACAAATGTTTAATAAGCAATTTAGTCTCAGAAACAAAAAAAAATTATTTAGAATAATCTTAGGGATAATCACTAGATGCAATAATTGGGCATATCTCTCATCTGTCCAAATTTTTGCAGAGTGTCCAGAGTTTTGGTCTGTTCCTCATAAAAATATGTGGTTTTGTAGAATCTAATTGAGGATTGAAGTCACTAAATAATGATAGATATTTGAGTTTCAGACTTCAAATCCTTAAGAAAATGCTTGCTAATGCAAAACCTATTATTTTAACAACTTTCTATGTTTACAACAGCAATGTTTAAAATCTGTCCCTACTTTTGGGCCTTTGTTCCCCTCCCCCCTTATTTTTCCCTTTGTCCACATCTCTTGCGCTAAGAGGTTGAAAGTTATGTAATGAGGTGCAACAAAACAAAGTGAACGAAGTGAATGGAGAAATCCTGACGGTAGAAAAGAGAATAAAAGAGCGCCAGTACGATTGTAAGGATCCGTCAAAAAAGCCGACACTGTTCCTGAGCGTTTCTTTTTTGACAGAAAAGATGCACAGTATAAAGTAAAAGCCTAAATGACTGAGGAAGAAGCCAAAGTGCTATTGGATTAATGATCCCATAGAATTATAAATAGTACTGGAATAGGACACCTCAGGAAGTAATGGTTGTCTAGTCAGGTACCATAATTAGAACCACAGACCACATAATCATGGAATTCAAGGCAGGTGCTCACATGTAGAAATGTGTGACCTCATATACAGAGGCTGGTACGCTGACTGAATCATACATTATTGATCACTGATGGGCATGGGCATCCACATCAGGTGAAACTACTGCAACCGTGACCTCAAAGGTAAAACAGTCAAACCAAAGAATACAACTCCTTATAAAGGCAACATATAACGTAACTCTTCTGCACAAGGTCACAGCATGTCAGAGATAAGTACTTCAAATGACTACCATGGCTAAAAAATGTGATATGGAAAACAAGGCTGCAAGAGAGTTTTACAGTAATCCAATAAACCCGAAAAGTGCCGAACATAAAACAACTCTTCTGTAGTGATTTTTATTATTCAGTGTATGGTAAACACAAGGTTTGGCCCTCCAAAGAGCCTGTCTAGGATCATGTATATTGGAGGTTTAGGCATGGACCTTAAACTGCAACATAGGTTATTTATTATAAATGTAAACTCATTTACTGACTCAAATGATCGGACAGATTTGGGACATTGAGTTTTGCTACATTCTGGCATCACAACAGGGAAAACAGCTACATTTGCTTTATTAAATCTTAAATGAGCTTACCGCATTTTTGCTTTTTGCAGTGATCGTTATCTGGAGCTCGGCTTTATTGATGGATTCAAAGCATATGAATAGTCTATAGTAGATGGAATAACGCTACAGTCATCCAGAGTAGTTTTGATCGTATCATGCTTAATTTATTCAGTGAAATATCACTGTATCATTTCAAGGCTTTTTATTTCTGTGACAGAATAAATACAGAATGAAACATTGCACTTGACTGTGGTATAAATTACTAATCAGTTATACAGAGAAAGTAAAACTGATGTTTGGCTTGAGGTAATGCATTTAAAAACGTTTTCTTAAAATGTGAGAACATCACCTAAAATTTGACTCAACTGCAG
>NC_056748.1:1109144824-1109344824 GCF_019279795.1 Protopterus annectens
AACTATTCTTGCTTTACTGCTCATAGATGTTTATTCTAAAAGTACTTCATAATCGTTTACTACATGTAGTGCTTTCCTAAAAAGTTAAAAATGTCTAGCCACAGTGGAAGTTTGACTGTTGTGTAAGTCACAAATGTCTAGTTATTTTTTTCTCTGACCATAACTGTAAAATACATTAAATGAATGTTTGACACATCTTCAAATGTGGCATAAGTAATTATAATAATTACAGTGTTAACTGTCTGCTATTGCACACTTTACTCAAAAATTATTTTATGTTTCTCAGTTTCAATGATGTATGTTTACTTATGGAGTTTTTCTCTCTGGCTGCCATATGTAAATGGGCTTTGCTCAGTAGTTATTAACTGACTGTATAACAAAGATAAAAATAGATAAAAAACAAACATTTACTGAATCTGTTTCTGAAATATGGGCTCATAAACAATATAATTAGTCTATACATGGCTTACCTTAGCAGATGAAAAGCTAACTAGACTTAAGAGTTAGCGCAGAAAACTAATGCCACTTAGGTTATTGCAAAAATGTCATGTAAGTACTGATTCTAAACATTAGCCTAACTTAAAATTGTAATAAAGCATCCGTTTGTTGTTCACTAGGTTATTTCTATTATAATGCTGGAGTTAATTTGGGAAATTAAAGGCATAATTTTTTCTAATGTTTGTAGTTTATAGACCAGCATGTCAGATAACTGAAGATCTGAAGGAGCTTTGCTGAGCTACGATTAATGAAATTTCAGCACTCTTTGGTCTGCAGTCTTCATCTTCTAAGAGGATTAACTGAAATGAATGCAAAGTCATTGCTGGCTATCTTCATTTCTGGCCTCCTTTTGAAAAGGCTTTTCTCTTTGATATACTCTTGTTATGTTATATTGCAGTATTTTACATAGCTCTTCTGTGAACTGATAAAAAACTGTGACTTTTGAGTGTTTGAAGTGCTAGTGTATTACTGGTACTAGGCAGGTTCCTTCACTACTACAAAGTGTAGCTGTAAAAATGTCCTTACATTATTAATAGCATAAAAGTTTACAAAAATATATTGTGAAAATAGTATTGAAGTGCTAGTTGGCCTCCATACACAGTCTGGAGGAGAAATTCCTCAAGCTTCTGTAGCTTGCACAAAAAAAAATATCTATATGTCTATATCTCTCTATCGCTCTATATCTGTTTATATATATATATATATATATATATATATATATATATATATATATGTGTGTGTGTGTGTGTGTGTGTGTGTATATATATATATATATATATATATATATATATATATATATATGTGTGTGTGTGTGTGTGTGTTACATATATATATATGTGTATATATATATATATATATATATATATATATATATATATATAGATAGATAGATAGATATGGATTCACTTCATAACACTGAAAACGCAAAACACTGAAAATGAGAAAACTTCATAATATAGAAGACCAAAACACTGAAACTTCAAAACACTGAAAACTCAAAACACTGAAATTCAAAACATTGAAAACACATATCATACATATACCGAGTTTAAACAATGTAAATCATAGCACTTTCCACCAAGTGTACTGAAGTGCAATCTTGGAGTTGATATATATAAGTAGCAGGGTGTGTGTGTGGGGGGGTGCAGCCCCCCACATGGGGGGGGTGCAGGGGTGCTTGCCCCCCTGCTTACACTTGGTGGAAAGTGCTATGATTTATCTTGTTTAAACTCAGTATATGTATGATATGTGTTTTCAGTGTTGTGAGTTTCAGTGTTTCGAGTTTTCAAGATTTTAAAGTTTCAGTGTTTTGAGTTTTAGTGTTTTGAGCTTTCAGTGTTATAAAGTGAATCCATATATATATATATATATATATATATATATATATATATATATATATATATATATATATATATATATATATATATATATATATATATATATATATATATATCTTGAATGGATTAACTGTGAACAATTTTCTCCAGAAGTCATTGCCAGTATGATTTCTAATTGTGCATCAGAAGTCATTCACTTTATGTATTTATTTATTTGCCTTTGTTGCCGGGGAAAGTCCAATTGGGCAAAGCCCTTTTTCATTGGAGGCCTGTGAAAAAGTGTTCAGCACTTTTACATGGTTCAGTTACATATTCAAATTTAAATGGTTCAGTGACATATTTAAAAATTAAAATTTTTATACAGTTTCCTTTGGAAGTAGTATTACATTTTGTATTTTGGAACAAAGAAGTACAACGTAGCAAGCTGCCAAGAAAAGCTTAATCTACAATTATAGTAAACAGTGGGTTGAAATCATTCTTAAATGAAGATGGAATTTTATCAGCAAAAGATGAAAGCGAATACATTTTGTGTTTGGTATGCACAAAATGGCAGCTAATGGCACTATTGATGGTGTAGTTGGAGTGCAGAAATGCAGTTTGCGGAGTGTGCCATGTCAATTCAGAGTGGTGTTATAGGAAATCTTTGTGTGAGCAGAAGGTGTGTTATTGGCATTAATGGGAGAAAGACATATATAGACAGAGATTTAAGATAATTATATGTTATAACATGGTAGAAAACAAAAAGGATATTGGGTTGCGTTTGAAGGAGTATGTTTGGTGAGCTCCTCAACCTGGAGTGTAACATGAGCATTAACAGGAGTGGCTGAGATACAGTTTGACTAGTGTTGTAAAGTTAGGTAGTTTATCTGTTAGCTTTACTACTGTAGGGATGGAGTTCCACAGTTTATAGACATAGTATGTGTACATGGATTTCCCTGAAGAATTACGTACCATGTTAGTATGTAATAGACATTGTTCACTGGAGCAGAGATCTCTGTTTGGGAAGTAAGGGAGGATGGCATGCTGGATAGATGGGCATTTTTTTGGATGCTGGATAAGTTTGAATACTGTAATTTACTGTAAATAGGTTAGGCAGTTTGGGAGTTCTAGCCAGCTGAGATGTTGTAAAGCATGGCAGTGGTATAGCCTAAATGAAACATTGGTTGCAAACTTTGCTATCTTATTGTAACATGATGCTAGATTGTTTTTATGTGTGTTATTTAGATTAGTGAGGATGGAGGCAGCTTATAGGAGGGAGGGAAGCAGGTAAGTTCAGGCTAGTGTTGCCCTTGCTGTGTCTGTAAGGTATGCTTTTGCCCTGTAGAGGCAGCCTAATTTCTGATGTATTTTTTTAAAAGAATGAAGGATATCCTGGTCAATCCTGAGTTTGTCATCTATTATTATGCCTAGAAACTTGGTTTGGCCTACTATTTTGATCTTGATGTTGTTCATTTAAGTATTGTTGAGGGATTGTTTCTGGCTGAGATGGGGTTTTAGGTTGAAGAGCATCAACTTTGTTTTGTTGGGATTTAGTAGTAAGCTGTGATTCTTTAGCCAAGCTTTGACTGCTAAGAAGAGGTTTGTGTGTTGTCTTGAAGTTTGGAAGACGAAGGTGCTGCACATATCAAGAGCGAATCATCATCATCATCATTATACTGTAATATGTTGGCCAGATGGATGCTAGTATGAAGCTTATTAATGAAAATGCTGACAAGAAGGGATCTAAGTATGGATCCCTGTGCATCTCCTATAGTTATTGGTAGAATGGATAAGAAAGACTGTTTCCATTTAATGGCTTGCTCCCATTGAGAAAGGTAGCTAATGAATCATGAGAGGGATGAATGGGAGAGGCCAACAGGTGCAAGTTCTATAAGCAGATTGTGGTGTGACACTGCATCAAATTCCATAGATAGGTCTAAGAACAGAGTGGATACTAGTTTGCTGTTATTTCTTTGTTGGTTTATGGTATTGGAGAAATTTAGGAGTGCAGTTGTGCTGTAGTCAGGTCTGAAACCCTGCTGGGTATTAGAGAGTAAGTAATTACAAACAAGGTGGCACATCAGTTGGGAATAGATACGTTTCTCTTGAGTCTTTGATAAAGGTGACAGGGTGGCAATAGGTCTATAGTTGTTGAAGTCGGTCAATTGGCCTCCTGTAATTAATGGTATGATGCAGGATTGTTTCCAGATAAGTGGAACATACTTTTATGATATAGACCTATTTATTAGGATATAGGTTGGAAGTGCTATATCGTCAGCTGCCAGTTGCAGGTAGTCAGCTGGGAGTTGGTTGGGGGCTAGGGCGATGGGCTTTATTTAAGTAGAAGCTTTTTATGGTAGATATGGATACAGGGCTGAAGCTCTATGCCTGTGAATGGCTGGGATGGGTGCAAGGTAGTGTGAGGGTGGATATGGATATAGGGCTGAAGCTGAATTCCTGTGAATGGCTGGGACGGGTGCAGGGTAGTGTGAGGGTGGATATGGATACAGGGCTGAAGCTGAATGCCTGTGAATGGTTGGGATGGGTGCAGGGTAGTGTGAGGGTGGATATGGATACAGGGCTGAAGCTGAATGCCTGTGAATGGTTGGGATGGGTGCAGGGTAGTGTGAGAGAGGATATGGATAAGGGCTGAAGCTAAATGCCTGGTAATGGTTGGGACGGGTGCAGGGTAGTGTGATGGTGGATATGGATACAGTTCTGAAGCTGAATGCCTGTGAATGGTTGGGATGTGTGCAGGATAGTGTGAGGATGGATATGGATACAGGGCTGAAACTGAATGCCTGTGAATGGTTGGGATGGGTGCAGGGTAGTGGGAGGGTGGGTATGGATATAGGGCTGAAGCTAAATGCCTGTGAATGGTTGGGACAGGTGCAGGGTAGTGGGAAGATGAATATGGATACATGGCTGAAGCTGAATGCCTGTGAATGGTTGGGATGGGTGCAGGGTAGTGTGAGGGTTATATGGATACAGGGCTGAAGCTAAATGCCTGTGAATGGTTGGGACAGATGTAGGGTAGTGGGAAGCTGGATATGGGTACAGGGCTGAAGCTGAATGCCTGTGAATGGTTGGATTTGTGCAGGGTAGTGTCAGGGTGGATATGGATACAGGGCTGAAGCTGAATGCCAGTAAATGGTTGGGACGGGTGCAGAGTAGTGGGAGGGAGGATATGGATACAGGGCTGAAGCTGAATGCCTGTGAATGGTTGGGACGGATGCAGAGTAGTGGGAGAGGGAATATGGATACAGGACTGAAGCTGAATGCCTGTGAATGGTTGGGATGTGTGCAGGATAGTGTGTGGGTGGATATGGATACAGGGCTGAAGCTGAATGCCTGTGAATGGTTGGGATGTGTGCAGGATAGTGTGAGGGCAGATATGGATACAGGGCTGAAGCTGAATGCCTGTGAATGGTTGGGATGGATGTAGGGTAGTGGGAAGCAGGATATGGGTACAGGGCTGAAGCTAAATGCCTGTGAATGGTTGGGATGGATGTAGGGTAGTGGGAAGCTGGATATGGGTACAGGGCTGAAGCTGAATGCCCGTGAGTGGTTGGATGGGTGCAGGGTAGTGTGAGGGTGGATATGGATACAGGGCTGAAGCTGAATGCCCGTGAATGGTTGGGATAGGTGCAGAGCAATGTATGGGTGGATATGGATACAGGGCTGAAGCTGAATGCCTGTGAATGGTTGGATGGGTGCAGGGTAGTGTGAGGGTGGATATGGATACAGGGCTGAAGCTGAATGCCTGTGAATGGTTGGGACGGATGTAGGGTAGTGGGAAGCTGGATATGGGTACAGAGCTGAAGCTGAATGCCTGTGAATGGTTGGATGGGTGCAGGGTAGTGTGAGGGTGGATATGGATACAGGGCTGAAGCTGAATGCCTGTGAATGGTTGGGACGGGTGCAGAGTAGTGGGAGGGTGGATATGGATACAGGGCTTAAGATGAATGCCTGTGAATGGTTGGGACGGGTGCAGGGTAGTGGGAGGGTGGATATGGATACAGGGATGAAGCTGAATGCCTGTGAATGGTTGGATGGGTGCAGGGTAGTGTGAGGGTGGATATGGATACAGGGCTGAAGCTGAATGCCTGTAAATGGTTGGGACGGGTGCAGAGTAGTGGGAGGGTGGATATGGATACAGGGCTGAAGCTGAATGCCTGTGAATGGTTGGGACGGATGCAAAGTAGTGGGAGAGGGAATATGGATACAGGACTGAAGCTGAATGCCTGTGAATGGTTGGGATGTGTGCAGGATAGTGTGTGGGTGGATATGGATACAGGGCTGAAGCTGAATGCCTGTGAATGGTTGGGATGTGTGCAGGATAGTGTGAGGGTGGATATGGATACAGGGCTGAAGCTGAATGCCTGTGAATGGTTGGGATGGATGTAGGGTAGTGGGAAGCAGGATATGGGTACAGGGCTGAAGCTGAATGCCTGTGAATGGTTGGATGGGTGCAGGGTAGTGTGAGGGTGGATATGGATACAGGGCTGAAGCTGAATGCCCGTGAATGGTTGGGACAGATGTAGGGTAGTGGGAAGCTGGATATGGGTACAGAGCTGAAGCTGAATGCCTGTGAATGGTTGGATGGGTGCAGGGTAGTGTGAGGGTGGATATGGATACAGGGCTGAAGCTGAATGCCTGTGAATGGTTGGGACGGGTGCAGAGTAGTGCGAGGGTGGATATGGATACAGGGCTTAAGATGAATGCCTGTGAATGGTTGGGATGGGTGCAGGGAATTGGGAGGGTGGATATGGATACAGGGCTGAAGCTGAATGCCTGTGAATGGTTGAATGGGTGCAGGGTAGTGTGAGGGTGGATATGGATACAGGGCTGAAGCTGAATGCCTGTGAATGGTTGTATGGGTGCAGGGTAGTGTGAGGGTGGATATGGATACAGGGCTGAAGCTGAATGCCTGTGAATGGTTGGGACGGGTGCAGGGTAGTGTGAGGATGGATATGGATACAGGGCTGAAGCTGAATGCCTGTGAATGGTTGGATGGGTGCAGGGTAGTGTGAGGGTGGATATGGATACAGGGCTGAAGCTGAATGCTTGTTAATGGTTGGGACGGGTGCAGGGTAGTGTGAGGGTGGATATGGATACAGGGCTGAAGCTGAATGCCTGTGAATGGTTGGATGGGTGCAGGGTAGTGGGAGGGTGGATATGGATACAGGGCTGTAGCTGAATGCCTGTGAATGGTTGGGACGGGTGCAGAGTAGTGGGAGGGTGGATATGGATACAGGGCTGTAGCTGAATGCCTGTGAATGGTTGGGACGGGTGCAGAGTAGTGTGAGGGTGGATATGGATACAGGGCTGAAGCTGAATGCCTGTGAATGGTTGGATGGGTGCAGGGTATTGTGAGGGTGAATATGGATACAGGGCTGAAGCTGAATGCCTGTGAATGGTTGGGACGTATGCAGAGTAGTGGGAGGGTGGATATGGATACAGGGCTGAAGCTGAATGCCTGTGAGTGGTTGGATAGGTGCAGGGTAGTGTGAGGGTGGATATGGATACAGGGCTGAAGCTGAATGCCTGTGAATGGTTGGGACGGGTGCAGAGTAGTGAGAGGGTGGATATGGATATAGGGCTGAAGCTGAATGCCTGTGAATGGTTGGATGGGTGCAGGGTAGTGTGAGGGTGGATATGGATACAGGGCTGAAGCTGAATGCCTGTGAATGGATGGGACGGATGTAGAGTAGTGGGAGAGTGGATATGGATACAGGGCTGAGGCTGAATGCCTGTGAATGGTTGGGACGGGTGCAGAGCAATGTGTGGGTGGATATGGATACAGGGCTGAAGCTGAATGCCTGTGAATGGTTGGGACGGGTGCAGAGCAATGTGTGGGTGGATATGGATACAGGGCTGAAGCTGAATGCCCGTGAATGGTTGGGACGGGTGCAGAGCAATGTGTGGGTGGATATGGATACAGGGCTGAAGCTGAATGCCTGTTAATGGTTGGATGGGTGCAGGGTAGTGTGAGGGTGGATATGGATACTGGGCTGAAGCTGAATGCCTGTGAATGGTTGGGACGGGTGCAGAGCAATGTATGGGTGGATATGGATACAGGGCTGAAGCTGAATGCCTGTGAATGGTTGGATGGGTGCACGGTAGTGTGAGGGTGGATATGGATACAGGGCTGAAGCTGAATGCCTGTGAATGGTTGGGACAGATGCAGAGTAGTGGGAGGGTGGATATGGATACAGTTCTGAAGCTGAATGCCTGTGAATGTTTGGATGGGTGCAGAGTAGTGTGAGGGTGGATATGGGTCCAGGGCTGTAGCTGAATGCCTGTGAATGTTTGGATGGGTGCAGAGCAATGTGTGGGTGGATATGGATACAGGGCTGTAGCTGAGGTTTTGTATCTCTCTCTGTCTCTCTTTTCTCTCTCTATTTTTTCTTTTTGTGGTAATGGCTGTGAAATAGAACAGGGAAAGTCAACAATGTTGAGATGTGGTGACAATGGTTTAAAAGTATGTGGTTTAGGAAAATTCAGATTGATATTCTGAGTTAATCGAGAAGTCATATCCTTGCTAAAAGTACTACAACTACCTACTGTTGGGAAAACTTTGGAAATACTGACTTGTTTTATTCAGTTAAAAAAATATTTTAGTTGTCCAAAATAAGTGGTTTATATTTGCCCGACATATTCAGTTTTGGCTCAATTGATTTTCAGCTAGTTACTTTTTTTAATGTTGGAGCATGCTGAGTTTATACACACACACACACACACACACACACACACACACATATATATATATATATATATATATATATATATATATATATATATATATATATTCTTCTTCTTTTGGCTGCTCCCGTCAGGGGTTGCTACAGCAGATCAACTGTTTCCATTTCTTCCTGTCCTCTGCATCTTGCTCTGTCACACCAACCACCTGCATGTCCTCTCTCACCACATCCATAAACCTTATCTTAGGCCTTCCTCTTTTCCTGTTACCTGGCAGCTTCATCCTTAGCATCTTTTTCCTAATATACTCTACATCCCTCCTCAGCACATGTCCAAACCAACATAATCTTGCCTATCTGGCTTTGTCTCCAAACCTTCCAATATGGGCTAACCCTCTAATATACTTATTCCTAATTCTGTCCATCCTCATCACACCCAGTGCAAATCGTAACATCTTTAACTCTGCCACGTCAGGCTCTGACGCTTTCCTTTTTGTCAATGCCACTGTCTCCAACCCATATAACATAGCTGGTCTCACTACCCTCTTGTAGACCTTCCCTTTCACTCTTACTGGTACTCGTCTGTCACAAATCAGTCCTGACACTCTTCTCCACTCACTCCATGCTGCCTGTAATCTCTTCTTCACCTCTCTTCCGCACTCAGCATTACTCTGAACTGTTGATCCCAAGTATTTAAACTCATCCACCTTCGCCACCTCTACTCCCTACATCCTCACCATTCCTCTATCCTCCCTCTCATTCACACACATATATTCTGTCTTAGTCCTGCTGACCTTCATTCCTCTTCTCTCTAAGGCATATCTCCATCTCTCCAGGGTCTCCTCCACCTGTTCCCTACTCTCACTACAGATCACAATGTCATCTGCAAACATCATAGTCCACGGGGACTCCTGTCTGATCTCATCTGTCAGCATGTCCATCACCATTACAAATAAGAAAGGGCTCAGAGCTGAACCTTGATGTAATCCCACCTCCATATATAGATATATGTATGGAATGGTTCCTTTTTCCATTCTGGCCAAGCTTATCTTTTTTTATATTAGATGTTTGATATCAGAGTTAACTCAAGGGGAGTAGCTGCCTTTAACTATTGTTCTTTTTATAGGGAATATGTTATCCTGAATGGGAGAGAGAGAGAGAGAGAGAGAAGGTTGTAGAAAGTGGAGAGCGCTTCTGTGGCGTCACTGGACTGAGAAGGAATTCAAGTCCAGTTGTAGTTATACAGAAGGAACATCTGCAGTGGAATTAGGAATTGCTGATCTACTGTACTGTATTGTATGTTATGTATTGTGTATTGTTTATATTATGTATTGTTCATTTTAGTGTAGAGCTTTTCTCCTTGGGCCTCCACTGAAAATGGGCTCACTAAGGCCCGCTGGACCATCCTGGTAAACAAATGCAAATACATAAATAATAAATAATAATTACTCTCATTGCCAAAAGGGTTTAGATTTATGATATTTAAATGACCAGACAGAGAGCATGGGGCAGTGTTTGATTAGAGAATTTGAGAGTATCTGCTGCTGTTTCAGTTTATTTGTTACATTGGATTATAACCACATAAAGTAATATGTGATGTTCATCGTGCTATGCTGCTGCAGTCATCACACTTGGGTTATCCTGCCGTCAGGCGGTCCCGCAGTCGGCCAGAATTCCAAAGCCTTGGTCTGCGTCAGTTGTCGTCGCTTGTTCCCTGACGTCAGTGCAGCAGGGGGTATAAAAGAGGCAGCCGACGCCATTTTCTTCAGTCTTTCTTGCCCGAAGGAGAAGCAGTTCGCAAGTGCTGGTCGGCCAGCTCCTGAGATTTCCGAACAGAATTTCAGCCGAAGTCTTCTATAAAGCTAAGTACCCCTTTGGGGAAACTTTTCTTGCCTCAGACCGATGTCAGACAAAGTTAATAATTGTATTTCTTGTGGGAAGCAAATACCTCATAAGGATTTTCATTCCTATTGTATTCCTTGCCTAGGCCCAGACCACGACGTCTCTGGTTGTCGATTTTGCGCTAGGTTCAATAAACGCACTATCAAGCGTCGGGCTGATACCGCTCGACATTATTTTGGTAGAAGATTCAATTATATTATGTCATCGGAGCAACTGACTTCAGCTATGTTCAAAAAATGCAAGGACAAAGACAGGCAGCCTAGGCTTAGACCAGATACCGAGGTCTCAGTTAGGCCTGCCTCCGGATCCCCGGTACTCGGTGAGGCACCTATGCAGCCCCTGACTACTGCGGATTTAGAATTTACGACTCCCTCTCAGACAGAGACTACCGGGCCTCTGGAGCCCGATCCTCCTCAACACGCGGACGCCAGCCCGGCCGGTGAGCCGGATACTAGGGACAGGCCTTCGACTTCCGAAGGTGTATTTAAACCGACAACCCTCTCGGTAAAGTCCTATGTGAAGCTTAAAGCGATGACTAAGGTTAAAAAACCAGGTCCACAGACTACCACGCAGGCCCCTATGCCTAACAAACAGATGCTCAAAATGGCGGAGGACCTGATCACCCTGATCAGAGGTTCACAACCCCCTCCTGACAAAAGGCCTAGACTGGAGGAAGAATTCCCTCCTTCTGACCAGGAATCCATTTCCTCAGCAGACTCTGAGGAACAGGATTACCCCTTCCCTTCCTACGAAGACTCAGATGCTGAAGAGTCTATCCCCTCTGTTTCTCCTCCTGAGGACGTTTCTTTTGGGGAAACCCTGCACACCATGAGAGAGCATTTCCACTGGGAAGGCCAAGATTATTCTGATTCCAAGAAAAGACTCCGTGAGTTTCTTCTTCTTCCTCAGCATAGACCCCTAGCTATCCCTCCAGTTTTAGACATTCTGGATGATGTTTATAATGAAGCTAGTCTAAATCCAGATTCCTTACCACCAGCACCAGCTAAGCCAGACAGATACTATTGAGTTCCTGACTCTCACAAGTTTTTGTATAAAAGCCCCCCAGCAGACCCAGAAACCATTTCCCAGGGTCTCAGAGGGGTTAAGGCCTCTACAGCTAAGAATCCACTACCTGCTGAAAGAGACTCCAGGGCATTAGAAAGATTTTGGCCATGAGGGCATTAAACTGCCAATTCCACATGATTAAATACCAGCAGTACTTGCTTACTCTGTTAAAACAGAAATTGATCCCTCAAACAGATCAGCCAGATTTCAAAGAGATACAAGATTTGTTGCATGCAGCAGATCAGGTGGGAAAACATACCCTGCAGTGTGGTTTTGATTCTTTGGAGGCCTTATGTAGAGCAGCTGTTACAGGGTCTGTGATACATAGACATGTTTGGCTAAAAGAGCAAACTTTACCAGAACATGTCAAAGCAAAGCTACTGGATGCTCCACTGAAAACGGATGCGTTTTTTGGTGTCAAAGCAGAGAAGGTTTTAAAGAAAATGGAAGAAAAGGCAAAATCAATGCAAACAGTTAAATATTTTTTACAGGTACAACCTCCTTGCTTCAGCAGAAACTGGCCATCAAAGAACTGGTCCTTTCCTGCTTCAGACAGACCCCAAAGGGGCAGGTACAGACGCCCTAGGGGCAGAGGCCAGGCACAAGGTCCCTTCAGGCCTAGACAATGGCAAGCAACAACTCAAAGAGGGGGAGATGACAGATCTCAACCCTTCAGGAAGCAAACTAAATGACTTTCCTCTTCGCCTGCCAAGCAAAATTGCCCAGGCAGCACCTATAGGAGGAAAACTGGCTCTTTTTACACAAAACTGGCACATTATAACAAAGGACAAACGGGTTCTGGATATTAATACCCGAGGCTACAGATTTCACTTTCACACTTTACCATGGATGAGAGGCATGCCAAATCTGCCAACAAACCAATGGACAGAGGCACAAAGACAAGTTACAGCTCTCATGGACATGAAAGCAATTCAAAAGGTACCTACCACAGAGCAAGGCCAAGGTTTTTACTCAAGACTGTTTCTAGTACCAAGAAAGGACAAAGCCTGGAGACCCATCTTAGACCTTTCAATTCTAAACACTTACCTGGAGATACCCAAATTCAAAATGCTCACACTACAGCAGCTTCTTCCCATGCTGGGCAAGGAGTCTTGGCTGGTAACGTTGGACCTCCAAGAGGCATACCTGCATGTCCCTATCAGACAAGATTGCAGAAGATACCTCAGATTTTTGGCAGGCACAACACATTATAAATTCTCTGCATTGCCCTTTGGCTTATCTATTGCGCCCAGAGTATTCACAAAATGCCTGGCATCAGTAATTGCATATTGCAGACAACGAGGGATACAAATTTATCCATATCTGGACGACTGCCTGATCCAAGCGGACAGCAAAGACATCCTACTACAGCATCTGGCGTTTGTAACAAAATTGCTAAGTTGCCTAGGGTACACAGTAAACAAAAAGAAGTCAAAACTAATACCCTCACAAGAAATAATTTTTCTGGGTGCCAGCTTGAATACAATGGCCCAGATGGCTTACCTCACGCCAGACAAGAAAAAACAACTGGTTCAATACTTCTAAAAGATGGCAACCTTTACCCGGCTCACTGCAAGGAAATTCCTGCAGGCATTGGGGTACATGGCATCCTGCATTCAACTAATTGCATATGTAAAGCTGCATATGAGAAAACTACAATGGTACCTAAAAAGTGTATGGTCCCAGCACAGACACAGCCTAGAAGCAAGTATACCTCTCATTTCCTGCCTTCAAAAAGAGTTCCTATGGTGGGCTCAAGCATGCCAAGCAAACAAGGGTCTCCCCTTTGTTTTACCTCCAGCAAAGCAAACCTTGACAACAGATTCATCAGACTATGCCTGGGGTGCACATATGGTAGGACAATGCATACAGGGCAAATGGTCTGCAAACCAAAGGCATCTGCACATCAATCAAAAGGAGATGCTAGCCATACAAAATGCACTAACAGCCTTCAAGGACCTCTTGCATCCAGGGCAACTTCTAATAAGGACGGACAACACCACAGTAACGTGGTACATAAACAAACAAGGAGGAACGCACTCCTACCCATTATGCAGGCAGGCAATGGCCTTGTGGAACACAGCATTAACTTACCAAGTACAATTGCAAGCACAATTCCTGCCAGGAAAGGAAAACATATTGGCAGACGATTTAAGCAGAAATTTAACAGATCCTCACGAGTGGAGACTGCACCCACAAGTATTTGCAATGATAATTCAAAGATGGGGACCACCAGGCATAGATCTGTTTGCCTCAACCAGCAATTGCCAGCTACAAAAATTTTGCACAAGGACTTATCATCCCCTGGCCTGGAAAGTGGATGCCCTATCATTCAGTTGGGCAGCATTGTCAGTCTAAGCCTTCCCTCCTCTGCCTCTACTGACCAAGGTTCTACTGAAAGTCAGATCAGACAGACCACATATGATCCTCATTGCTCTAGACTGGCCACGTCAGCACTGGTACCCACTACTACGAAACCTGACTCACAGTCCTCCATGGATCTTACCTCAATTCCCCAAGCTCTTAACTCAACAAAACTCTCAGATCCTTCACAGTCAACTCAGGACCTTAAACCTAGCTGTATGGAAGATACCTTAAATTATCAATCAACACTCCTCTCAAAGGACGTCTTGAATGTCATTCTGGAGGCCAGGAGGCCCAGTACCAGAAAGCATCCCAAACATTCCACAAATACTCCAATATTTATATGAGATGCTACACTAAGGACTCTCTTTCTCATCTATAAAGATCCATGCTTCAGCAATTTCAGCTCAATATGATATGGATCCTCCCATTTTCTCTCGCCCTTTACTAAGGCAGTTTCTCAGAGGGGCAAAAAACATAAGACCCCCCAGAAAACCACCAACTCCATCTTGGGATCTAAATTTTGTGCTAGAAAAACTAACACTACCTCCTTTCGAACCAGCCTTTTCAGCAGATCTACAATACTTATCATGGAAAACAGCTCTGCTGCTGGCTATCACCTCAGCACGCAGGGTCTCAGAACTACAGGTGCTTATGGCAGTGGAACCTTTCCTCGTTTTCCATCAGGACAGAGTGTCTTTATGAACCAACCCTTCCTTCCTGCCAAAGGTACTTTCCAGTGTGGCTCCCAATCAGACCATACACTTGCCCACCTTTTATCCAAACCCACAGAATAAAGGGAAAAGACTCCTTTACTCTTTGGACATTCACAGACAGTTGCATTACTATTTGGACAGGACAAAGGCTTTCAGAAAATCTGACCAACTATTTGTATCATATGCAGCAGGTTCAGAGGGAAAGCCTATTTCCAAACAGACCATCTCCAAATGGATAGCACATTGTATCCACTTCTGCTACTCTCAACATGGGAAACCAGTGCCTGCTAATATTAGGTCTCATTCTACCAGGGCTACAGCAACCTCAGCAGCCTTCCTCTGAGGAGTCCCAACAAAGGACATTCTGGAGGCAGCCACCATGAGTTCAGTGCACACCTTCACCAAACATTACCACCTTCCACTATACTCAAAAACCAGGGCTGGCTTTGCCACTGCAGTTCTGCAGGGCATCTTAGCTGCGCCTAACCCAGTATAGTTCCTACCACCCAACCATAGCTTTGGGACTCAACCCAAGTGTGATGACTGCAGCAGCATAGCACGATGAACATAGTACAGATGTTCATCGTGCATACAGCTGCAGTCATAACAGATGGGTTTTCCTGCCGTCAGGCGGGTCCTCGGTAGGCCGAATTCCAAAGTCTAGGTCCGGCGTCGGTTGTAGTCGCTTCTTCCCTGACGTCAGAGCGACAGGGGTATAAATGAACCAGCTGACACCATTTTCTTCAGTCTTTCTTGCCGCGCGGTGCCTGAAGCAGAAGCAGTTCACAAGTGCTGGTCGGCCAGCTCCTGAGATTACGAATATCTGCAACCGAAGTCTTCTTGAAAGCTAAGTACCCCGTTGGGGAAACTTTTCTTGCCTCAGACCGATGTCAGACAAAGTTAATAATTGTATTTCATGTGGGAAGCAAATACCGCATAAGGATTTTCATTCCCTCTGCATTCCTTGCTTAGGCCCAGACCATGACGTCTCGGCCTGTCGTTTTTGTGCTACATTCAACAAACGCACCATTAAACGTTGGGCGGAGTTCGCCCAGCACTTTTTTTGGCAAAAAATGTAACTACATAATGTCGTCGGATACTCAGATGCCAGTTTTGACTAAAAAACGCAAAGATAAAGACTGACACATGAGGTCTGCGGCCTCTACCGACACCACGCCAAAGCCGACTACAGGTGGTCCGGTTCTCAGCGAGGCGCCTACGCAGCCCCTGACTACCGATGACACTTCATTGGTGGTGTCTTCTGTACCCGAGGTCACAGGCTCTTCGGCCCACACCCCGACTACAGATACCGAAGCCACTCTTGGCTGTGAAACTCAGAGTTTAGATAGGTCTGCCTCCTTTCAAGGTGTCTTCAGGCCTTCCTCTTCTTTTTCCATCAAGGCTTTCACTAAGTCTAAGACAGCCATGCATTCTAAAAAACAAACCCCACAGGGCCCTTCTCAAGGCCCCATGCCTAAAAAGTAGATGCTTAAAATGGCTGAGGACTTAATTACTCTTATCAGGGGTTCCCAACCCCCCAGGAAAAAAGGCCCAGAGTGGAGGAAGAATCCCCCTCCTCGGACCAGGCCTCCATTATTTCAGAACATTCTGATGACCAGGAACATTCATACTCCCCTTTTGAAAATTCTGATGCAGAGGAGTCCATTCCTTCTGTCTCCCCCCCTGAGGATTACTCTTTTGGGGAAACCTTGCATACCTTGAGGGAACACTTTCATTGGGAAGGCCAAGAGTACTCAGACTCCAAGAAAAGTTTTAGGGATTTTCTCTTGCTCCCTCAGCACAGGCCTCTGGCTATACCTCCTGTCTTAGATATCCTTGATGATGTGTATTCGGAGTCCTGCCTCAACCCAGATTCTTTGCCCCCAGCTCCAGTCAAGCCTGACAGGTATTACCGGGTTCCTGACTCACACCAATTCCTATACAAAAGCCATGCGGCTGACCCAGAAACTATTTCACAGGGACCCAAGAGAATTAAGGCCTCCACTGCTAAAAATCCATTACCTTCAGAGAGGGATTCCAGAGCTTTAGAAAGGTGGGGGGAAAAAGGTATACACCTCAGCCACCTTATCCATGAGGGCTTTAAACTGCCAGTTCCATATGTTAAAGTACCAACAGTTTCTGTTATCACAGTTGAGAAGCAAAATGTCACAACCTGAACAACCAGATTTGAAGGAGTTGCAGGATTTGATACACAGTGCAGAGCAAGTAGGTAAACATACCTTGCAATGTGGTTTTGATGCTTTAGAAGCCTCATGTAGAGCTGCTGTTACAGGATCAGTCATACGTAGACATGCTTGGCTTAAAGAGCAAACCTTACCAGATCATGTCAAAGCTAAATTACTGGATGCACGTCTGCAAAACGATGTATTGTTTGGTGTTAAAGCTGAGGAGGTATTAAAGAAAATGGAGGAAAAGGCAAAATCAATGCAAACAGTGAAAGATTTCCTACAGGTACAACCTCCACATTTCAGTAGAAATTGGCCTTCAAAAAATTGGTCCTTTCCAGCCACGGACAGACCCCAAAGAGGTAGATACAGGCACCCGAGGGGCAGAGGGCAATCTCAAGGATCGTTTAGAGGCAGACAATGGCAAGCACCTACCCAAAGAGGTAGTGAGGATAGTTCACAGCCATTCAGAAAGCAGAACCAATGACTTTCCCCTTTGCATGCCAAGCAAGGCTCAAATGGCAGCACCTTTAGGTGGGAAACTGGCACTATTTTCAAACAATTGGCATATTGTCACAAAAGACAAATGGATCCTGGACATTATAGACAGAGGCTACAGATTCCACTTTCACACCCTTCCAAAAATGAGAGGCATGCCAAACCTGCCACACAATCAAAGGGCAGAGGCACAAAAACAAATTTCAGATCTCATGGACATGAAAGCTATTCAAGAGGTACCTGCACAAGAACAGGGTCAAGGTTTTTATTCCAGACTATTCCTGGTACCAAGGAAGGGCAAAGATTGGAGACCTATTTTGGACCTATCCATCCTAAACACTTTTTTACTCGTGCCAAAATTCAAGATGCTCACATTACAGCAGCTTTTTCCCATGGTGGGCAAGGAGTCTTGGCTGGTAACATTGGACCTCAAGGAGGCATACCTGCATGTCCCAATCAGACAAGATTGCAGAAGATACCTCAGATTTCTTGCAGGTTCAACACATTATCAATTCTCTGCATTGCCCTTTGGCTTATCTACTGTGCCCAGAGTGTTCACAAAATGCCTGGCATCAGTAATTGCCTACTGCAGACTGCAAGGGATACAAATATACCCATATCTGGATGACTGCCTGATCCAAGCGGACAGCAAGCACATACTTCTGAAACATCTGGCTTTTGTGATAAGGTTGTTGAATTCCCTGGGATACACAGTCAACAAAAAGAAATCAAGGCTACTACCATCTCAAACAATAATTTTCCTGGGTGCCAACTTGGATACAAGCACCCAGATGGCCTACCTCATGCCAGAGAAACAAGGGCAACTAACTCAATACATCAGAAAAATGGCAACTTTCACCAGGCTGACTGCAAGGAAAATCCTGCAGGCTCTGGGATTCATGGCATCTTGCATCCTACTAATCCCATGTGCAAAGCTGCATATGAGGAAACTTCAATGGTACCTGAAAAACCTATGGTCTCAGCACAGCCACAGTTTGGAAACAATAATACTACTAATTCCATGTCTTCAAAAGGAATTTCTGTGGTGGGCTCAAGCATGCCAAAGAAGCACAGGTCTCCCATTCTGCAAGCCTCAAGCAAATCAAATCATCACAATAGACGCCTCGGATTACGCCTGGGGGGCACACATGACAAATCGGTGCATTCAGGGCAGATGGTCCCAAAAGGAAAAGCACCTACACATCAATCAAAAGGAAATGCTAGCAGCAATAAATGCTATTATAACTTTCAAAGACCTGCTGCATCCAGGCCAGCTATTGATAAGGACAGACAACACCACAGTAATGTGGTACATAAACAAACAGGGAGGAACCCATTCATACCCCCTATGCAGGCTAGCCATGTCTCTTTGGAACATGGCTCTAGAATTGCAAATCGAGCTTCAAGCACAGTTCCTGCCAGGCAAGGAAAACACGCTGGCAGACAACCTAAGCAGAAATATGACAGATCCACATGAATGGAAGTTGCATCCTCAAGTTTTTTCAAAGATAATTCAAGCATGGGGAAGGCCAGACATAGATCTCATTGCCTCCCACAGAAATCACCAATTGGCAAAATTCTGCTCAAGGACCTTTCATCCACAGGCCTGAAAAGTGGACGCACTCTCTTTCAGTTGGACAACAATGACAGTTTATGCCTTTCCACCACTTCCTCTGCTGCCCAAAGTTCTATTAAAAGCCAGAGCAGACAGACCACAGATGATTCTCATCGCTCCAGACTGGCCAAGGCAACACTGGTACCCACTCCTGAGGAGCCTGACGCATTCCCCACCATGGATCCTGCCTCTAATGCCTCTTCTACTGACTCAGCACAACTTCAAAACTCTTCACAGTCAGCTGAAAACACTCAATCTAGCCACATGGAAGATTCCATAAAATCACAACACACCCTACTCTCCAAGGAGGTACAGGATGTCATTTTGGAGGCCAGAAGACCTTCTACTAGAAAAGCCTACTCTGCCAAATGGAAACGGTTTTGTGCTTGGAATGAGAAAAAGGGCCATAACCCTGAAATACTGAATTTACCTCAAATATTACAGTACCTAGCTGAGATGCCAAGCAGTGGACTTCCATTCTCTTCCATCAAAATCCATGCCTCAGCCATTTCTGCAGAATACAACACTGATCCTCCTTTATTCTCTCACCCCCTCTTAAGACAGTTCCTCAGAGGGGCTAAGAATATTAAACCCCCAAGGAAACAACCAGTGCCTGCTTGGGATCTCAATTTCATTCTAGAGAAACTGACTTTGCCTCCTTTTGAGCCAGCTGCCTCTTCAGAACTACAATATTTGTCCTGGAAAACAGCCTTCCTGCTGGCTATCACCTCAGCTCGCAAGGTTTCTGAACTACAAGCCCTCATGGCTGTGCAACCTTTCATCATTTTCCATCAGGACAGAGTTTCCTTATGAACCAACCCTTTGTTTATGCCAAAGGTAGTATCCAGGGTAGCCTTGAATCAAGCTATCCACTTACCTACCTTTTACCCCAATCCTCAAAACAAAGGGGAGAGGCTACTACATTCTTTGGACATTCACAGGCAACTATGTTATTATTTGGACAGAACAAAGCCTTTCAGAAAATCAGAGCAACTCTTTGTGTCCTATGCTACAGGGGCTCAAGGGAAGCCTATTTCCAAACAGACAATCTCAAAATGGATAGCCCACTGCATACGCTTTTGTTACTCTCTTCATGGTAAAACTGTACCTGCAGGCATAAGGTCTCACTCCACTAGGGCCACAGCTACCTCTGCAGCTTTCCTCAGGGGGGTTCCTACCAAAGATATTTTGGAAGCTGCCACTTGGAGTTCTGTGCATACTTTTTCAAAGCACTATCACCTGCCATTATACTCCAAATCTAGAGCAAGTTTTACCACTGCAGTTTTGCAGGGCATCCTGGCTACTCCTAGTTCCACCTAATGCCTACCACCCTTATTTTAGCTTTGGGATTCTACCCATCTGTTATGACTGCAGCTGTATGCACGATGAACATAGTACAGTTTTGTACCTACCATAAATGTAGATGTTCGAGTGCTAATACAGCTGCAGTCCAAGTTTCCCTCCCTCCTTCCCCTCTGGAACAGGCCTAATGGTTAACACCTCCTCATACAACCTGATTGGGGTATTCTTTTATGGTGTATTTGCTTGCAACTACTGTTTTTTGATTATACTGCATTGCATTATTGCATAAATTTATGTATTGCCTTCCTTCTGGGGGCACCTGACATCTGGGGCAAGAAAAACTGAAGAAAATGGCGTCGGCTGGTTCATTTATACCCCTTCCGCTCTGGCGTCAGGGAAGAAGCGACTACAACTGATGCCAGACATAGACTTTGGAATTCGGCCGACCGAGGACCCGCCTGACGGCAGGAAAACCCATCTGTTATGACTGCAGCTGTATTAGCACTCGAACATCTACATTTATGTTAGGTACAAAACTGTACTTTGTGTACCTACCATAAATGTAGATGTTCAAGTGCTTATGCTGCTGCAGTCCAGGTTACCCTCCCTCCATCCCCACTTCCTAACAGGGGTTTCTTTTATCTACAGGTACTTCAACCTTCTGGATGCATGTCTATATGGTGTATATGCTTACAACTACCACTATTGTTTTTTCTCTAAGGTATGGTTTGCAAGCCACTTATTTTGCCTTATTAGATTGGGGCACCTGACATCTGGGGTAAGAAAAACCGAAGAAAATGGCGTCGGCTGCCTCTTTTATACCCCTGCCGCACTGACGTCAGGGAAGAAGCGATGACAACCGACGCCAGACCAAGGCTTTGGAATTCTGGCCGACTGCGGGACTGCCTGACGGCAGGATAACCCAAGTGTGATGACTGCAGCAGCATAAGCACTCGAACATCTACATTTATGGTAGGTACAAAACTGTACTTTTTGAGTTATGGTTTGGTCAGGTGCCATCTGAGCTGAGCTGTTATTGATGCTTCGTAGCTAGCCTATTTATATAGGTTCCCCTTACTCTATTAATAATTAAAATGACAAACTGTCATCTTCTGCTGTATAGCCTTCTAATAAATATATTTGCTTTTCTGCTACTTTGTATTTCGTTTCTGCTTTCACAGCAGTTCTCTTGTGGGACAATTTGCATAAAAACTTTTCATCTCACACCTTTCTTCTCTTTCATTATTTTTCTCCGTTTCTCTGTATGATTTTCTAGTTATGAGCTTCATTATCTTATATTATTATTTCCCTACCATTTTTAATTTTCCACTTGCTCTTTTTTATTTTTTAAGTTTCACCATTCTTAACAGCCTCCTATAAAAACACTGCCCCCCTATCTTTTTTTTTACTTTCTGTTATGTACCGAGCTTATAATTTCCCTTTCTAACTTGTATGACTTTTATCACGCCTTCTTCATTCTTCATTGTATCTAATACTGTATACATATGTAAGGAGATATAATATGCAAATGGATTTAAAGATTCCAACTATCTTTTTCTTTTTTATTTTATATATATGGATCTATTTTTCTTTGTCAAAATGTCATTATTTCAAAAAATAAAAGTAGAGGACCACTTATGCGAAAGTGCACTTAAACAAAAGTGCAGTTTTGTGAATATTGGTTCAATGAACCGATAAAAAACACAAAAAACAGTGTTTTCTTGGGGACAATTCCCCCTGCACCCCCCATGTGGCGGCTGCACCCCCACACCCCCGCTACTTAAGTATACTAACTCTGAGATCACACTACAGTGGGGAAACAGGTAAATTCCCTTTTCCCCAGTGTAGTGTGCTTTGGCGCCGCAGTGTCCAACAAAGAAAAGTACACCCACACACACACACACACACACACACACATATATATATATATATATATATATATATATATATATATGAAATTGCACGTATTTATAGGATTTAACCTACAACTCCATAAAACAGAAAAAAGAACTGTTCCTAATAATTTGTCTTTCAGTTTTTCTGAACATTCTACAACCAAAATATACCTTCCATGACATAGTAATACTGTGTTAATCAAAAAAAATTTATTTTATAGCACACTTGTCTTTGGTGCAGAAGGCTGTAGGTTCTATCTTGTATGTGACCGTAAATTCACTCTAGGGGTGGCACCTACGTCTCTCATGGACAGAGGCACTCTGTGCTGATCAAAGAATCTCTCTGCAAAAAATGACCATCTAAACATGGTCTGTACGGATTCTTAGGTTCATAAGTTCATAGATAGGTACTAGGCTATCAGCCCTGGAACGTATTCAACCCCAGCCAAAAAGGTACCCTGGCTTTTGCCACCCAAGAAAATTATTTTCCTGTGCCACTGTCGAGCACAGCCACAGAGGTGATCCCTGGGGTGAATTTCCTATTTCCCATCCAATCATCAAGATTTTTCTTGAAGAGTGCTAATGAGGAGCTTTGTTTGATATAGATAGGTAGTTTATTCCAGAGTATGAGAAGTCTGTGGGACAGGAATCTATCCCTCCGGCATGTTCTGTTTATTGTGGTGACAAGGTTTAGGTCTCTAGAGTGTGTAGCTCGGAGGGATTGGGATTTCTTTAAGTGGAGCATGTCTAACAGCTCTGGGTTTAACATAGCTTTGTATGTTAGGCAGAGATCACCTCTGAGTAGGCGATATGCGATGGAGTAAAGCTGGAGTTTTTTGAGACGGTTCATGAGGGCATCTGTTTGAGGCCGATAATCCTCTTTGTGAGGTATTTCTGCGGCCTTTCCAGTTGTTGTAGATGTCTTGTCAGGTACATACCAAAAGGGGCGTTGTACTCTATAATGGGTCTAATGAATGATGAGTAGAGGGGAACAATGACCTCTTTTTTTCTGGATGAGAACCCTTTTGTGATGAGGTGTGCCACGTAGAAGGATTTCCTGACTACTGTGGTGATGTGATTATCAAAGGAGAGACTACTGTCCACCTGTGTCCCAAGGTCTCTTATCACACATTCGGTGTTAAGTATACTACCGCCTATGTTGTAGTTCATGGGTACAGAGTTTTTACCAAAGGGGATGACAATGCACTTTTTGGCATTGAGCTTGACTCAGTCAGGCCCTTTTGTAGGATGTACACATCGTTAGGAGTTTTGATTATGGCTCCTAGTTTGCAGTCATCTGTGAACTTTGTTAGCCAAAGACCTTCTGTGTTAGCCTGTACTTCAGAAAAGTAGATACCAAACAGGAGAGGTCCCAGGACTGAACCCTGTGGTACTCCACTTGTCATTGGTCTGAAGTTGGATTTGGAGTCTGCTACTTTCACAGTGTGGGTTCTGTCAGTGAGCCAGTTGGCAAACCATCTTGTGACATAGGGATTTATACCTAGTTTAGAGAGTTTATCTAAATTCCAGAGTGGGGGATGGTATCGAAAGCCTTGGCAAGATGTAGATAGGGTGTGTGAACCACCTTACCCTTGTCTACGGCTTTGGTGACTGCTTCAAAGAAGTCTATCAGGTTTAGGAGACATGATTTGCCTTTTACAAACCCGAACTGGGTGGGGTCCAGAGTTTGGAGATTACCACTGTCTTTGCTTATAAGTTTCATGATGATACGTTTCATGGCCTTGCAGATCAGGCCCATCAGGCTAATTGGGCGGTAGTTCCCGGGGTCCGTTGTGGTTCCCCCCTTGTGGAGTGGATAACCGTCGCTGTGCGCCATTCAGCAGGCACAAAGCCTGAGGTGAGGCTATGATTGAACATGGTACTTAGGTGGGGTACCAGTTTGTTCTGTAGTTCGTGTAGAATGCAGCCTGGGATGTTGTCTGGTCCCATGGATGCTGTGTTCTTGGCTTTGGAGAGTGTGGTTTTTACCTGTGCAGCCGTGATTACAGGAACTTTGCATTCTTCTGGTATAGAGATGGGATCTTTAGGGGAGTGAGAGGGGGGTAAAGTTAGCACTGAACCTATCTGCTGTGATGTTGGCAATATCAGTTGTGTCTGTATATTTAGTGCCATTGTGCTGTAACTCAGAGCAGATCTGAGTGTTGCCATTGAGATTCTTGACATAGCTATAGAATGCTTTGTGGTTGTCTTTAAAATCAGTGGCGATTTTGTTTTCATAACTAGCTTTGGAGGATTTTATCAGGGATCGCAGCTTCTTACTGAGGCTGACCAGGGAGCTCCTCCACTCATGGGATTTTACTCTCTTTTGCAACAGTTTCTTCCTTCTGTTGTACAGTTTGTTTATGGCAGGGGACCACCAGATTGGCTTCCTTTTGTTGGAGGATAGCATCTTGGTTCTGTTTGGGATAGCACAATCCATGCACTTATGTAAGTGCTTATAAAATGCAATTGTGTAGGATTCAGTAGTCGTAACTGTATTGTCCATCTGCATAGGTGTCATGAAGTTCACCACTTCTGTCTTAAGAAGCATGAAGTTGGCTTTGGAGAAAATTTTTACCATGGTTTCCTTAATGGGGGGTGGGGGCAGGATGTGGATATCTAGGGTAATTAGCTTACGGTCGGATCGGACCAATGAGGCGTTGACTTCAGGTGTGGAATACCGGTCACTCATGTTTTTAATGACTAGATCTAGGATATTGTTGCCCCTGGTGGGGGTGTGGATAAGTTGATCCAGGGCATTGGAGTTTATGAATTCCAGAAAGCGTTGAGTGAAGGAGTTGGTATATGAGTAGTTTTCCCAGTTAATGGTGGGGTAGTTGAAATCGCCCATTATTAGGGTGTTTGGTTGAACCGTAATATTTTCCAGTACATCAAGAAAAGAAGAGTGGGAATCCTGGGGCATGGTGGGTGATCTGTAGCAAGCTACAATTTGGATTGCAGTTTTGCACTTGGATAGCCTTGTCTGCATTATGCTGAGAAACTAGCCTGGAGGTGTGGATATTCTTAATGAGTATGGACACACCTCCGCCTTTGGTGTTCTAGTTCAGGTTACATGGCCAAAAAGTGTGTATGAGTTATAGCCTGGTATTGCAGGGGTGCTCTCTGGAGCCATGAACCAGGTCTCAGTCACTGCACAAATATCGATGTTCTCCATTTTAAGCAGTGCCTCGAGTGAGTGCATTTTGAGATTTAGACTTCTATCATTGAGTAGCATCACCCTCAGTTTTTGCTTGTCTGTTCCAGTTATGGTGGTGAATTTGTCATTTGAACCTTGCCTAAAAAAGACACTATAGGGGCGGCATGAACCTTAGCCAGTATCCGGAATCCCAGGGGTGACAGATGCAGGCCATCTCTGGCAAAGCATCATCCCAGGCAGACAGATACTGGATCCCTTTAGAATGGCACCAGAAACTTAGCCAATTGTTGAATTCAATCATTTTGTCCTTGTACTGTGGCATCATTCTGGGTGATGGCAGAATGCTGCTCAGGGCTAGGGTCATACCTGCCTGGGCTACAAGATCAGAGAGCTCTTCCATATCTCTTTTCATGTAGTCCAGGGAGGTACATCTCGGGTCGTTCACACCAACATGGACAATGACAGAGTCATATATGTACTTGTTGTGGAGTGACCTGAGTGCCTGGGTTATGTGGTGTTTCCTGGCACTCAACAGGCAGCTGACAGTAACCTTCTAATTGTTTAGCCTGGTGAGTGGGATATCAGTGTGCCTGACTATAGAGTCACCTATGACTAGTGTGTTGGGTACGTTGTTTTGCCTTATTGGCTGTGGTTGAGTGGCACACTTGAGTCTCCGGGCTATGTGTCATTTGGGTTGTGTTGGGGGGTGGAGGTTGCTTGCATTTCTGCTTTGGAGGTCTCTGTTGCTTGAGCAGATTATTATTGAGACACTCCGCGAATGTTTCTGTGTTTCTATGTGTGGATTTTGCTCAGTTTTTTGCCTTAGGGCCTTTAGCCTAGTCATCTCCTATGAGCCTATGAACATGTAAACCAAGATCCCTTCTGACTGAGTTTGTCATAGCTCAGATGGATGTAAATAATCCCATGGCATCTGTCCAAAAGACTAAGGGTCCTTAATTTAACACAATATAAAAATATTATTTACATATTTACAAAATGCACATAGTTATTTTTTAATTTTAATTATTTTTTTCTTATAACATCCTCATTCTTATTCTTCATGTTAACCAGCAGATTAGTCAAGTATTTGAAAAAAAAATCTCTTTCCTTGCTAGTTATATGTACATATAAAGTTATAATTGTGTAAACATGTTCTCTCCACCTCACATATACAACAGTTAACCTCCCCATCATTACCAGTGTTACACCTAGTGTTTTCACAACACATCCACTGCAGAGCAACATTCATTTCCTAAGTTCCATAATTTATTTTCACCCTCACACATTTCGGTTTGCAGTCTTTCTTTCTTTCTTTGTCATGAATCCTACATCCTGTAACAGAATAACATCCACATCACATTCAGCACACCATTCCAGTATCCCTATCATTCCTACAGTACTAATAATACTGTTCACATTTACTCAAAGTACTCTAAAATTGTTGTTTTTCCTTCTTTTTTTAAGTTTAGGGGAAACATTTTAAAATGTTCATTTCCTTATTTTCACTCTTTCCCCAGCTGAAAAGTTTTTACTGGGTTTGTGTACAAATAATCCTTGATTCTTAGAATCAAATATTTCACTGGCTAGAACTTCAAGAAAATTATTATCAAGCCCTTCTCTTGGCCTCTCTTCCTGCATGCACTCTCTCGCACCTCATTTTTCGTCTCCATATTTTTTCTTCTTCTACAGTTTCATCTTCACCTAGTTTACCCTTTCCTCCAGCCTCTTCTTGTCCTTCCTCATGCATGTTTTCTTAAAGAGAAGAGATCTCATGGGAGAGTCAGCACTGCATCTTACACAAAGATGTGCCCTTCAGGGAAAAAAGTGATTATAAGGATAGTAATCATGATAATCATATGTAGCCTGTGAATACTTATGAAAGGTCTCCAGCTTCAGAGAATATGGAATCAAAGTAAGAGAGACAAACACATCAGCTTCAAGGAGATTATGACTCTCATTCTTAGCTCACAAAACGTTTCACCTCATCATATCAGAGGGAGTCCTCCAAAGTCTACTAGGCAACACCACAGTGATGCAGTGCATAAACAAGCGGGGAATGGGGGGGGGGGGTTACTCATACGAGGTGTTAAGACTGTCAATGCAAGCCTTGGAAATGTTTTTACAAAAGGGAATCTCTGAAGGTGACCCTTATCCATTCATACTATGACAAGATGGCAACCAAACTCAGCAGGACATATGAAGACCCTCACAAATGGATGTTTCATGGGACACATTTTCATACCTCACAAACAAGTGGAGTAAGCCAGTGATACACATGTTTGCATGTCATCTGAACAAGAATAGATTAGTAACTTCAGAAGCCTGGATGATACATGTCCTGTGTTAAATGGAAGTCCAGCAGTCACAGAAGTAGAAAGCATTTCTTCCAATGTGAACCCCACTCTTTCTTGTGCCAAAAGCCCATTCACAGTTGTCCTTCCATTTCCAGAAAGATAATTCCCTAGCAATGGATTACACGGAGGTAGAATTGTAGAGAAGTTTTGTAGGAACATATGTTAGTTAACTAATCCTAGGTGCAACCTCAGTTGTGACACATTCTGATGTCTAAGTGTCTTCATTATACACTCCATCTTGTCTTATGAAATACATAACATACTCTTGATAATAACATTCCCATAGCACTAAACTAATTCATTAGAAGATTCAAATTAGCCTGAGTTATCTCAAAGCAAAGCACATACTCCTTTAGCCTCTGTAGAAACTTCCACTGATAACTTAACTTGTCTTATTCATCTTTGCCTATGGCTAGGATATCATCAAGGTAACACTGTGGTTTAGTTATTGTCTGAAGGACTTGATCTTTTGTCATCTGACCAATGTTTGGTACAGATGCCACTCCTAAAATGAAGAGGGTTGAACTGAAACATTCCCTTTTGTGCATAATCAAGATTTTCTTGAAAGTTTCATAGTTTTCCATCTGTGAGTAAGCTTGTGCTAGCTCAGATTGTGAAAAGTACTTCCCCCTTTATGGATACAGAGGTGCCCACTATTCAGTTATGGATGTAATACAACAGAGCCAGATCATGGTCAAATGGGGCCCTAGGCAAGATAATGTACCACAGCCTCCCAGCCGTACTTGTGTATCTCTCCCCATTTACCCGTAAACACTGTTCAAACATGTCAGTGTGCATACTATTATCTTCTTTACTTATATAATGAAATTTAATTTCAAATTTGAAAGTAAAAACATTGACATTTATTTGATAACTAGAACACTCTTACACTGAAAGCAGCCTTAGCATGAGCAACAGTAAACTTCTCTTCCTTGAAAGTCATATTTATTGAAAATGCATATTGCAGCCCATTAAACTATAATATATTTGCTGGAATTAATTGGTAAATGGTATATAATTATCATGTGAAGGGTTCAGGAATTTAAAAGACAGATTTGTAACATATTTGCTAACAGCGTGGGGCAGCCCAGAGTCTCTTTTTAAGGGTAGCCCTGGAGCACTGTGTTATGAAATCACTTGTCCAGAGTCAAAGGCTGAGGGGTCGCACCCTCCAATAAAGGAAGCAGCTCATTAATAGCTCATAGGCTTACTAATCTGTAATAAGTTCCAGACAAACTCTTGCAGCCCAAACACAGTGCATGTCACACCCGTGCTCCTGTTAAAAATAGCTGTATTAAAAGTATTTACACCTAAAGTAAAATATTAACATTAAATTTGTAAACTTCAAGCTGTCCAGTTAATTCACAGCCAGCAATAAACACACTGTTGACAGTCAACAAAGCAAGGGGACCAAGGATCGTACCCAAAGAATATTGTTGATATGATAATATTCCTGTTTAATGCAGTTGGTTGCATGAACCAAGTATTTACAAACACGCACACACACATACACACACACACACACACACACACACACACACACACACACACACACACACACAAAACATCAATTACAGACAGGTGCGTTACTACACACCTCAGAAATCTGCCTGAGAACAAGTGAATAAATACATATATAAATAAACGGGCAAGATGTGTACCTCAGAACACTGCTATCGAAACCATTAATTGGAACCCATTACTTCTCTCCTCTGTACTCTCAATGAATTAGCTCAAATCAGAAACAAAGACCCAGAAATCAGGAACAGATTTTAAATGTTTTTCTTATATATTGAGAAAGTTATAAGACTAAAAAAGCTTTGCATTAGCAAGCATTTTCTGAAAGATACAAACAAAGTCATCATTTGTATTATTTAATGACTGCAAATCACAACAATTTACCAGAAAGCCACAAAGTTTACAAAGAATTGACAAAAATACCCCTCAACTTCCTTACTCAAGAACTCTAGACAAAGCCAAATCTCAAATGCCAATTTATTTTATCTATTTGCTAACCTGGTAAACTCAGTGTACAAAGTGTCCCTTTGCAGGGATTACCCAGGAGCACTGTCTGAGAGGCATACTAAAAGGCACACAATAAGAAAATGGAGGTGCAAGGCTTCAAACCCTAAATTTCTACAGAAAGCAGTTTGTTAATAGCTGACATGCCAGGAAACTCTAATTAACTTGAAATACATTTTGAGCAACTAATAAGCTCTAATGGCTAGCATTACTAACAGATCGTCATCCTCAGAGATTTATCAGAAAATGAAGGTCTGGTAGTTTGTGCAGTAGATTAAGGCTTTAAGCTCTTACTGAGCCATTTCTTGTTGTCAAGAGTACAGGGTTTATTCTTCCTAGTTCTACTTACCTACAGTGTGACTTTGAGCTAGCCAGTTAACCAGACAGTAAATAAAAATACGTATTTTCTTAGTAAGAATAACTATGATTCTATATATAATAAGAAATTTCAATTTTCAGTTTTGGAAAAAATTAACACTAGTGAATTTGGAAGAGATTTAAACAATGTCTTAGAATGCAAGGAGACATTGTGGCAACTTTTGTTGGGGGCTGATAGGTTGCCTGGCCTCAATGATTAGATTAATTTTAAATATTTTTTGAAATATAGATAGGTGTTTGAGACCATATACATGTGATCCATGTGTGTTTTGTGTGAGGTGTACATGTGTGTACACATTCATGCTCAAATCACTCTGATTCCCTTCAGAGACATGATATGATTTAAATTATTCGTATATATACATATTTTTTGTTTTATACATATATCACATTTTATATATATTATATTATATACATTTTGGTGTGTGTACTTGTGTGTATATATCATCATTATTTTTATATTGTCATATATATTTTTTACAACATTTATATATATTTTTTTTCACATGTGTATTTTATATTTTCATAGTGACTGTTTGGTTCTATGTTTGTGTGTGTGTGTGTGTGTGTGTGTGTGTGTGTGTGTGTGTGTGTGTGTGTGTGTGTCTGTGTGTGTGTGTGTGTGTGTGTGTGTGTGTGTGTGTGTGTGTGTGTGTGTGTGTGCGGGTGTGTGCATGCATGTGATTGTTGTGTTTATGTGGGAGAGGTCTTTGGATATGCATTTCATATGCTCAAGTTGATTATTATGCTATTCACACAGCATGAATCTACGCTGCATTTTTATGAGTGTATTTTTGCATTTATACATATGTATGTGTATGTATGTGTATATACATTCATTTGTATATATATATATATATATATTTTTTTTTTTTTATTTGTTATCATTATGACAATACTTCATTTTTGTAGAAAATCACATTTGTTATTTTTTCAGTTTGATGGTCATGATGTCATTTCCTGTTTAGTAAGTTATTTAAGGAACTGGAAATCATTTGAAAATGTTTCTGAGGAAGTTCACGTATTAAACAGTGGATGAAAGCGCTAAATTTTTGGCTTCTGGTTTACTTGTTTTTTTTTGCCAGCAGGTCTGCAGTTCATTTTTTCGTTTTGTTTGGTTGTTAACTATGATTCTACTGACTAAACAGTAATCCCCAGAACTATGACTCCACTACCCTTGCTTCCCTCATTATGAGATTCACGCCATATTCCATGTCCAACAATTCTGCAGACTGTTAATACCTTCCTCTCTGCAAGTTTGTAGTCAGGCTTTTTAATGGTGTACTCACTTCTCCCACAGTACTATCATTTCCACACCACCATCACAAATTCCATTTAATTTCTAGGAAGGAATTGCAGTCAAGCTCTAAAATATTCAGGTCTCTGTCTGTTGAATTTGCAAGAATCAACTTACTGATATTGAAATGGTGAGACTAAAAACATGATCGGGGAGAGGAATATACTATGTACAAGATTGCTGCAACTTGTAATATACCTGTATTCTGAGGTACAGCAATGTTGATGTTCTCCTTGCCTCACCAACTCTACTCAGTGTCTTATCCAAAATAAAAATTCTGCCTGGAAACTCTAAACTAAGACCAAATCTCTCACAAACTACCAAAAATATCAGGAGCTCCAGAATCTGACCAAAAAGCACCTAAACAATGATAAAAATAACTTATATCACACACCCCGGACTACAGAACCCACAAACCCCCAAAAGTTCTGGAATACTGTCTACCAAATTCTCCACCCAGGAATTCCCTCAACTCCCAATCCCTGCCTCAATAACACACCCCAAGAAATTGCATCCATTTTCATTTTGTACTTGATTGATACCATCAATAAACTCATGCATATTTCCATGCCAACCAATCCTTCACCCCCAGCTACAAAACTCCACCTTCTCACTAAGCCCAGTTCCTGCCAGCTACAACAAAAATCTTCTCCTCAAACTTAAACCATGATCAGCATCAGCTGATAAATTGCCATTTCTCTTCCTAAAGGTTGCTAAGTCTATAGCATATCCTGTCTCCATCCTCATAAATCACTCAGTCAGAGAATCCACTCTCCCTACTCCCTGGAAAAAATTCCATACCATACCTATCCACAAAGGTAGCAATTCTGTAGGACTGTCTAATTATCAGCCAATTGCCATACTTTCTCACCTCACCAAAATTCTCAAACACTGTCCCCGGTGGTGCAGTGGTAGCATTGTTGCCTCACAGCAAGAGGTTCTTCCATTCGATTCTCGGCTAGAGTGTGGGGATTGCCTTCTATTCTGCACGTCCTCCATGTGGTTGGGTGGGCGTGCCTTTGTTGTAGGTTGAACATCGAGCTGGCACCTCGGCATTCTTGAAAATCTACTGCCAATCATTAGCGGACCGGAGTTCCGCTGTGGCAACCCCTAACCAGGAAAAGCCAAAAGACAAACAACAACAACAACAACTGTGTCCATGAACAAATCTTGGACTATCTCACTCAAGAAAACCTGTTCACTCCTACCCAGCATGGCGTCCTCCCCCACCACAGCACCACTACTGATCTCATTTCCTTTACTAACACTATCACCCTAGACAATAATAAACTAGTGTCCTGTCTCTTTTTACATCTCTCCAAAGCCTTTGACACTGTCTCCCACCCCATCCTCCTATCCAGACTTTCCCAAGTCTTCCTTTCCCCAGCAACTATCTCTTGGTTTAACAGCTACCTCGCAGAAGACAGGCAGCAATCTGTCAAATGGCTCTCTCCTCTTTCTCCCTTTCTCCCTTTCTCCCCATCAAAATAGGCTTCTCACAAGGCTCAGGTCTAGGCCCCCTTCTTTTTAACATCTTCACTAACCAACTGTATAAATCCTGTCTCCACAATCATCTCCATTGCTGACAACCCATCTGATCCGCTCACCCTTACACAAAAATCTTTCAACCTCAACTGAACTTGGCTTACTAACAACCAACTCATACTCAACCCCAAAAAGACAAAACTTCTTCTGTTACTCCCAAAATCCCTCTACCATCTCAAAGCCTCATTTACCATCTCTTCCCTTCACAACACTACAATCTCTCCTGAAACCCACACCAAGTTCCCTGGAGCAATCACAGACAACCAACTCAAATTTGACCTCCACGTACTTCACTGTATCAAGCAAACCTACCAAAAGCTCAGCCTACTGTACAGAAACAAAAGGTTCTTCACCCCTGACTCCAGAATCAAACTAGCCCAAGCATACCCTCTCCCTAATCTCTTCTTCTTCCTTCGGCTTTTTCCCAGTTAGGGGTCACCACAGTGGATCACCTGTCCGCTCATGATTGGCAGTGGAGTTTTACGGTGTCGAGTTGCCAGCCTAGCACCCAACCTTCTACAGAAGGCACACACACATGCACACTCACACCTAGGGCCAATTTGGAGTGTCCAATCCACCTACAGCATGTTCTTTGGGATGTGGGAGGAAACTGGCGCACCCGGAGGAAACCCACGTGACCACAGGGAGGACATGTAGACTTCGCACAGAAGGTTCCCCAGCCGAGGATCAAACTGGAGAACCTCTTGCTGTGAGGTGACAATGCTAACTGCTGCACCACCATGGCCACCCCCTCCCCAACTTCTTCTATAACTTGCAAATCCTAACTAACTTATAGTCTTCACTACTCTCCAAATTCAAAACCACCTCTCTTCAATAGCTCGCAAATCCTAACTAACTTACAGTCTTTACTACTCTCCAAATTCAAAACCACCTACAACAAATTTGCAAGATTTGCTGCTAATCTAACTTCTAAATCACACCACTGTCACACTCTCAAGACACTCAGCTGGCACAAACTCTTATTTACTCAACTTCTCATCATCCACTCTACCCTGAAGAAACCCTCCTCCTGCCCCAGCATCTCCTCACTAGTCTTCCTCTATACCCTCCCTTGATCCCTCAGAAGCTCTGACCAATATCTCTTACATGTTCACAAGCCTAAAAAATCTATTGGACAGAATCTATGCAGCTATTCTCCCACTATAGAATGGAACAAGCTTCCATTGACCCTCAGAAATGTTACCCATGTCCAAGAATTCAAGAAAACGCTTGACCTGTCAATGTAACCATCCCACCTGAACCCAGTCCTTACTCCTCCACTACTTACTCCATTTCCTTCCTATTCTGAAAGTTCCTCCCCCTCCTCAATTTCGTCTTATTTTAACTAACCTCCTGTTATGACGCAACAGTCACTTACTACTGTCCATGCTTCTTCCTCCCCTTCCTCAATTTCATCTTATTCTAACTAAGCTCTTATTATGGCACAACAGTCACTTACTACCATCCATGCATCTTCCTCCCCTTTCTCAATTTCATCTTATTCTAACTAAGCTCTTATTATGATGCGACAGTCACTTATTACCGTCCATGCTCCTTCCTCCCCTTCCTCAATTTCATCTTATTCTAACTAAGCTCTTATTATGACATGACAGTCACTTACTGCCGTCCATGCTCCTTCCTCCCCTTCCTCAATTTCATCTTATTCTAACTAAGCTCTTATTATGACGCGACAGTCACTTACTACCGTCCATGCTCCTTCCTCCCCTTCCTCAATTTCATCTTATTCTAATTAAGCTCTTATTATGACGCGACAGTCTCTCATTACTTTCTATGCTTCTTCCCTTCTTAGTCCTGGAATCCCATTACCTGCAGTCTTAACTTGCAACAGGGCTTTTATATTGAATTTCTACACCTTTTGTAGACTGCAGCTGAAACTGCTTGAAATAGTACAGTTGTACACTGATAATAATCCAAATATATTTTGCCAATGTTTTATTACCTGTTTCCTCACTTACTACGTTGTATTAATGTCTCTTTTGCTGTTAATTTTTTTCTCTTACTTATACTGTTATTGATGTTTTGATTGTCATTAGATAATGTGATTAATTTTTGTTTTGTACATTACTTTATCATGTAACTTTCTTGCTTAGTTGTACTGTGGAGCTTTAATCCATGGACCTCCACTTAAAAAGGGCAATAGCACAGTTGGACTATTCTGGTCAACAAATGTCAAATAAATAAATAAATTATATGTAAGTAACAGAGGTATGGGAAGAATAGTCCTCCATGCTTAGGGGGTGAAGCTCCCCAGCAAAAATACTTGAGTAACATTACAGCAATTTTTGAGATTCTTTGTTTTTATTTGCTATTTTTACTTATATGATTTGAGCAAGTCATCTAAAATAGCTTGAAATGGCACAGTTCTTTGCAATAAAATTAGAAACCTGGAAATCTTGAAGTATTTAAAAATGTTTTATAATCCATTTCTGTTTGAAAAACTATGTCTAGAAAGTGCTGATATAGAGTCAGTACTAGACTTCAAAACCTAATAACCAAAATAAAAATTAGTATGTAAAAAAGATGCTGATCCATTAAGCAAAATAAGATTATGAATTAAACTTTTCCTTACAATCACAGAAAATAATCTTGCTTCATACAGAAAGCGGTCTCTGGATAGCTGAATATGCTAATAATTGCATACAACATTACACAATTGCTTCATAGCTAGACGATAACAATCTCCAAGATGATCTAAAACTGTTTCTGCAGTACTGACCTTACTTTAAATGCCAGCGTAATCAGTATCATAACACTTTGTAATTAGGACATACAGTTATAATTGCCAAATAAATAGTCAAAACAAGCCACAAATGCTAGAATAAAATCAAGAGACAGTGACAGAAAGAAATGACACCATCAATAAAGATATGTGGACAGTGATTTCTCTGTGAGTCAGATGAACACATTTTGTAGCACATCTAATTGTAATGGTCATGTTGAATCTCTCCAGCGATATCACTCTGCGTCTGTACCTGACTGATCTAACCCAGTATTGAATGCAGGACATTTTGAAGGTTTTAAACCACCTGAAACAACTTGAGAAAGCAGAGTTCTTACTACAAATGTTTTAGGACACAAGATGGAAAACCTGAAGTATTCAGAAGGGCCCAGTGAAGGTTCATTAGAGTCTGTTTATTGAAAATGACCTCTGACTGGTCTATAACTCAAGGGTATAGGCAGGCTTACTCATTGTACTCTGAGTATACTTTTTTCTGGTTATCACGTCTATATGGCTTGTTTTTGCGCATATTATGTCTACAACTGTCAAATGAATGCCTCCAACAACAGTTGCAATATTGCTAATCTAAAAACAATATTTTTAATAGTTTTAGGGGGAACAGCTGAAAATGTTATTTATATTTAGTTAGTGCTTGGACGGCAGCATTTTGAGAGATGTGTCCATTTTTAAGTGATAGGTGTCCTGGGGGTGGGAGGTTAACGCTAAGAGCTGGTGAGTATAAAATGGAATGTGCTTGCTACACCCCCATCTATAAGAAAAGAAACAATTAAGTTGGTGGGACAGACAATCTACACTGGGTAAGCACAAAACTAAAAAAAATCAGTAATAGAAAAAATAAACACTATATTAACACCTTTTAAGTTGATAGAATAAGCTTCATCATACGATTAAAGAAAATCAGTCATTAACTTCCTTCAGCATAGCGCTTGCCAGTTTATTTTATTTATTCCTCCAAATGAATAAGTTTTAACATGCATCTTGCTGGGTGTTTATGAATTTAATGGATACAATTGCAAAAAGTAGAAAAAGTAGAAGCTCTGAACTGACAATTGCTGTTTATTTTACATGGGCAGTTAAAATAATAAAAAGGTTGTTTGCAAACATTCACTGCATTCTTTTAAACTTAGACCACCTGCAAATGAAGGTGATTCTAAGCTAAATAAAAAACAGGCATATTATAGCATACTAATTCCCTGAAGCGCAGAATATTAAGATGCTGTAACCTACTGCCCTCAGAAACATCACATTAATAATATGTTCCTCCAAATGCTGACTGATCATCTTGTAGTTCAAAGAAGTCTATTGTTGCAGATTGTTGCAGAAAGAACCCATTGAAAAAGCAAAGAAGTAATTAGGATTATTTGTAGCTGATGTAGAATGTGTTGAGTGTTATTTAAACAGTGTTATCACTCATTCACAGCAAATTGGCAGATGGGTGAAACAAAATGCATCCATTAGAAAGTTATTATGTCAAATCATGTGGTTTTAGAATGATATTTAACTTCTCTATATGCTTCCTCTGGGTCCTAGTGCTATCCATATTCAGAGAAACTGTACTGAAATCAGTACAGTGGGTACACCTCCCAATGCCCTTTCTGAGGGGCAGTGTTCCTCATGATAAACACACACACCTTGTTCAGAAAACACATTCAAAAATTATCTCCCACCCCATCTGCTGTTTGCATCAGTCTTCTACCTGTTCTACTAAAAATAAACAAAACAATGTTATTCTCCTTGCTCTTGCACTACTATTTTACAGTAAAAATACATAAAACCCCCAAAGCCATCTGCCATTCGCAGTGCAAATCTCAATGCTTCAAGTCATGTGGTAATGATTCCTGCCTGAATTTCTCTGTTATGCTGTACAAATCTCATGTGCAGAAGTATTGACATCTGTGCTGCTGGTAACTCTAGAAAAGCGCAGAGCATTTTTTTAAAGACTGGACCGGGCCCTCCCAGCCAACATTAGGGCCTAGACAGCTGCCTAGTTCGCCTTGTGCTGGATCTGGCTCTGCTACCCAGAGAGTAGCATTGGTTTAGGCAAGTTTAGCTTTTCTGCAGAGTTGCACATGTCATACTTTTCCTATCTTTATTACAAACATTGTGGACCTGGCCACCTCATTTCAAATTACATAATGTTCCTACAACGCTCCAGCCTTAAAGAGCAAGTACAAAGTTTTTGGTGTATATAACAAAAAGAGAAATATCTGTAAGTGGATCGCACACTATTCCTTAATATAAGGATGTTTGATTTGAATGTTTTATTACTTAAAAAATGTGATAAAACTCCCAGACATAAGCAAGTTAATACTATATACCTCAGATTTTCAGCTGAATCAGGACATCCAAGCAGGATGTACTGATGTTATTCATCAGGCAGCTGATAATGGCTTTACAACTGCTTACCAATTGGTAGTTCCCCGTCACTACTCATGTTACTCACTGCTACTTTGCCGATAAGGAATAGGTCATTTGTTTTAACACCTGATCTTTGAATAGCTTCATATATTTCTCCACAGAAGTTAGCATTTAATTCCCAATGTACAAAAAAGTTTTTACTCTCAATGTAAGGTACCGAAGAGGTACATCTTTTGTATACTTACATACACACACACACACACACACACACACACACACACACACACACACACACACACACACACACACACACACACACACACACACACACACACACATGCTTGTACATGGGCACACAGGCACTGTGAATTATCTTCAGATAATTCACAGAGGTAAATATACAGCTTCACTTTTGGAATAAGGCAGGTTTAATGTACATTCACAAGAGATTAGGAAAGAGATGAGCCATTAGAGAGGAACAGGAATTCCAGAAGAACTGGAAAAAGTCAATTAAACAGCCTCAGCTGATGACGTGGAGTTTTTTCAGTCATTTTTCCTTTGCTGAACCTGGAGCTTTATTCATTATTTTGTTAAATGTTTGATTTTGTTCTTGCAGAAGGCAGCATCAGTACTGAACATATATCGCAGAAAGAGTATTCTGTAATAAAATTCATTAAGGGAAACCAGAGTCTCCAAGCTATCCAAAAATAGACTCATTCTGTCACTACAGACATTTGTGTGCAGTGAAAAAAGCAGAAGTAATGAAGCAAACTGTCTTAACAGCTGGAATCTCAATTCTATTCCTAGAGCCTTTGAAGTCACAAGAAGAACAGCACAACACACCTGTGTTACCAACAGCTTCGTAAAACATCCATCAGTTCCCCACTTTATCCCTCAGCATTCTTAGCCTGACAAATCCTAATCACATACAAAGAATTTCATTAGCTGACAGAGACACACAGCTGAGAACCAAAGCAACTTAAATTTCTATCCTGACAAAGCTTGATCTTTTTCAACAGCCAGTTGCAATCATAGCCATCTGTCCTGACCCCAAACCAAGATTTTATAATTCTTTGTGATCTCTGACAGATGTATGTATAGATCTGTCTTATTTCATTGCAGTTCAAAGAAGCAAGTTTAAACACTTAACCCCTAGCAGGAGCTCTTTTTTATTGACTCAGAAGTAATAAAAGTAACTGCATTACATTCTAACTAAATATAATATGCCCAGTAAATATATAAAAATTAGAGCACAAGTAATGTGCAGCTCTTTAAGCTTACAGAGGGATCTTAATCAATTAATGCAATGAACAGATAGTTGGAGGCTGAGATTTGTTGCTAATAAGTGCAAAACGTTATTTTGAAGGAACAGTCTAGGGCAGGCAGTATAGCCCAAGGAAGCAGAAAGCACCAGGGGAGAGAAGCTTGATTGTCATTATTTTTAGTATTAGTAGTATTAGTAGTATTACTGGTATTAGTAGTATTAGTAGTATTACTAGTATTAGTAGTATTAGTAGTATTAGTAGTATTAGTAGTGTTTGTAGTATTAGTAGTATTAGTAGTATTAGTAGTACTACTAGTATTGCCATGCAAGGAGCACCATGATTATACTCCAGAATCGGAAAAAGATATTACTGCTACTGTAGCACAAAACCCGACCGTAACGGTGCTTTCAGAGGTGTGGAACAATTCTGAGACACCCCCTAAGTGCTGTGATGGCCAGGTATAAGGGAAGGAACAGTCCTTCAGTCCCCAAATGTCTTCCCTCTTATGTCCACTGAAGTTGACAGACATTAGTCTGTAAGTAACTTTTTTAAATTAGGGCAGTATTTAAAAACTATCCCTGACTTGTTCCTTACCTGCTGTATACAGCATTCGCTAAGTTCTTTTCTGTATTTCCAAGCAGGTAAAACACATTGCATTTTTTTTCTTTAATAACTGATAGCACATGGATAAGACTCCATACAGTATAAAGAATTATGATTGGATCTCTCCAATCATAACTTGTTATTATGTGTTCTCAACATGGACGCCAAGAATTTCTTAGCATCTATGTCTTGAACAAATAATAACTTGGTTACAATTACAGATCTGATCATAACCCTCTATGTTATTATTTTTATTGTTATTATTACTGAATTACTTGTTACAATGTAGTAGAACAGTAGCAAAAGCTATTTGGTGCTGAAATGAACTGACAGATATAGCTGAAGATTCAGAATGTAGATGATAGCAGTCTGATTTACAATGTTTTGATGCCATATTTGTAAGACTGAGTCCAGTTTGGAAGGCCATTTTACAGTCTTTGAAGGGGTTACAGTGGACAATGGAAATGATCAAAAGAATGGAAGGACTGAAGGACAAAGAGAAGCTGAAGATATTGAATTCATGTATGTATTTACATTTATTTATTTTTAACTGGGTGTGGATTATTCAACTGACCCTATTTAGCTATGAGCAGAGATGAGTAGTGTTTATAGACTAAAGAGTAATGCATGTTTACACATGTACATGTGTACATTCATAAAATGTACAGTACACAATTCAATTTCATCTCACAATGGTTACAGTAAAACATGAATAGGAAAGCCGGTCATACTCCCATAACACCTTAATGACACACTCATTAACTATTTACAAGGGGACAGTATTTACAATTCAGCTATTGTCCATCAGCTGGTTCTTCCTAGTACAGTATTCAGAAAGTCCGTCCAAATGTGTAGGCTTGAATGTGAGGGCTGCATGACAAACTCTAGACTCTTCTTGTGATCACCACACATACGTGCAATCACAAAGGAATGGTTTCACTGAAATACGAACAGTAAAAAATAAATGTTCTTGCAGGGAAGCAAATCATTCTGCACTCCTCAGTGCGGAGAACTGAAAGCCTTCCACCACTGTTAAATCCAAGCATACCTCCCAAACTGTTAGCACAAAAAATCTGGACAGAGTCAAAAATAATCAGGGGACAAAGGTGCTAAAATAGGGACAAATTATGCATATTGCTTTTACAAACTTAGAAAGTTGCTAGAATAAAAGGTTTTGTGTTGCAATGCATTTTCTGAAGGATATGAAGTATAAAATTTAAATACATGTTCTTATTTAGTGAATTCACTCATCACTTATTTGCCAGAAAACACAGATTTTATGAGGAACAGACCAAAAATATGAGGCGAAAATCTGAACAGTTGAGAGGTATGACTCCAAGGCCACTGCAGCTAGAGGAAAAGAGAAATCTTGAGGACACCAAAGCCTGTGCCTTCTGGGACAAATCATGTCAGTCACACACTAGGGATCACATATAAGAGAGTTGATCCCTTGTGTGAAATTTACTAATCAAATTCACTAAAGTATTTACACACATTTTGTTTGAATGGGTGCTCCTGCACTTTAATTCAGAAATGAAGATATTGTTTTCTGTGTGCAGATGTTTTCAGGTATATGATTCTAGGATGCTTGCCCTATTTTTGGAAAAACACTTTTTCACCTCTTCCTCCTTCACCGTGTAGTGATGGTCTTTTTTAACAGAAGGAAATCATTACTGCCACTCGTGAGAGAGTATGGCATAGCCTTAGATCCTAATTAACTGTGCAAGAATGTACAGTGCTAGAACTTTAATATTTTGTATTGTAGGGTATTAAACAGAAGGGTATAATAGCTACTGAATGGCAGCCAATGAAATCTCGTTAGGAGTTCATAGTGGTGAGTCAGCAGAATTGCAAGGTAAACAAAGAAAATATTTTATTAAGTCGCTTTGCACAGGAGTGTGATAATTAGGAGATTATATTCTAATTTGGGTATAAGCACATTGACTGCAATGGGTATATGTGGCACCTGGTAGTGTCATTTTAATTGTGAGTGTGTTTATGTGCTTCTATCTCACTGTACAGTTTAACTAGTCAAATATATGCCTACTCTGTGCTGAAAAATGGTTGTAATATTCCCCCTAAAGGACTTATACTTTAAGGACCACTTACTAAGTTAGCCATTGTCCCTTCTCTTGACCAATAGATTACACTGTTTATGCCAGTAACTTAATCTCCCTAGCACCAGATTTCTGCATTCAGTAAATGAAAGAAAACCTGATGTTCTTCGTGTTTCACTGTTGCAGTCATCACATTTGGGGTTATCCCTGCGAGGGTAGCCCTTGGACGGCCCGAATAACAGAGGCTTAGTATTTATGCGTTGGTTGCTGTCGCTTCAGGACTGCCGTCAGGTTGTCAGTAGTATAAAGTAAGGCAGCCGATGCCATTACATCAGTCTTTCTTGCTGTGGAGCCTGAAACAGAAGCAGTTTGCACGAGTGCTGGTCAGCCGCTACCTGAGTTTCGTCTACCGAATTGAAGCTGAAGTCTTCTAAAGCTAAGTACCCCGTTGGGTATCCTTTTTTCTTGCACTAACCGATGTCAGAAAAAGTTAATAATTGTCTCACCTGTGGAAAGCAAATCCCACACCGAAACTTTTATTCTTACTGCATCACTTGTTTAGGCCCAGACCACAACGTCCCCCATTGTCACTTCTGTGCTTTGTTCAATGCCAGAACTATCTATTGTAGCTAGATATTTTCATTTACAGTCCCTGAATTCCAATATGGCTTTGGTAAGCCATCTGACAGCAGATCTAATGAAAAAATATAAAGATAAAGACAGAGACAGACCGCACAGGTCCAAACCTACTGACAACGCAGCCGTTAAGCTAGTCTTCAGTTCTCCGGTCCTCAGTGAGGCACTTTCGCAGCCCCTGATGCCCACGTCTATGGATTCGCAGGTCACTACTGAGTCCCTTTTGGAGTCTGGTATGCCTCAAAACTCTTCTTCGACTAATGACCCTGCGGTCGTTTCTACCTTGGATGGGTTTGGCGCCGCTGAGCAGGCACCAGCTTCTGAGGAAGTCCTTTGCACTACCGATTCTCGACACAAACCAACGTCTTCTTTCGTGACTACCATTCTTTTGAAAACGACTGAGTTTCTTAGGTCCAGGGTACGAACCACACCCAAGAAACCAAAAACTGCCAAAAGACCAAGACAAGCTGTAGAAACACCCAAGAAACCGACGACCCAATCTCAGGCACCTGCTTCCTTGCCTCAGTCTCAAATGCTTAAAATGGCGGAACACCTTATCATGCTAATCAGGGGAAGCCAAGCTACCACCTTCAAAAGGAAAAGAGACCTGTCCCTTGTAGTTTTGTCTGAACAAGAGTCAGATGACTCTGATGCATCTAAATATGAAGACATGCAACCCCTCTCTGCTTATGATAATTCAGCTGCAGAGGATTCCATCCCTTCAGCCTCTCCACCAGAGGATTTTTCCTTTGGGGAAATCCTTAATACCTTAAGGGAGCATTTCGAATGGGAGAGTCAAGACTACCCTCAGTCTTAAAAGAAACTCAGGGAATTCTTAGATCTTCCACTGCAGAGACCCTTGGCCATGCCCCCAGTCCTGGATGCTGTGGAGGATGTTTTCCTGAAATCCAGCTTGACTCCTGACACCCTCCCTCCTGCACCTAGAAAACCAGACAGGTACTGTAGAGTCCCTGACTCACATAAATTTATTTTTAAAAATCCTACTGCTGACCATGAGGTAATTTCTCAAGGGCCTAAAGGGATTGAAGCAACCTCCGCTAAAAATCCAACCCCCTCAGATAGGGATTCCCGAGCACTAGACAGATGCAGTAAAAAAGTATACACCTGAGCTACTCTTGCTATCAGGGCACTAAACTGTCAGTTCCATATGCTAAAATTTCAGCAACATACCCTGGAACTCCTCAAACAAAGAAATGTCTTCCTTTCCTGCTTGTGCAGAATCTAAAGAGTTACAAGAGCTAATGCATTCTACAAGTCAAATAACTAAACACACCTTGCACTGTGGTTTTGATGCTCTAGAAACTTCTTGCAGGGCAGCAGTCACTGGATCTGTCATTAGAAGGCATGCATGACTTAAGGAACAGCCCCTGCCAGACCATGTCAAATCTAAATTGCTGGATGCCCCCTTGCACAAAGACAACTTATTTGGCACTAAGGCAGAAGAGGTCTTAAAAAGGATGGAAGAAGAAGCTAAATCTATGCAGACAATTAGGGATTTCTTACAGGTCCAACCACCCAGGTTCAGCAGACATTGTCCCACCAAGCACTGGTCCTTTCCTGCTTCCACTAAGTCATTCCAGCTCAGGCCCCGGGGAACCAGACCCTCCCCAGACAGCAGCCACAGGGAATGCAGAGATCTAAGCAGTGGACTACCTCCACTTCAAAACCAGGGGGTTCTAAGCCACCCACTTATGGTAAGAACTCACAATGACTCACCTCCCCCACCCCCTCCCTCTGCCCATCTTCACTTACCCCTAGGGGGAAAACTCTCCTTTCACGCAAGCACCTGGGCTACCATTACCAATGATCACTGGGTTCTCACCATAGTGTCTCAGGGATACAAATTTTCCTTCTACACCCTTCCAACCCCGAAAGGGTTCCCAGATCTACCTTTAAACCAGTGGGCAGAGGCTCACAAGCAAATCATTTCCCTGCTTTCTATGAGGGCAGTAGAGCATGTTCCTGCAGAACAGATAGGCCAGGGTTTCTACTCCGAACTTTTTCTGGTGCCCAGAAAAAGAGGGCACCTGGCACCCCATTCTTGATCTAGCCATTTTAAGCACCTTGCTGGTGATACCAAAATACAAAATGCTCACCCTCCAGCAGCTGCTATCCATGCTCTCCAAGGACGCTTGACGAGCCACTTCTTCTTTCGGCTGCTCCCATCAGGGGTCGCCACAGCAGATCAACTGTTTCCATTTCTTCCTGTCCTCGGCATCTTGCTCTGTCACACCAAACACCTGCATGTCCTCTCTCACCACATCCATAAACCTTATCTTAGGCCTTCCTCTTTTCCTGTTACCTGGCAGCTTCATGCTTAGTAACTTTTTTCCCAATATACTCTGCATCCCTCCTCAACACATGTCCAAACCAACGTAATCTTGCCTCTCTGGCTTTGTCTCCAAACCTTCCAACCTGGGCTGACCCTCTAATATACTTATTCCTAATCCTGTCCATCCTCATCACACCCAGTGCAAATCTTAACATCTTCATCTCTGCCACGTCAAGCTCTGACTCCTACCTTTTTGCCAGTGCCACTGTCTCCAACCCATATAACATAGCTGGTCTCACTACCCTCTTGTAGACCTTCCCTTTCACTCTTACTGGTACTCGTCTGTCACAAATTACTCTTGACACTCTTCTCCACCCACTCCATCCTGCCTGTACTCTCTTCTTATCCTCTGTTCCATACTCACCATTACTCTGAACTGTTGATCCCAAGTATTTAAACTCATCCACCTTCGCCACCTCTACTCCCTGCATCCTCACCATTCCTGTATCCTCCCTCTCATTCACACACATATATTCTGTCTTAGTCCTGCTGACCTTCATTCCTCTTCTCTCTTGGGCATATCTCCACCTCTCCAGGGTCTCCTCCACCTGTTCCCTACTTTCACTACAGATCACAATGTCATCTGCAAGCATCATAATCCACGGGGACTCCTGTCTGAGCTCGTCTGTCAACCTTTCCATCACCATTACAAATAAGAAAGGGCTCAGAGCTGAACCTTGATGTAATCCCACCTCCACCTTAAATGCATCCGTCACTCCCACTGCAGACCTCATCGCTGTCACACTACCCTCGTACATATCCTGTACCACTCTTAAATACTTCTCTGACACTCCCGACTTTCTCATACAATACCACAACTCCTCTCTAGGCACCCTGTCATATGCTTTCTCTAAATCCACAAAGACACAATGCAACTCCTTCTGACATTCTCTGTACTTCTCCATCAACACTCTCAAAGCAAACATCGCATCTGTAGTGCTCTTTCCTGGCATGAAACCATACTGCTGATCATTAATCATCACCTCCCTTCTTAACCTAGCTTCCACTACTCTTTCCCATAACTTCATGCTTGATGAGCCACTCTAGATCTAAAAGAGGCCTACCTCCACATTCCTATCAGGGAATCATGCAGGAAATAGCTCTGTTTCAGGGCAGGATCTCAACACTTTCAGTTCTCTGCACTTTCCTTTAGCTTATCTACCGCTCCCAAAGTTTTCACAAAATGTCTGGCTCCGGCCATTGCCTTTTGCAGACAAAGGAATATCCAATTTACCCATACTTAGACAACTGCCTTATTCAGGCAGACAGCCAGGAAAAGCTGCTCAAGCACCTGGCCTTTGTAAAGTCCCTACTAACCTCCCTAGGGTGCACAATCAATGAAAAGAGATCCAAACAGGTGCCCACCCAAAGGATTATCTTCCTGGGACCAAGCCTGGACACAGCATCCTAGATGGCATTCCTTACACCAGAAAAACAAATTTACCTGACAGTTTACTTCTCTCAACTAGCCACCAGACCCCAGTTATCTGCAGGGAAGATCCTGCAAGCACTGGGGTTCATAGCATCTTGCATACTACTCATTCCATATGCCAGACTGCATATGAGGAAACTTCAGTGGTACCTAAAAAACCTTTGGTGTCAACAATCTCAAGAGCTGTAAACTATTATACATATAATTCCTTGCCTCAGAAAAGATTTTCTTTGGTGGGCAACAGCATGCTTCCACAACTAGGGACTACCTATCTCACCACCCCATGCCACCCAGACCCTCACCACAGATGCAGATTATGCTTGGGGTGCACACCTGGATGGCACGTGCATACAGAGCCAATGGAGCCCGCAGCAAATCCCACTGCACATCAACCAAAAAGAGATGATAGCTGTCCAGCACACCTTGATAGCTTTCAAGCCCCTTCTCTCCCCAGGGGCTCTCCTGATCAAAACACACAACACCACAGTGATGTGGTATATCTACAAGCAGGGAGAGACTCACTCCTACTCTCTATGTAGGCTGGCCATGACCTTTTGGCACACAGCCTCTGCCATGCAACTGCACCTGTTAGCACTATTCCTATCAGGTTCTCTCAATACTCTGGCAGACCAATTAAGAAATCTTCTGGACCCACATGAGTGGCAGCTCAACAGAATAACCTTCACCCTAATAACTCAGAAATGGGGCACCCCAGAGGTCGACTTCTTTGCCTCCCACACCAACCATCAGCTCAACAAATTCTGCACTGGGGATCATCACTGCATGGCTTGGAAAGTGGATGCCCTGTCCTTCCCCTGGGTCACTCTATCGGTCTATGCCTTTCCTCCACTTCCTCTCATCCCCGGGGTGCTGATCAAAATAAAGGAGGAAAAACCAAGGACAATTCTTATAGCTCTAGATTGGCCTCACCAGCACTGGTACCCCTTGCTGCACAGCCTGTCCCCAGTGCCACCTTGGCATCTTCCTCAGATTCCAAACCTCCTGACTCAGAGGGAAGGGGAATTCATGCATCCCAAATTGCAGACACTCAGTTTGGCAGCTTGGCTTATTCCCCAACCCTGGATCAATCTGCCAACATCAGTAAACAGGTTCTATATGTTATACGTGAGGCCAGACGCCTTAGCACTAGAAACTCTTATGCTGACAAATGGAAAAGGTTCTGCACCCTGATCCAGGCTAAGGGAGCCAATACGGCACAGCCCTCCCTTCCTCTCATCCTGGACTACTTAGTTGACCTACTACACAGTGGCCTCTCTTTCTCCTCTATAAAAATTCATGCCTCTGCTATCGCTGCTCATTTACGCACTGAGCAGCCCCTTTTCTCACACCCTTTGATCAAACAGTTCCTAAGAGGGGCTAGCAACTTGAGGAGCACCAACCCCAGCTTGGGACCTTAACTTTGTGTTGGAAAAGCTCACCTTGTCCCCTTTTGAACCAGCTTCTTCTGCAGAGCTAAAATTTCTCTCCTGGAAGACAGCTTTCCTTCTGGCCATCACTTCAGCCAGAAGAGTCTCCGAGCTGCAAGTGCTCATGGCTGTGGAACCCTTCATCATCTTCCATGCTGACAGGGTATCCCTCAGAACTAACCCATCATTCATGCCTAAGGTAGTGTCCATTGTGGCTCTCAACCAATCCATTCATTTGCCCACCTTTTTTTCTAATCCCAAGAACAAGGGGGAAAGGATCCTGTACTCTCTAGATGTGCACAGACAGCTCAGATTCTATCTAGACAGGACTAAATCCTTCAGAAAGTCTGATCAACTTCTGGTTAGCTTTGCTGCAGGGGTAGAAGGCAAAGCCATCTCCAAACAAACCATTTCCAAATGGATAGCACACTGCATCCATTTCTGCTACAAACAACATGGAAAGCCTCCCCCAAGGGGGTCAGGACTCACTCCATCAGAGCAGCCTCCACCTCTGCAGCTTTCCTCAGAGGAGTCCCCACCAGGGACATCCTGGAGGCTGCCACCTGGACATCTGTTCACACTTTTACCAAAGTTTACCACCTGCCTCTCTTCTCCAAATCCAGGGCAGGGTTTGCCTCTGCAGTCTTGCAGGGCATCCTAGCCTGCCCCTAGTTTCCTTAACTGCCTCCACCCATTTCCTCAACTTTGGGAATCAACCCAAGTGTGATGACTGCAACAGTGAAACACGAAGAACATAGTACAGTTGTGTACACTTAGCATAAATGTAGATGTCCAAGTGTATTCACTGTTGCAGTCCTGCTTTCCCTCCCTCCATCCTCCTCCTTCTCTTTCCTTACAAGGGACGTATTGGTATTTACTTTCTACAGGTGGAGTTCTTCCACCAGAACCTGGCTCCTACTTGAGGGCTCCTGACAGGTTAGGGCAAGAAAAACTGATGTAATGGCGTTGACTGCCTTACTTTATATTACTGACGACCTGATGTCAGTCCTGAAGCGACAGCAACTGACGCAGAAATACTAAGCCTCTGGAATTTGGGCCTGCCGAACATCTAATCCCAAGCCTGTCCAGCAGTCATATATCACCCCATCTACTTTCACTTTCAAACCTGTGCCTACATCCTATATAAAACTACACTTAAGTAAACTCAAACCAAGCTCTACTTCAGCTGACGATTACATTCCAAGCGAGTACCTTAAAATAGCAGCCAGTACCATTGTCTGTCTTTTCTCAACTGTACTAGAAGTAGTGAATATAGCAACAGAGATAATACAACTGGAATTGGGAGTCTTTAGAAAAAGGGTAGGAGCAAAGTACATAGGAAAAGTGGAAACCGTGGGAACAATACATACAGGGGAGGAATGAGGTTTAAAAGAAGACATGATTGGAATGAGCTATGTAATGTTTGCCTGATAATGACTCTGGGTAGATTATAAGTGAAGTATAATGTTTGCAACTAAAATTATGTCAACGTGGTTTGTGATGTATAGTGTTTGCAACTGAGATTATGTCAATATGTTTTTTTCATTTATATTAATGTACGGTTGCCTATGTCATAAGTGATAATTTGATAAATATATATTTTAAAAAAAAATCCTTATAAATAGGTTGATCCAGGAATCCAACGTTCCTTCTCTCTCTGGAAAAAAATCACACATTAACCCTCTATACAAAGGAGGAAATTCAACACACATTACTAACTTTAGACCTCTAGCAGTCTTACTGTCCCCCCTCCAAAATACTAGAAAAATGTATTCAAAAACAATTGCTGAAGTATCTTCTGCAGGAAGAATTCCTATCCATCGTACAACATGGCTTCTGTCCCTCCCATAGTACTAACTATGCATTTCTAACCTTTTTATAGATGCTGTCAATAAAACTAGAGATAATGGTAACTAGTCTCCTCCTTATTTCTATACTTGTCTAAAGCCTTCGACACAGTTTGTCACAGCAAACTTCTACTTCAAATGTCCTCACTAGGTCTCTCTCAGCCCACCTTTCTGTTGTTCAGAAGCTACCTCTCCAATAGGTATCAGTCAGTAAAATGGCACTCCATGCTCTCTCCTTACCTCCCAGCCACCATGTCATGGAACAGTCATTGCAACATGGATTTGTAACTGAAAACTCATACTCAAACCAAAAAAAAAACTACTGTATTTTTCCCCAAATCCATCTCTCATGAAAAAAATATTAAATCCTCTCTCTTAGTAATGTAACCACTAAAGTCACTTCTCATAGCAAATTGTTAGGGATTATAGTGGATGATAATTTAAAATTTGTTATGCATATATAAAATTGCATTAAAAATCTCCAAAAACTAGAGATGTTTTACAGAGCCAAAAACGTTCTCACCAACATGACTAAATACATTTACCACCACTTAACTACTTAACTACTCCTCACACCATTTTGTGGTGCTCCTACCCTTACTAGCTCCAGGCATCACAAAAAGCAAAACTTTAAATGTAATAAAGTGGCTAAATTTGCAGCAAATAGCACTTTCAGATCCCACCTCTGTATAACACTAAAAAGCGTAAACTGATTAGAACCATCTCATTAACTAACATATGCACAGACTGTGTTACTACCTATAAAATTATCCAACGTCCATCTGCTTGTCCAGTACTAAGTCCCCTTCTTCACAACTATTTTCCCAATTGGTCATTATGAACACAATTACCAAAAATTCCTCTCTGTCTACAAATCTATCAAGGCATAGGCATGGTCTGTAGTTTGACCATATTTTTAAGGCTTGGAACTATATACCTGTATCCATTAGGTCAGTACCCTCCCTCCCTTCCTCTAAAACTATTCTGAAAGACTTCCCAGCCAAAATCTGGCTCTGTTCTTAATCACCCCTAGGAAAATATATCCCTAAATATTTGCAAGTACCTATTCATACCTTACACATCCTTACATTCCCTTCTTTGCTTATCAGGACTTAGCATTTGTCTGTGCAGATAAAGGGGATTAACTACTGGCCTTAGCACAGTACACAGACTTAATGCCTTACTTCCTGATACTGGATCATCATCTTCATTCATCATCGTTAACCCCATCTTCCCACATTCTACTTGGGGTTGAGGTGTTGCACCAACTATCACCATCTCTCTTGATTTAATGCCACCCTCCTACCTTCTTCGGTAGTCATACCTGACTGTCACAGAGCTTCTCTAACACAGACTATAGGTTCTTAGGTAGCTATTAAGCTTGCAGTCCAGGAGACCATTAAAGAGCCTAGCCCAAATCCACAATTTCTGTAAAGCATCATCTGCGTAAGTGGCTTGCTGAAGACAATAGGCAGATGAAAGCTGAAGGAATCAAACTCTGTATCACATGAAATAACTTAACAGCCCATAGATATAATCCTCTGGGCTAACCTGCTAGGCATGCCGTCCATCTTTTTGCTGGACTTACTTGTTTCCTTTTAACTGCAGTGGTGGTGCTGCGGTAGCGTTGTCGCCTCACAGTAAGACGTTATCCTGTTTGATTCTCAGCTAGAGTGTCTTCTGTGTGGAGACATGCGTGAATGGGCGTACCTTCATTGAAGGTTGTGCGTCAGTGCTGGCAACTCGGCACGTAAAAATCTGTTGCCAATCATTAGCGGACTGGAGTTCCGCTGTGGCGACCCCTAACTGGGAAAAGCCGAAAGACACAACAACAACAACTTGTTTCCTCTTGCCTTCCTCCCATCTTTCCGAAATCATCTTCTGCTTTTCTGCACAAATGCCAAAACCACTGTATTCTGTTCTCTTTGACCTTCTTTGTAATTGGAGCTACTTTGGCCTCTGCTTTGATGCCCTCATTCCTTTGTCTGCCTAACAGTGTGCATCCTACCACACATCTCAGACCATCTCCATCATCTCTAGCTTCCTCAGCTGCTCTGTCTTTACTGCTCTGATTTCTGTACCATACAGTAGTGCTGGTCACATCACTGTTTTTGTCCACCTTACCTTTCGGCTTGTTTGGCATTTTTCTGTCATAAACTACCCCTGACACTGTGCCAGTTGACTACAGCCCCTCTGATTCTAGTGATTCTAGCTTTGATCTCCTTATTCAGACTTACCCTCCATCACCCTCACAGATACTTGAAGCTGTTAAACTGTTCCACTATTTTCCTTTCTGTGTCAGTTTTCAGCCTGTTCTGATTGCTCATATTTGCTGTTTGTTTGTACTCAGTTTCATGTCATGTGTCTTCAATTTGCATTACATTCCCTTGTCATTTGCAAATGTTCCTGTTCATAGTATGCTTGTAATACCACATCACCTGCATACAACAGTTTTGATGATCTGTCCCACCCCCCAACCTTTTTGTCAGTGTAGTCCATCACCAGTATGAACAGCGTTGGGCTCAAAGTTGAACCATGATGCACACCCACTCCCACTGGGAACCACTTCTGTGAGTCCAAGTACTGTTTGTACTTGTTTCATTAGTTCCTTGTACATAGCCTGTACTAATTTTACCAATGTTTCTGGGATTTCATTTCATTGCAGGACTGCCCAAATTAACTTTCTTGGGATCCTGTCAACTGCTTCTTTCTCCAAGTCTAGGATTGCCCTGTTGGGCTCTTCCCACTTCTCTAAATTCCTCTCCACTATCTGCCTCACTGCTAACAACATCTCAGATGTTCATCGTGTTTCACTGCTGCAGTCATTACACTTGGGTTATCCTGCCGTCAGGCAGGCCCGCAGTTGGCCCGAGTTCCAAAGCCTTGCTCCGGCGTCGGTTGCTGTCGTCTCATCCCTGACGTCAGTGTGACAGGGGTGTATAAGAAGCAGCTGATGCCATTTTCTTCAGTCTTTCTTGCCGCGCGGTGACCGAAGCAAAAGCAGTTCACAAGTGCCGGTTGGCCAACTCCTGAGATTTCAAATTCGATTTCAGAACCGAAGTCTTCAATAAAGCTAAGTACCCCATTGGGGAAAATTTTTTCTTGCCTCAGACCGATGTCAGAAAAAGTTAATAATTGTATTTCTTGTGGGAAGCAAATACCTCATAAGGATTTTCTTTCTTACTGTATTCCATGCCTAGGCCCAGATCACGACGTCACTAGTTGTCGGGTTTGTGCTAGATTTAACAAACGCACTATTAAACGTCGGTTTGTTTTTGCTCGCCATTACTTTGGGTGAAGGTTTAATTATACAATGCCGTCGGAACAACCGACGACCGGAATGCATAAAAAGACCAAAGATAAAGATAAGGAAAGGCTTCCGAGGCCCAAAACTGAAGACGAAGCCTCTTCTAGGCCAGTCACCGGTTCACCGGTTTTCAGTGAGGCACATTCGCAGCCGCTGACACCCGCAACCTCATAACCACAGGCCACGTCCGACACCCACGTGGAGGTGCTTAGGCCTCTGGAGCCTCAAGGTGTTGGGCCAACAGAGATTAACCCTTCAGATGGGTCTGGAGCTGCTGAGCAGGCATCGGCTTCTGAGGGTGTTTTCAGGACTACTCAACTTACAGCCAAGACTAAGCCTACACTAAAGACAAAGAAGCAAGTACAGCATTCACCTGGACAGGCCTCCATGCCTAAAAAACAGATATTCAAGATGGCCGAAGACTTGATTACTCTGATCAGGGGTTCCCATCCCCCTCCTGATGAAAGGCCTAGGCAGGATATAGACTATGATTCCTCTGACCAGGTTTCTATATATTCTAATTCCTCTTCAGACCAGGGATATTCTTTGCCCCCTATGAGGATTCTGATGCTGAAGATTCCATTCCTTCAGCCTCTCCTCCTGAAGATTACTGTTTTGGGGAAATTACATACCATGAGGGAGCATTTCCATTGGGAGGGCCAGGATTATTCAGAATCCAAGAAAAAGCTCAGGGACTTTCTTTTGCTGCCTCAGCACAGGCCCCTTGCTATTCCGCCAGTGTTGGACATTGTGGATGATGTGTTCTCTGAATCTAGTTTTAACCCTGATTCTTTACCCCCAGCTCCAATCAAGCCAGACAGATACTACAGAGTCCCTGACTCTCACAAATGTCTTTATAAAATCCCTATTGCAGACCCAGGAACTATTTCCCAGGGTCCTAAAAGGGTTAAGGCTTCCACGGCTAAGCATCCAGTTCCCTCAGATAGGGACTCTAGAGCATTAGACAGATGGGGAAAGAAGGTTTACACCTCTGCAACTTTAGCAGTGAGAACTCTGAATTGCCAGTTTCATATGCTTAAGTATCAACAATACTTACTGTCTCAATTAAAACAGAAAATGAGTATAAATGCAGAACAACCTGACTTTAAGGAAATGCAGGATTTGTTGCATGCAGCTGAACAAGTGGGAAAGCATACTCTGCAATGTGGTTTTGATTAATTACAAGCTTCTTGTAGAGCAGCAGTTACAGGATCTGTGATTCGAAGGCATGCTTGGTTAAAAGAACAAAGTTTACCAGATCATGTTAAGGCAAAATTATTGGAAGCTCCTTTGAAGCAAGATAATATATAATATAATAAACAAAACATGCTGGAGGGATAGGTTCCTGACCCAGAGACTCCCCAGACTCTGGAATAGATTGCCCATACATGTCAAGCAGAGTGCCTTTTTGGACCTCTTCAAGAGGAACCTTGATGTTTGGATGGGAGAAAGGAAATTCACCCCAGGGATCACCCTGCTAGACAGGGGTCCAGGAAAGTAAATAATGTGGGAAGAAATAGCCAGGGAATTGTTATGGCTAGGCTTGTATAGGCCCTAGGGCTGAGGGCTGATAGCCTAGTACCAACCTATGAACCTATGAACCTATGGTATTAAGGCAGAAGAGGTATTAAAGAAAATGGAGGATAAGGCAAAATCTATGCAAACAGTAAAGGATTTCTTACAGGTACAGCCACCACGATTTAGCAGAAATTGGCCTACTAAGAATTGGTCCTTTCCAGTGTCAGGCAGGCCACAAAGAGGCAGATACAGACGCCCAAGAGGCAGATCTCAGCCACAAAGTTCTTACAGACCACGACAGTGGGGTACTTCTAACCCAAAACAAGGTGAATCACCCAACACAAATGGGTGCTGAATATTGTGTCTCAAGGTTACAGGTTCCACTTCCACACTTTACCAAGGCTAAAAGGAATGCCAGACCTGCCACAAAATCAATGGGCAGAGGCACAAAAACAAATTACAGCTCTCATGCACATGAGAGCTTTTCAAAAAGTACCACAGCAGGAAAAAGGACAAGGATTTTACTCAAGACTCTTCCTGGTACCCAGAAGGGACAAAGCCTGGAGACCAATTCCGGACTTTTCCACTCTAAATACTTATCTGGATGTTCCGAAATTTAAAATGTTGACACTACAACAGCTTCTTCCCATGTTGAGCAAGAAAGCTTGGCTTGTTACTTTGGACCTCAAAGAGGCATACCTGCATGTCCCTATCAGGCAAAATTGCAGAAGATACCTCAGATTCATAGCTGGTTCAATGCACTACCAATTCTCTGCACTGCCCTTTGGCTTATCTACTGCACCCAGGGTCTTTACCAAGTGCCTGGCACCAGTAATTGCATTTTGCAGACAAAAAGGAATTCAAAAATATCCATATTTGGATGACTGCCTGATTCAAGCAGAGAGCAAGGACATTCTTCTACAACATCTGGCATTCGTAAAAAGATTAAGTTGCCTAGGGTACACAGTAAACGAAAAGAAATCAAAACTAGTGCCCTCACAAGAGATAATATTCCTGGGTGCCAGCTTAAATACAACGGCCCAGATGGCTTATCTCACGCCAGACAAACAAGGACAACTGACTCAGTATTTTCAGTTAATGGCAACAAAGTCCCAATTCCCTGCAAGAAATATTCTGCAGGCCTTGGGATTCATGGCATCCTGCATTCTACTAATTCCATATGCAAGACTGCATATGAGGAAATTACAGTGGTACCTGAAAAGTGTTTGGTATCAACATTCTCACAGCTTAGAGACAGTAATACCTCCAATTCCCTGCCTACAACAGGAGTTTAGATGGTGGGCACAGGCATGTCACCTCAACAAGGGTCAGCCTTTCACTCTTCCCAGAGCCAGGCAGACTATAACAACAGACACCTCGGATTACGTCTGGGGAGCACACATGGCAGGAAAATGTATTCAGGGCAAATGGACCACAGAACAAATGCCTCTTCACATAAATCAAAAAGAGATGTTGGCTGTACAAAATGCCCTAACAGCTTTCAAGGACCTTCTGCATCCAGGACAATTATTATTAAGGACAGACAACACCACAGTAATGTGGTACATAAACAAGCAAGGGGGCACTCATTCCTACCCCCATATGCAGGCAAGCCATGACCTTGGGGAACACGGCTATAACTTATCAAGTTCATTTGCAAGCACAATTCCTGCCAGGAAAGATAAATACTCTGGCAGACAACCTAAGCAGAAACATCATGGATCCTCACGAGTGGAAATTAAATCCACAAGTTTTCAGCATGATAATTCAAAAATGGGGGTGCCCGGACATAGATCTCTTTGCCTCCCCACTGAATTGCCAACTACAAAAATTCTGCAAAAGGACTTATCACACACAAGCATGGAAAATGGATGCTCTTTCGTTCAACTGGAAAAGCCTAAGCGTTTATGCCTTCCCACCACTGCCTCTCCTTTCAAAGGTACTCCTAAAAGCCAGACAAGACAAACCACAGATGATTCTGATTGCTCCAGGCTGGCCACGCCAGCATTGGTACCCACTCTTAAAGAACTTAGCTCAAGGCCCACCTTGGATTTTGCCTCAAATTCCACACCTTCTTACTCAGCAAGACAATCAGATACTGCACAGTCAGCTCAAAACCTTAAACCTGACTGCATGGCAGATTCTTTAGCCAAACATATAACTTCTCTCTCTAAAGCTGCTATGGATGTCATTTTGGAGGCCAGGAGGCCTAGCACCAGGAAATCTTATACAGAAAAGTGGAAGAGATTCTGTGCCTGGAACCAGGCTCAAAACCTTGATCTTCTGGTCCCTAACATTCCTCAGATACTAAAATACTTGACTGAGATGCTGGACAAAGGACTATCCTTCCCATCCATTAAGATTCACGCTTCTGCCATCTCGGCTCATTACAACACAGATCCTCCTATTTTCTCTCACCCATTGCTAAAGCAGTATCTCAGAGGGGCTAAAAACATAAGACCACCCCGGAGAGCACCAACACCACCTTGAGACCTCAATTTAGTTTTGGAAAAACTCACTTTGCCTCCTTTTGAACCAGCCAATTCAGCAGAGTTAAAATATGTATTATGGAAAACTGCTCTGCTTCTGGCAATAACGTCAGCATGAAGAGTCTCAGAACTACAGGCACTCATGGCAGTGGAGCCTTTTATCATTTTCCACCAAGACAGGGTTTCTTTAAGAACAAACCCTTCCTTTATGCCTAAGGTGGTATCCAGTGTGGCTCTTAACCAATCTATTCACTTGCCAACATTTTATCCAAATCCCCAAAATAAAGGGGAGAGAATTCTACATTCCTTGGACATACACAGGCAATTACGCTTCTACTTGGACAAAACAAAAGCTTTCAGAAAATCTGAACAATTGTTTGTATCATATGCTGCAGGATCACAGGGAAAGGCTATTTCAAAGCATACCATTTCAAAGTGGATAGGACACTGTATCTGGCTCTGCTACACACAGTATGGGAAGCCTGTACCTAGTAACATTAGGCCACATTCCACCAGGGCAACTGCCACTTCTACTGCCTACCTTAGAGGAGTACCTATCAAAGATATCTTGGAAGCTGCAACTTGGAGTTCAGTGCACACCTTTACCAAGCATTATCACTTGCCTCTTTATTCTAGATCCAGAGCTGGCTTTGCCACTGCAGTGCTGCAGGGCCTCATAGCCACACCAAATCCTCTACAGAGCCAGTCACCCAAACTCAGCTTTGGGATTCTACCCAAGTGTAATGACTGCAGCAGTGAAACACGATGAACATAGTACAGTTTTGTACCTACCATAAATGTAGATGTTCGAGTGTCTTCACTGCTGCAGTCCAGGTTACCCACCCGCCAGCCCCTCTTTCTTATCTGTGACTAACCTGTACTACCTATGTGGTGTATTTGCTGGTTAATGAAGGTTTTATTTTTACCTTTTTTACATGTTTTATTAGCAATATGTATCCCCTAACATTTCTTGGGGGCACCTGACATCTGGGGCAAGAAAAACTGAAGAAAATGGCGTCGGCTGCTTCTTATATACCCCTGTCACACTAACATCAGGGAAGAGGCGACAGCAACCGACGCCGGACCAAGACTTTGGAACTCGGACCGACTGCAAGCCCTCCTGACGACAGGATAATCCAAGTGTAATGACTGCAGCAGTGAAGACACTCGAACGTCTACATTTATGGTAGGTACAAAACTGTATTTTGTGCCGCATCCTGATCTGGATCTGAACTGCACATCTCCCATCTTATTTTCAACTACTCTGATTTTCCAGTCACCTTCTCCATCACTGCCATGTCATGTGACAGGAGATGGTATGTGTATACTGCCCGCAATTGTGAATGTCCCCTGATGTTCATCGTGTTTCACTGTTGTAGTCATTACACTTGGGTTATCCTGCTGGCAGGCTACCAGCAGTCGGCCTGAATTCCAAAGTGCTAGTCCGGCGTTGGTTGCTGTCGCCTCTTCCCTGATGTCAGTGCGCCAGAGGTATACAAGATGTAGCCGACGCCATTATTTTCAGTCTTTCTTGACGTGAGGTGCCCGAAGCAAAAGCTGTTCGCAAGAGCCGGTTGGCCGACTCCTGAGATTTTCAAAATTGAATTTCAGATCCGAAGTCTTCTATAAAGCTAAGTACCCCGTTGGGGAAACTTTTTTCTTGCTCCATACTGATTTCAGAAAAAGTTAACAACTGTATTTTTTGTGGGAAGCAAATACCTCATAAGGACTTTCATTCTTACTGTATTCCTTGCCTAGGCCCTGACCACGACGTTGCTAGTTGTTGGTTTTGTGCTAGATTTAACCAATGCACTATTAAGCGTCGATACGATTTTGCTTTTCATTACTTTGGCTGAAGGTTTAACTACATAATGCCGTCAGAACAACCGATGACCAGAGTTCATAAAAAGCGCAAGGAAAAAGAAAAGGACAGGCATCTGAGGTCCAAAACCGATGACGAAGCCTCTTCTAGGCCATTCGCCGGTTCACCAGTTCTCAGTGAGGCACTTTCGCAGCCCCTGACACCCACTACCTCAGAGCCACAGGCTGCCTCCAACTCCCACGTGGAGACAACTAGGCCTCTGGATACTCAAGATATTGGGCATTCGGAAACTAATCCCTCAGATGGGTCTGAAGCCGCTGAGCAGGCATCGGCTTCTGAGGGTGTTTTCAGATCTCCACAGCTTTATATCAAGCCAACTTCAGCATCCAAGACAAAGACTAAAACAGTTTTAAAGACAAGGAAACAAGCACAACATTCTCTAGGACAGACTTCCATGCCTAAGAAACAGATGCTCAAAATGGCCGAAGACCTAATTACTTTGATCAGAGGTTCCCATCCCTCTCCTGATAAGAGGCCTAGGCAAGATACTGAATATGATTCCTCTGACCAGGTTTCCATTTCCTCTGACTCCTCTTCAGAACAGGGATACTCTATTCCTCCCTATGAGGATTCTGATGCTGAAGAATCTATTCCTTCAGCTTCTCCTCCTGAGGATTACTCATTTGGGGAAACCCTGCATACCATGAGGGAGCATTTCCACTGGGAGAGTCAAGATTATTTAGATTCTAAGAAAAGGCTCAGAGACTTTCTTTTACTACCTCAGCACAGATCTCTTGCTATTCCTCCTGTTCTAGACATTGTAGATGATGTATTTTCAGAGTCTGGCCTGTCTCCCGACTCTACCTCCTGCACCTGTTAAGCCAGACAGATACTACAGGGTTCCAGATTCTCGTAAATTTCTATATAAAAACCCTGCTGCTGACCCAGAAACTATTTCTCAGGGTGCCAAAGGGGTCAAGGCTGCTACTACAAAAAACCCTGTCCTCTCAGATAGAGATTCTGGGGCACTGGACAGATGGGGGGAAAAAGTTTACACTTCTGCTACCTTGGCTGTAAGGGCTTTAAATTGTCAGTTTCATATGCTTAAATATCAGCAATACTTAATGTCTCTGTTAAAACAGAAAATGTTGACAAATTCTGAATGTTCTGAGAACAAGGAATTGCAGGATTTATTGCATGCAGCTGAACAAGTGGGAAAACATACTTTGCAATGTGGTTATGATTCACTAGAGGCCTCTTGCAGGGCCGCTGTAACAGGTTCTGTCATTAGAAGGCATGCTTGGTTAAAAGAATAGACTCTGCCTGATCATGTTAAAGCAAAGTTATTGGATGCCCCATTACAGCATGATACTTTGTTTGGTGTTAAGGCAGAAGAGGTGTTGAAGAAAATGGAGGCTAAAGCTAAATCTATGCAGACAGTGAAGGATTTCTTACAGGTACAGCCACCCAGATTTAGCAGGAACTGGCCTTCTTAGAATTGGTCCTTACCCATGTCAGACAGACCACAAAGAGGCAGACAACAGCCCCAGGGCTCATACAGGCCCAAACAATGGGGTGCTTTTACCTCCAAAAGCAGAGAAGACAAATCACAGCCATATAGGAAACAGTCCCAATGATTTCCCCCTGCCAATGCCAAGCATTTATCTTTTGGCAGCACCCTTAGGGGGAAAGTTAGCACTTTTTTCACAAAATTGGCACACGATCACCCAGGGCAAATGTGTCTTAAATATAGTCTCTCAGGGCTACAGGTTCCACTTTCACACCCTTCCAAAGGCAAAAGGTATGCCAGACCTGCCACACAATCAATGGGCAGAGGCACAAAAACAAGTTTCATCTCTCATGGACATGAGGGCTATTCAGCCAGTGCCACAACAAGAGCAGGGACAAGGATTTTACTCAAGACTTTTCTTAGTACCAAGAAAGGACAAAGCATGGAGACCAATTCTGGACCTGTCTATTCTAAATACTTTTCTGGACGTTCCAAAATTCAAAATGTTGACTCTGCAGCAGCTTCTGCCCATGCTGGGCAAGAAGGCTTGGCTTGTAACTTTGGACCTCAAAGAGGCATACCTGCATGTCCCAGTCAGACAATCTTGCAGAAGATACCTCAGATTCATAGCTGGCTCAATGCACGACCAATTATCTGCACTGCCTTTTGGCTTATCCACTGCACCCAGGGTCTTCACAAAATACCTGGCACCAGTAATTGCATTTTTCAGACAAAGAGGAATTCAAATATATCCCTATTTGGACGACTGCCTTATTCAAGCAGAGAACAACGACATTCTGCTAAAGCATCTGGCATTTGTAAAAAGATTACTAATTTACCTAGAGTACACAGTAAAAAAAAGAAATCAAAACTAGTACCCTCTCAAGAGATAATATTCCTGGGTGCAAGCTTAAATGCAACTGCCCAGATGGCTTATCTCATGCCACACAAACAAAGACAACTGACTTCTTACTTCGAAAGCATGGCAACAAAGACCCAGTTATCTGCAAGAAAAATTCTGCAGGCTCTGGGCTACATGGCCTCCTGCATTCTGCTAATTCCATATGCAAGACTGCATATGAGGAAACTACAATGGTATATGGACTCAACATTGCCACAGCCTGGAATCATTAATTTCACTCATTCCCTGCCTGCAACATGAGTTTCAATGGTGGGCACAGGCCTGTCACCACAACAAGGGACAGCCATTCACTTTACCCACAGCCAGGAAAACACTAACATCAGATGCATCAGATTATGCCTGGGGGGCCCACATGGCGGGAAAATGTATTCAGGGCACATGGCCCCCAAGCCAAAGGCATCTTCACATCAATCAAAAAGAGATGCTACAAGGACCTACTTCATCCAGGACAGCTGCTGATAAAGAAGGACAACACCACAGGCATGTGGTTCATAGGTTCATAGGTAGGTACTAGGCTATTGGCCCTAGGGCCTATACAAGCCTAGCCAAAAATGTACCCTGGCTTTCGCCACCCAAGAAAATTATTTTCCTGTGCCCCTGTCAGGCAGAACCACAGAAGTGATCCCCGGGGTAAATTTCCTATTACCTATCCAATCATCAAGATTTTTCTTGAAGAGTGCTAATGAGGAGCTCTGTTTGACATAGATAGGTAGTATGTTCCAGAGTATGGGAAGTCTCTGGGACAGGAATCTATCCCTCCAGCATGTTCTGTTTATTGTGGTGACAAGGTTTAGGTCCCTAGGACGTGTAGCTCGGAGGGATTGGGATTTCTTTAAGTGGAGCATGTCCAACAGCTCTGGGTTTGACATAGCTTTGTATGTTAGGCAGAGATCACCTCTGAGTAGGCGATATGCGACAGAGTAAAGCTGGAGTTTTTTGAGACGGTCTGCATAAGGCATCTGTTTGAGGACAGTAATCCTCTTTGTGAGGTATTTTTGCAGCCGTTCCAGTTGTTGTAGATGTCTTGTGAGGTACATACCAAAAGGGGCATTGTACTTTGTAATGGGTCTAATGAGTGATGAGTAGAGGGGAACAATGACCTCTTTTTTTCTGGATGAGAAACCTTTTGTGATGAGGTGTGCCATGTAGAAGGATTTCCTGACCACTTTGGCGATGTGATTGTCAAAGGAGAGACTACTGTCCACCTGTGTCTCAAGGTCTCTTAGCACACTTTCGGTGTTAAGTAGACTACCGCCTATGTGGTAGTTCATGGGTACAGAATTTTTACCAAAGGGGATGACAATGCACTTTTTGGCATTGAGCTTGAGACCATGTCTTTGACACCAGGCATCTGTCTCAGTGAGGCCCTTTTGTAGGATGTCCACATTATTAGGAGTTTCAATTATGGCTCCTAGTTTGCATTCATCTGCGAATTCAGTTAGCCAAAGACCTTCTGTGTTAGCCTGTACTTCAGAGAAGTAGATACCAAACAGGAGAGGACCCAGGACTGAACCCTGTGGTACTCCACTTGTCACTGGTCTGAAGTCTGATTTGGAGTCTGCTACCTTCCCAGTGTGGGTTCTTTCAGTAAGCCAGTTGGCAACCCATCTTGTGACATAGGGATTTATACCTAGTTTAGTGAGTTTATCTATAATTCCAGAGTGGGGGAAAGGCTATCTCAAAGCAGACTATTTCAAAATGGATAGAACACTGCATTCGTTTCTGCTATTCACAACATGACAAATCAGTGCCTAAGGGCATTAGACCACATTCTACCAGGGCAGCAGCCACCTCAGCAGCCTTCCTCAGAGGAGTACCAACCAAGGATATTTTGGAGGCTGCAACTTGGACTTCAGTGCACACTTTTACTAAGCACTACCACTTACCTCTTTACTCTAAATCCAGAGCAGGCTTTGCCACTGCAGTTCTGCAGGGCCTTATAGCCACTCCTAATTCTATTTAGACCCAGCCTCCCAACCTCAGCTTTGGGATTCAACCCAGTGTAATGACTGCAACAGTGAAACACGATAAACATAGTACAGTTGTGTACCTACCATAAATGTAGATGTTCGAGTGTATTCACTGTTGCAGTCCAGGTTACCCACCCACCATCCCCCTTTCCTTGCTGGGACTTATCTGTACTTCTCTATCCTATACAACCTATGCGGTGTATCTGCTTGTAGATGAAGGTATTGTTTATTTTACTGCATGCTTTTATAAGCAATGTTTTTTAGCCTACCCTTTTGGGGGCACCTGACATATGGGGCAAGAAAAACGGAAGAAAATGGCGTTGGCTGCATCTTTTATACCCCTGGTGCACTGACGTCAGGGAAGAGGTGACAGCAACCAATGCCGGACCAGGACTTTGGAATTCAGGCCGACTGTGGGTAGCCTGCCAGCAGGATAACCCAAGTTTAATGACTGCAACAGTGAATACACTTGAACATCTACATTTATGGTAGGTACACAACTGTACTTTTTCTTGTACACTGGCACTTTCTTTCCATGCTTCTGTGCATAACCTCATAAACCATTTCTCCCCTGACTCACCCAACAACTGGATAATCTTTACGATGACCACATCTGAACCTGCTGCTTTCCCTGATTTCATTTTTCTTAGTTATGTTCTTACCTTTTCTAGGGTGGGGCCATCTTCCTCTTAAATCATGGGATTTGTATGGGGCAGTACATCTTCAGACAAAAGCTCCTGGAAATAATTTTCTATTTGCCTCTGATGTCCTGTGGATGTTGTTGCTGGCATCCCTTATGAAGGGTGTCTGACTATCTTCTTTATCTTTCTGTCTTTGCTTTGCAACCTGATAAGTGTTTCTTTATACCATCTGCTAAGTCATTTTCCTATAGCTGGTAGAGTGTCTTTGATGCCTTGTTCTTTATTATTGGCACTCTTAGCTGTTTTGTTAGCCAGCCAGTATTCCTTCTTGGCCTTAGCTTTCTGATATTGGATGTCCAACTATAATCTGAGGTGTTTTCCTAGGTGATTTAAAGGAATAGTCTGTTATCATTGGACCAATACAGGGCAAACAGTGACAGGGACTGTAAGTTATGTAGCCATATAGTCCTTTATGCAGACACATTTAAACATTTTTGTCACCATTTGCAAGCTTTCCATAGCCCTCACCTCCCAAATCAAGTAGTGCCCTACATGGTAACCCTGGTGTAAATTTGTGTTTAGCAGTGCAGTAGTCAGTACTAGCTGAAGGTAAAGTAGTACTTTGTTTGACTTTTAGTGCTAACTTATTCCATGTTGAGTTAAGAACCTATCCTTTCCGAGAGTCTTATTTATGTGTTTCTGTAATTTTAGGTCCCCATTATAGGCTTTCGTAGAACCACTGGTTTTGCAAAGAAACAGGAGGCCATATAGGACTGGAGCTTTCATGGCTCAAACACCGATATACAGGTCACCTCGCAACGACCTGTAGGCTACAGAGTATAAGAAGAGTTAGGCCTGTAATTTTCTTGGGTACAGAAGACTGCAGACCTGAGTGTTATGCTTGAACTTATCAAAAGGGGCACCTCATTTGATAATGGGGCTGATAGAAGAAGAGTGCAGTGGTAAGACAACTTCTTTGGCTCTTGAAGGTATTTCCTTGGAAATAAACTGCTAACTGCCAGATAGAAGTTTTTCTTGATTGTGATGGAAGCATGATGATCGAATGAGAGACGGTTTCCTACATAAGTACCCAGGTAACTGTCAGGCAGTAATTCCGTAACTGCATAACTAACACAAGCCAAGAGGTGTTCTGTACTTCCCTGTAAGGGCTGTATTTACACAATAACACACAACACACAACACACATCCTGGAGGGCAATATTGTGCTTAGAGAATGGAGTAACTATCAAATTGTTTTGTTTTTGTTTTTTTTTTGTTTGTTTTTATTACCGTATATATATATATATATATATATATATATATATATATATATATATATATATTTTTTTTATGTAAAATAGTTCCTCTGCCTTATGTTCAAAACTTGATGTAGTGTATGTAATGGCTGTTGGAGGAGTTGTTTTACATCCACAGTGCAAGTTATGTAGGTATTTAATATGCACACACACATACATATACACATACGCACACACACACACACACACACACACACACACACACACACACACACACACACACACACACAGATTCAAAAGTACAGACATACTGACAGACTTACAAATATAGACATAGAAACCCATAGATTTGAAACACAGACAGGCAGAAAGAGTTACATATATGTAGACAGACAAGATACACACACACACACACACACACACACACACACACACACACACACACACACACACACACACACACGCACACAAACACAACAGTTAGAGCCATTGAATTAAAACATCTTCACTGTCTCTAATTTTTTCCAAAGTGCTTCTCTGCAAATCCATTCAGACATTAAAAGTTTCATATTTCTTAATGTTTCATGTTGTGATGGACTGCATGCATTTTTTTTTAATATTTACTTAAAATATTAACTTTATGTGCTGTTTAGTGAGAGTGAAAAATGGCAAATTTTTGTCTGTCTGATCTTCATGGCAACTTAGCATGTGAAGTGTCAGACTCATTTTTCAGTGGCATTACCTGTACATTAACACCCTGCTAGAGAATGTTTGTTCTCTAATCAAGGTGACAATGTACAGGTCGCCCATTCTCTAAGTTCTTTTAAGACAGTATGTATTTGAAGAAGAGTAGCGCTATAACATATAACATATGAGGCGGGAACAGTTTTTTTCCCCTAATGCTGCTATTCTGCACTTTTTTGCATTTAATTTGAGACTATTTTCAGTACACCAGGTGTGTGCATAGTTCAGCCCTTGTTAGACCAGTGTAGCCACACTACTGGGCTTGGATGTCTGCAAAATAAATGCCAAACCGGAGGGGCCCAGCACTGCTCCCTTGGTACTGTACTAGTTATCAGAGAGGGTACCAGCGACTTTCACAGCCTGAGTTTGTTCAATAGCTACTTTGCAATCAAGTGGACAATGCATGGCTTTAGACTAAGCTAGTCTAATTTATCAGTAGTACCAGCATGGGCAGTAGTGTTGAATAGCCAGATCAAGATAGGCCATAGACATATAGTGACCACTGTCCACAACCACTGTAACCTTTTTAGTGATGTGTACTAGGTTCAGAAGATAGGACCTTCCCTTCACAAAAAAAAACAGACAAAGTGAGGACTAGATCAGTTAAGCTGCCTATGTCTGCATAGCTTGGCATATAAGGCTGGTGAGGCTGGTGGGCCTGTAATCACCTAGGTTTGAACAAGGGCCAGCCTTATCTAGAGGAGTCATAGTGGTTGTTCTCCAGATATCAGGTACAAACCATGTGGATTGTTTCTGAAGTTGAACAGTTTAAGTAGGGTCTTAAATAGTGCAGACTTCACATTGATGAGAATGCAGCCTGGGCAATGATCGCTTAGTAAATTAGGTAAGATGGCTATCTTGCTACATCTACGTAATTTGCTAGTCACTACAGACTCTGAAAAGAGTTCATCATTTAGATAGTTTAACAGCATTCTATATGTGGTTAGGACCACCATCACTTGACAGCATATAAACTGTCAAACGTTTTTATAATATAACGGATGTGTTGCCCAGTGTGCTAAATTATCTTGCTACAACTCTGGAAGAATGTCTGGAACACTGCAGATAGATTTTGTTTCATTTGAGAGTTAACTCAAGGGGCTGATATAAAATAACGACATTTGATGTTGACATGTGGCTCATAAAAGTAGGTAAACTGCCAATGTTACTAATAGCAGATCAGCATACTTGAGTTTTTATGAAGTGTGGGGATGCCTTATGCTGGAAGACAAATCCCAGCTGTTGACCGGGATTTGCAGATGCTGACTTCCATGGATTGTGGTGCTATTTAAGTTTTTCCTTAGAGTAGTTATTTTCTGATTCACCTAGCCTGGCATAAACAAGGTGTGCAATATAATGTGCAGTAAAGCAACTTTGACTAAATGGTGTGGAATTTAATACTGTTTTTAATCATTTTCTCTTTCCACCCTTCCACCCCTGAGAGTAGCCCTTCCTTTCCTTAATGACTCATTCATTGTCCCTTCCTGCCAAATCAAGAGGGAGGGTGAGGGTGAGATTCAGGGATCATCTCTGTCATTAAGCATGAACTACGGCTTCATGCTTACAACTGTAGCACTACTTCCACTGTTTGGTATGCTGACATGTGCAACACCAAAGTGAGACCTAATTTAGCAGCTCGGACATGCATGCATGTTTCCACATGCCCATAAGCAGCCATTTCATGCACAACTGCTGCTTAACAGGTTAAATTGTGACCTTTGGCCCATACACTGCTACATCTCATAAGACATGGACTCCATGGAGCATCGGTCTTGCAGTGGACCAGGGACCCCTCCCATGATGTGTTAACCAATATTGCCTGTACTCTCTCACCCTCTCTCACTAGCTGCTCTTCTGTCTGGGCCACTAGTTAGTCCTGATTAGTCATCTTGGTCAGTAGTTGGGCTTTAACCTTCGATGCCATGGAGCCAGTATGCTGAACTTTTTTGACTTCTGTTTCTTCCGTTTTAATATTTTGATTGGCAGTTATTTGGTCTCCTTTTTTTCAGTTAAACATCTGCAAGTGACAGTTACGAAGGATATAAAATGGCCGTTCACTGGATTCTTTTCTGTGCTAAGCAGCGCTGACTTGTTTAAAATACAGACTCCACTCTTCTTTCTGTGGAGTAGATAAAAAAGTACCTCACAGATAAAGGGCAGTTTTAGCAAATCACATTTATTTTACTTATTTGATCATGACATAGTATTAACTGATCAGGGAAGTGGAACCCCGCACAGTACCAATGAAAGAGCAGTGACAAGAAACAGACGAAAACATAACTGCAAAATATTCAAGCCAACAGAACATTGTAGAAATGATACAACTGAGACACATGGGTAAATAATGGCTTAACAGTTTTTAGGACAGAAAGCAGAAATCTACACATGCGTTTGTCCATGCAGTCAGAACAGAAAGCACACAGCTGCACGTGTTCACTCATAGAATCGGGACAGAGAGCACACAGCTGCACATATTTTACCCATGCAATTAGAGAAGAGAGCACATGGCTGCACACATGTTTACCCATGCAATCAGAACAGAGACGCACATGTGTTCACCCATACCTTCAGGTCATAGAGCATACAGCTGTGCATGTGTTGGCCTATAGAATAAGGACAGAGAGCACACAGCTGTACGTTTTCACAAATAGAATCAGAACAGAGAGCACACAGTTGCACATGTTCACCCACACAATCAGGACAGAGAGCAGAAAGCTTCACACACATTCAGTCATACAATCAGGGCAGAGAGCACATAGCTGTACATGTGTTGGCCCATAGTGTAAGAACAGAGAGAACTTTTCTGTACGTGTTCACTTATGCAGTCAGGTCAGAGAGCACACAGCTGCACATATGTTCACCTATACAATCAGAGCAGAGAGCACATTCCTGTACCTGTGCTGGCACATACAATCAGGGCAGAGAGCACACAGCTATACATGTGTTGGCCATACAATCAGGACAGAGAGGACATGGCTGCACATGTGTTCACCCGTACAATCAGGACAGAGAGCAGAGAGGTCCACACATGTTCACCCATGCAATCAGGGCAGAGAGGACATGGCTGCACATGTGTTCACCCATACAATCAGGGCAGAGAGTAGAAAGCTGCACACGTGTTCACCCATACAGTCAGGACAGAGAGCACACACCTGCACATGTATTCACATGAAAGGTTTTAGCTCAGCTTTTTGACCAAACTAATTTTGTGGAGCTGCTGCATATAATACTTGTTCTTCATGTAAAACATTGCAGAATGACTTGCATTATTAAAGACCGATATGACACGTGGTTATCTAATATATAAAGTAATAGATGCTTTGCTTTTTTTTTTTGCTTCTTTTTTTATTTTGTTTCCTTAGCCCGGAGATAAGTAGAATGTCTGCTTTGATAAGCCAGAGCACAAGCTCTCTTCCTCTTGAGATCTATTTACAAACTGGAGAACAAAGACCCATTGGTCCAGATATTTAGTGTTCTTGCTTTTTGACTTGATTGCAGTATTAAAGGTGCCTGTTATGAGTACTTATACATTTTCTGATGAACCTTTAAGCTGAACTGTAAGATTTTTTTACTCCATACATTCCATGATACTTGAAAAATAGAGTTTTATAAATATTTTTTACAATCACATTGCTGCTGTTTGCCAGTCATTCAGGCTGGCTGTTTTTGCATCTGCCAGGGACTTTTTTGGTTTCTTGCATATGTTCTAGGCACACTTAATTGGAGTTTATGAGTTCCTGTTTTAGGGTTTTTTTCAAACATTTTCTTAAATATCTTTTAGAAATAAGTAAACATCATCAAGCAAACTCATTTGCTACGTGGAGCTAAACACCAGGTTAAACAGTCCATTTGTGCCAGCTAAAACCAGGCCTGACTCTACTAATTTGAAGTTATTGTGCTGATACAGCCTGCACTGTTGTGCTGCCAAATTAGTGACTTGCTTTTGAACTCCATTACTGTTTTCCTTCTGCTGGCAGAAGAAGAGAGTCCAAGCTACTCTTGGGCATTGCTTGCTATATTTCCCCTCCCCCAACTGCTTCAAACTTTCTTGCTAATCTAGTGCCCCATTCCACTTTTGGGTCTACCAGCTTCTCCTTCCAACCCCGGTTTTTCTCTGATTCTGGGCTGGGGCTGGTGTGGAACTTCAGGGTGTCACAGAACATTGGTGTCAAGAACTGGTTCTGCAGGTGGAATGTATTTTTTTCTATTTTATGACCTAATCTGATTTGTCCTTCCCCCATCCCGTACAGTCATCATCTGTGCCGCCTGAGGACTACTCCCGTATATGTATAATGCCTCCCCTCAAGTAGGACTAAGATGAATGCCCTCACCTGGGATATGCTGCCCAGAACGCCCTGTTGGTGCCTCAGATGCCAGCACTGCTAATTGAACTTGGATGGCCTGGTATGTAGTTAGGGCTTTATACCTCTGCGCCATGGTACTGGTAGGAGTTGCTTGCTATTGAGGTAGTAATTAAGTGTATTGCCATTAGTTGGTGTGCTCTGTTGACCTCAGTGTTTTTTTTTTTTTTGCTGAAATTATTTGCAATAAATAAATAAATAAATAGCTAAATACTTTACAACCTCACAAAAGCTGAAGAAACTTCTAAAAATCTAAAAATTGCAGATGTCAATGGTACCCCAATAGAAAATCGCAGATTTTAATGGTACCCAAATAGAAACAACCATGTTCTTTAAATACTTAGGCTTGTGGATAGACCAATTTCTTAACTTCCATAATCACATTAAAAACACCAGGAAAAAGAACAACTTTCTTTTATTTGGCCATGGAAAATATCTCCCCTTCTGTCCAGACCAACTAGAGCTGCAGTAGGATAAGGCGTCCTCCTCGCTCAGCTTGAATATGGGTTCCCCATCATAACCAGAGCCTCTAAAAATACTCATCAATACTCATCCACTCTACAGTCCATTAAATCAAAATCCACCTATTCATTTCTGACCCCCACTCCTTTTTGGAATACTACTGCACCACCCTTTTCACAGCCAGATCACCTACAGAGTTCAGCTACTACTAGTGTCTCTTCTTTTCAAACAACTAGGTGTGTTTCTGCCTTTTACTGCCATACTCCTTAATAAAACCATCCCCTACAACCTCTGCAACATCTTCCAATTAACTGCCTCCTGCCAGACTCCCAAAAACAAACTGTACTGTACCAATCCCACTTCTATTCTTAAACCCAAACTCCCAAACTCTGTCAATGACCCCCCACACACACACACCTAAAAGAACCCCCCCTTTTAGAACACAACTTAAAAGATACCATCATCAAAAATCTGACTGCAAGTGCTTTCCATTGGACAATTCTCCTAACTCCTCCCACATCACTGGACACATCACCTAACTCCTCCCTCATCTGCATCACTTGTACTGCCACCCTCTGTTCTCACCTGCTGCTTACCTCCCATATTGACGACTAAAACAACCATATTTGATTTTTCCTCCATTAATAATATTTGATCATTGTTTCAATTGTCTGCTTGACTTTTTACCTTTTGAGATTACTCTGCATCTGTGAGTAAGTTCTGTTTTGTTTTTTTGTGCATTTATGCACTGAGGCTATGCCTGCAAATAGCCTGTTGTTGTCAGTGCACTACCTGGTAAACAAACTTAAATAAGTAAATTAAATGAATAAATAAAGGTGTTTTAGCATGACAAGCCTCTCATTTGCTAGACAGAGTTGCACCCTAAGCTAATTGCTCCATTTCCAACCAGCTAAAACTGGAAAGAACTTTACTAATTTGAGCTCAGCTACTCCAGGCTAAGTGACTGTTGCCTGAACTGCTTAAATTGTTTTATTGCTGAATTAGTGACTTGGTTTTAAATTATATTACTGGTTTCCTTCTGGCGGCAGAATAAGAGAATCCAGGCTGGTTTGGGTGTTGCTTGTCTTTGAAGCAGAAATTAAGTACTTAGCTATAGGTCAGTGTACTCTGTTGAGATGTTTCCTGCTAAAATTGCTGTTTTACTAGATGATGCAATATACATTTATAGATGTAGATGTTTTGATTCAAAACCTTCTGTCTACCACCTACCTCCTCCAAATCCTATTCATACCACAATTAGTGGCATCTGAAAGTGCATACAACTACTCACAGCTGTTCTCGTTTATGCAAGGAGCCACACTGCTCATTGCTGGTCTTCCAAATTGTCTGTAGCAGCCCACTGCCACTCTATAGTGTCAAGAGTAGCTCACAGCAACTCTGTGTTGCCCAAAGCAGCTTGTGACTGCTTATACTACACAGATCCTTAGTGAAACTGCACTGTTCGTTGGGACAGTGCCATCTTAAGTTAAACTTTATAATTTATTCCAGATAGTTAGGCAGTCTACCTCAAACAAAAACTTAAATTCCTCCTTTTACTACATTATTAAGTCTGTGTAGTTTCAAATACATTCCTCAAATCTCTGGACTAAATGAAAAGTTGGCCTGCTTATCATTCTGCTGTCATCCGGAATCCATAGACAATGTATCAGCTACCTCATCCTCAGAGATAACAAACTTTTTCGTAGTACAAGACATTCTGTTTGTGAGAGATGCAAGTATTTAACTAACATGGAAGCCTCACTCTCAGAAAAAAACACAGACTGTGAGGAATACACACTTCTAGAACAGTCTACACCAACACGCACTAAAATGTATTATACTGATGCCATGAAACAATCCTTGCCAAATCCTCCAAGACCTATGAAGATTAGGTCCCAGTGAAAATCTAACACCACATCATCTTCTGACACACTTACAACAAAGAGTCACCAGGATTTAAATAATCTGAAATCCAGTACAGTAGACCATTCTGCAAATAAAAACGTTTTACGACTGGTAACTCTGTAGTCAGCCACACTGATTCTCCGCTCACTAGGCTGGACAAAGATAGGGTGACAGGACAGTGAGTTGCCTTTCTCAGACACATAAGGACCTTTCACCTAATAAATATGACTACAGCATGTTGGTGGGGGTCCATGTTGGGGTGAAGGACTTAATATGCAAAATCCTGAGGGATATGCAAAGAGACATGTCAGAACTATCTGTGCATGTCACAAATGCAGACAAGACTTTGGTCCTGAGTGGAATCTTTTCTTTCTTCTCAAGGCCTGATGCCTTGGTACAAATAAAAGACAGTTTGCTTCAAAATTTGTCTGAATAGTTAATGTCATTTCAGGGTTATCCAGTATATGTCATCTCATTTCAAGGCATCTGCATACTAGCCGAAGTCCTTCCTACCCCCCTTAGTGCCTTGTTAGGCAAAGTCCAGCTACTGGACATCTAAGATATCAAATCTGAAATAGGATCACATTAAGGTCGCTCTGCCCATTGGCAAAAGTCTCAGCAAGAAAATGCCTTATCTTGACTTATCAACTGAATTTAGAATATATCCTTGTCTGTGTAATGACAGAAACTTGGTTTAAATGTCCAGAAAGCACTCCCTCCTCACCTGGGTTTTGTGCCCACCATGACTTCGAGCCTGATAGCAACTGTTGTGGTGTCTCCATATTTGTTAGAGACCATGTGACCTCCAGACAGATTCCTAGAGACACAGAAATTGAAAGCATTGAGCTTCAAGTCACTCTAAACAGGACCAAATATCAGTTTATAGCCTGTTATAAGACATCCTTTGTGTCCCCTGACAGTCATATAAGATTCCTAAATGAACAGATGAACTCTATAAACAAGAACTACATTATTTTGGGAAACTTTAACTACCCATTAATAAACTTTAGCAGCTGTACCTCAAACGTAGGATATGCCCCAAAGTTCTTAGACTTCATAAACAAAATCTCCCTGGATCAGATTGTTCGCAGACCCACAAGGAGACATAATATTTTTGGCTTGGTTACCAGTGTAACTTCTTCATGTACTGCTCCCCAAGAATATCTCATGACCTTGAAGCCTTCTCAAGGGGTCTCTACTCCTGCTTCACCTGGTCTTCTACTCCACTCAAGAGGAGCAACCTTGGCTGACTATATCTGAAGGACTGAGGGATATTCCTCAGATCTTAATTAGGGAATAGGTTTCTACAAAAATTATTGAGTCACACCAGGGGTCTGACTTTCTGAGGGTGTTTCGAATGGAGATCCCACAGAAAAAGAAGCAAAAAACAAAGCATATTTCCCATGTTATTAAGGATCCCCAACATGAATAGCAGGATTTTAGTCAGGGATTTCCCATGTTCTTAAGGATCCCCAACATGAATAGCAGAATTTCAGTCAGGGTTTATTTAATGCTTTCATGACCTTGAAGCCTTCTCAAGGGGTCTCTACTCCTGCTTCACCTGGTCTTCTACTCCACTCAAGAGGCCTAGGGAACTGGATTCCTTGGATGAGGACCTGGACTCAGAGTAAGAATCTTTGGCGTACTCTTCCCAATTCCCTTCACCCTTGGACTATGGTTCAGAGGAGGAGAACTGGGGACACTTGAAGAGAATGTGGAAGGCACTGCTGCTAGCCCCAATGTTGAAAGTTGTGTGCCAGGTTTTTTGAACTTAAATAAACATATGCGTTCATTACGCAACAATGTCTGGCACTATAAGCTCTTCCGGGCTTATTTAACTAAAGGTATCACTGCACATGGTTTACGTGTTCGCACACAACCACTTGTCAACAACCCTGACAACCTTTTATTGAAACAATGGGAGGAAGTACAACAGCCAACTTCTCTCAAATTTGTAGTGATATTAGCTAATCATCGTAATAGGATCATAGATCACGAGATAGAATCTATCACCCAGCTAAGTGATATGGCCAAAAAGTACAAAGGATAATCCACATGTAGCAGTATTAAAAATCGTGGTAAAGAGTTGATTACTTTAGAAACTCATCTAAAGGAAAGAAAGAAAAAGAAGTTCCTTAGGGATTTAGGGGACTATAACAAAGGAGACCCCTTTAATTTTGGTAAGGAAAAACATGTCTGATTTACTCAACACAACCGGACACCTTTTAAAAGGAAATGTACCAAATCCATTTAAAAAAAGGGATGCACACAAAACACTGATACATCAGGTGAGGAATCATCCTCAGGTTTAGAGACAGATTTAGTGGGTGCCACAGGCTCCCCTGCTATGAAAAGAAGGAACTCCACTACTTTACAGGATTTACACCTAGGAGGAGGGGGGGGCAGGAAACATCGTGGAAGTAGACAACATGGAGAGCTTATTCCAAATGTTTGTACACAAGGAACAAATGTAAATATAACTAATATTTCTACTTACACCCTCACCTCCTCTAATGTTGAAATCCTAAATAAAGGTCTATCATTCATACCTGTTTTTTTCGTTTCTGAAGAAAATTTTGTTAATGATATTCTTTCATTTTGCAGGAATCTTAATTTAAAATAATTTTTTCAGGAACAGACAGCCTCAAAGATTACTGATGACTTCAAATACCATAGATCTTCTTTTATACCCCCTATGAATCAGAATGTGTCCATATTTCAAAATGCCATTATCAAGGATCTTCACTTTCAGTTCAGGACACACAGTCCTTTGGCTAACAATATATCCAAAACATCTATGGACAATATCATTAAGTTAGCCAATAACCATGAGTTAGTCATAATTGGGGCCGATAAGGGTGGAGCTGTACGTATACAGGATTGGGACCAGTACGACAAAGAAGCTAACAGACAGTTGTCTGATGCACGTTACTACACCCATCTTAGCATTCACCCCACCCCCTTCTTTAAACAAAAAAATGATTAATTCCTTTCTTTAGCAGTAGAAGAGGGCATTATTAGCAATAACACCAAAATACAACTAACAATAACCAACCCATGTCCACAATATATATATATATATATACTTTCTGCCAAAAATACACAAAGATCTAAAGAATCCTCCTGGCAGACCCATTGTCTCTGGTAGAAATTCACTTACTGAACCCCTGTCCCTTTTTCTAACCAAATATTTGCAACCTCTCCTAAAATGTGTCAGAGCATGTATCAGGGACACCACAGAATTTCTTCAGATTATTTCTGAAGTACAATTAAAACCAGACTGGCTGTTGTGCACATTAGACGTCACATCTCTCTATACCAATATCCCACACTGGGCAAGTTTAGAAGCCTTAGAATATTGGTTAAATAAAACAGAAATGTACAAACCTGGTTTTAATACTCTGTTACTGTGCTTGACCGAACATGTGCTCACAAAGAACATCTTTTATTATCGGGACAAGTGCTTCTTACAAATAAAAGGTACAGCTGCTATGGGAACATCTTTTGCACCAATATATGCCGATTTATTTATGGCTTATATTGAAGAGCAGATTATTTATGATAACTCCCATGACTTTTACGTAGAAGAAATGGATATCTGGAGAAGATATTTGGATGATTGCTGGTTGGTGTGGAGATCGGATACAGAATACCTCTTCGAATTTATTACATATTTAAATGAGAACAAATGGGGAATTTAATTTACGGTCAACTATGGCAAAAACGAAATTATTTTTTTGGATGTTTTGGTTTCCCGTGCACCTGGTCATACGTTGACCACTGAAGTCTATCGGACATTTCCCAAAAATAATTCACTTTTCCATGCCACCAGCTTTCATCCACCTCATATTTGTAAGAATACCCCTAAATCTCAATTCATGAGAATGAAATGCATTTGTTCAGATAATAACACCTATAAACATTTTAGAGATGATTTGGTACTTAGATTTAGGGACAGAGGTTACAAAATGGGTCAAGTTATACATACAAAACATGTGGTTGATAGGTTCTACCTCACTTAAAAGACACGCCGGAACATCGACACGGAAATCGCGAGCCCCAGAAGATCGACACAGCTCAGAGACCGGGGTAGCAGGACCCAGAGATCGACAGTGCAGAAGACCGACCCCCGACGGGATGAAAGCACCGGCAGCCGAGATATGGGAAAAGGCTGCTGTAGGTAATAGTGTTATACGCGCAGGTGGGTAGGTAAAAGAGATTAAGTAAGTAAAGTGTGAATGTGGATAGTTAGGTTAGTTAAGTGAGTCAGGGTTGGGTGAGGTTGGGTCAGCCGGGTGGGAGGTAAGTGGTAAGGTGGATGGGTTTGGGGTGGTATAAGTGACCTAGTGAGACGGACCTTGTAGAACCGGTTGATAATATGGAGCGAGATAACATTCGTCTCTATAAAGAAAAGGGTGACAGAGGAGGTGGGCCACTTAGACTAATCACCACCTATGGATGCAATACTAAGGCATTAATGAATATTGTTCAACAACATTGGAATATTTTCACATGTGACACTAGACTGAGTGAATTGTTGGGTGACAGATATCTTTTCTCATTTCGTAAAGGCAAAAATCTTGCTGCACTTTTTAACCATTTCAAACATGGGCAGCCTCTCAATACTAAATCAATTCAAACCACTTTGTCAGGTGAGCTCCTAATTGGTTGCCATCCTTGTGGCCATGTGTCCATTGCTCCAGGCTATTGAAAACCAGAAGCTTTAGCAGTCAGAACACCCCTCAAGTCTTTGACATTAGATTTTTTTGCTAATTGTACTTCCGATTGGGTGATTTATTTGGCTAATTGTAGCTGCTCAGCTTTTTACATAGGTCAAACTTCCAGACCTTTGAAATTTAGGATATCAGAACATCTTAGTGAGATAAAACACCACAAAGAAACTAATGCCCTTTATAAGCATACCATGTCACATAAAAATGCATATTTTAATTTTACTATTATTGATACAATTATGAGACCCAGGAATAACAAATTGGGTTGGCATGATTTGTTAAACACCATGGAGAAAAAATAGATTGTTAAATTAGGAGGTCTCTTTAAACCAGGACTTAATGAGCATCTTTAATTGATCACGTCTTTTTCTTTTTGTATTTAAGTATTTCTTAATTTGTTACTTTTTAATACTGATGAAGGCTTTGTATTCATTCAGCCGAAACCAGTTTGTTTTTTAAGAATACTTTTATTAAAGTATTTTCTGGTACCATTGTATGCTAGTCTCTATTCTTTTTTGGAATACCTTTCTTATTTTGAGACCTTGCAGCTGCCGTACTCACAGAGCTTTTTGTAGTTTCAGAGGAGGAGAACGCCATAAGTCCAGATTCCCCCAGGTGGAACTCTCATTTTGGTATACTGTTGCCTGAATGATGGATTATTTTAAGTGGGATTGTTCTCAAGTCTTTGAGATTCAGAAAAGATTTTATGAGCTCTTACAGATGGAGTCTCCCAATCCATTTGCTGTTCCTCCTGTTCTGGCTGCCCTTTTAGATACTTTCTCTACAGCATCTGTATCCCATGATTCTCAGCCCCCTGCATCTAAGAAGCCAGATAGATTCTATAAAGTGCCTGAGGAGTGCACATTTCTTTATACATGCCCTTCTGCTGACCCTTTTTTAGTGTCAGCCATCCATGTTATTGCCCTCTACCAAGCTGTTGCTTTCTGATAAGGATAGTAAGGCTATGGAAAGACTAGGCAAGACAGTTTACACTGATGCCACTTTATCCTTTAGGGTCATCAACTACCAAACTCATATGACCAGGTATATCTTGGCTCTCCTTTCCTGGACTTCTAAGGTGGGTTCTGACTTTCCTGACTCTGAGTGGAAGGCTTTGGCCCTTTCCCTGATGGGATGCACTTCTTAAGCTACATGCTAGTCAACCAAATGCAGTTGTGCTGTATCTGATGCTGCATGCGATCCCTGTTTGAGGGCTGCTGCCTTTGATTCAGTTGTGAGGCATTATTCTTGGCTTCATCTGCAGGCTTTGCCATTAAGGTCAAACTACTGGATGCTGCTTTGGGTAATAAAAATCTTTTTGGGTCTGCTGCTGCTGAACTTTCAAGTCTCTGCAGGAAGTGTGAAAAGCCTTGCAGGAGCTGAAACATATTCTTGCTTCTGCTATTTCCAAATTTCATAGGAATTATCCCGCTAAGTCTGTATTTGTTCATATGCAATCTCGCCCTTTCCCAAGGGAAGAAGGGTTCTTGGTGTGTACCTCCTGCTAAGTCTACTTAGACTCCTGCTCCCCAGAAACCTACTTCCCAGGATACGTAAGGTTGTATTTGACAGTTTACTTCTTCTTTCCCGAGGCCAGGTTGACTTGTCCCTCCATCTGTCCCTGTCTCTTCCAAATTAGCTACGATTCACATCAGAGTATTGGGATCTGTCCATTATCAGCTCCGGATGTTTCGTGGTTTGGAAGTCCCTGCCTCCCTTTTCAGGTTCATGGCTTCTCTCTCTCCAGGCTCCATATAGGGAAGCTTAAGTGGCGCCTCAAGTCAGTGTGACTTCAGCGGTGCCGTCCCCTGTACTTCCCAGTACCTTTTTCTTTCCCTTCCATGTCTAAAGATGAAGTTTCAGTAGTGGATTCATCAACCTTCGTTCAACCCAGGACCCAGGACTTCCTTTAAAAGCTGCAGTTTCAGCTCAGAAACTCTTTACTGATGCCCCAGACAGGGGGTAGGGTACCTCCTTTGGCCTCCTCTTCGGAAGTCAGATCACATCAATGTAAAGGAGATGAGGGCTTTGCTTCTGGCTATTCGGGCTTTTCATCCCCACTTTCATCCCAGACCCCTCAAAGCTTTCACAGACAGTTGCACAGTGATGTTTGCAGGGAACAGGGGCACAAGGTCCTATCTTCTTCAGGGAAGAGGGGCACAAGGTCCTGTCTTCTTCAGGGAAGAGGGGCACAAGGTCCTGTCTTCTTTGCAGACGATCTCTTCGGGTCTGGGATCTAACTGTTCAGTATCAAGTGACATTTTAGGCTGTCTACATTCCCTCAGAGCACAATCTTGCGGCAGACTCCTTGAGCAGGTCTGACACACATCTCATGAATGGATGCTTCACAAAGATGTGTTCCTTGACATTGTCCATGGGTGGGGTATTCCTCAGGTAGATCTTTTTTCTTCCACTCTGAACAGACAATGTCCTCTATTCTGTTCCAGAGTCCCAAGTCCACTGGTTTGGAAAGCAAACAGCCTGTCTGTTCCTTGGAAGGGGATGTTTCTGTATGCCTTCCCTCGCCTTCATCTTGAACCACAAGTCTTGCACAATATTAGGCAGTTCACTCCCAGACAGCATTTGTTTCCCCTTCATACTTACTTGGCCAGGGGCAATCACCACAAGTTACCTCACTGGGTGGATCTTTTCACACAAGACAAGGGGCTGTTATCTATCCTTACTTGTCCACTCTCCAACTGATGCTATGGGTGATAGGGTTTTCATCCCTGTCAGCCACATGTTTTCTGAGGACTAACTTTGTGTTCTGCAGGAGGCCAGGAAACCCACTATCAGGAAATCATATATGTCCAAATGGAAGCAATTTTCTCTCTAGTGCCTCTCTTGCCATCAGGATCCCCTATCTGTGGAGATTCATCTGGTTCTCTGTTATTTCTGTGATCTGCTCCATTCTGGGTTTGCATATTCTGCAGTTAAAGCTCAATTGTCAACAGTTTCTGCTTGTCTGTCCTCAACTCCTCATTTGGCCTAAGGATTTGAGGCCAATCAATGTTTAAAGGTGTCCTTCCAATCAGGACTCCCAGGAACCCTGTTCCACTTTCCTGGGATATCAGTTTTGTACTTGAAAAATTGACTCAGGCTCCTTTCGAGCCTTCTTCTTCAGCTTACTTACAACATTGTACTTGGAGGACTGTTTTTCTTTTGGTTCTCACTTCAGCCAAGAGGGTATTTGAGCTTCAGGCTCTCATGGCTATTCCTCCTTTCATCATTTTCCACAGAGACAGTGTGTCGCTTCATACTAATCCTTCTTTTATGCCCAAGGTGACCAGTGAGTTGTCCCTTAATTAGTCTGTTCATCTCCCTTCCATTTGTCCTTCTCCACAGACTGCCTGTGAGAAGGTTCTTCACATCTTGGATTTGCATAGACAGCTCAGATATTATTTGGATAAAACTAAAGTTACTCACAAATCTGAGCAGCTTTTTCTTTCTTTTTTTTTTTTCATCCCAGGACGTTGGGTTAGGTTATTTCTAAACAAAAAATCTCCTCCTGGATTTCCAAGGCCATTTCTTTTTGCTGTTCATTTCATGGAAAATGTCTTTCATCATCAGTGAAGGTGCATTGCACTAGGACAGTTGCCTCCTTTGGTGCCTTTTTCAAGGATTTGAATGCATATTCCATCCTTGAGGCTGCAATCTGGTCCTCAGTTCATACTTTCAGTAAGCATTACAATTTGGAAGTTATTTCCAGGGCCAGGGCTGGCTTTGCTAGGTCTATTCTACATGGGTATGTAGAGGACTGTTCTGTGCCTTCCTCCTCCCAGGCCTCCTTCTGAGCTTTTTTACTCTCCCTATTGTAATGAATACTGCAACACTGATGCAGAAGGACATAGTACAGTTGTGTAAAATCTTACCATAACAGTAGATGTCCTTCTCTTCACTGTTGCAGTATTTATTCCCTCCCTGCTATCCCCTCTATTTTTCTCATGCCCTATAGTCTTCTTACCCTCCTGGTCAAATAGTCATCTGTCTTCTTCTTCTGGATGCACCTCTTCTCTTTGTTCCTAAGGACTTTCTGTTCCTCCTGGGATTTTTTTCAGTTCTGAGTGTGTGCATTCATGCATCACCTTTATGACCTATGCCTTGTGTGGGGAGCATACTTGTGACGTACAATGCCTATAAGTACTAAAGGCTTTGGTATACTGGTCAGACATTGAGTTATCCTTGGATCCTTGGCAGGTGATCCCCTTTGTAAAGAATACTGCAACAGTGAAGAGAAGGACATCTACTGTTATGGTAAGATTTTACACAACTGTAGCTGCTGTGGGTATATGATTTCCCAGAGGATACAATAAAGCATTTTTGGCATTTAGCTTCATTCCATGATTTTGGGACAAAGCTTCCTCCAGGATGACTAAGTCATTTGGGGATTCAATGACTGCTCCCCTATTCTGACTTCCTGCATCCTACATATGAGCCAGTTGTCAGTCTAGCAGTTGACACAAGGGTTTATTCACAGTTTATTTAGCTTTCCTGCTATGCCTGAGTGGACGGTTGTGCCAAAAGTGTTGGCCAGATCAAGATATGCAGTGTGTATCATTTTACATTTGTCCACTGCTTTGGTGACCTTTTCAAAAAAGGCCACCAGGTTGAGTAAGCATGACCTGCCCTTGATGAATCCAAACTGAGATGGGTGCAGTGTTTGGAGGTTCCTTGTGCCCTTATTGATTAGCTTCATGATTAGTTTTTCCTTGACTTTGTATATGAGGCTGGTCAGAATTATGGGCCTGTAATTGCCTGGGTCTGTGGGCAGGTCCTGTCTTATGCACTGAAATGACTGCTGCTGTTCTCCATTTGCTTGATACAAAACCCAAAAGGTGGCTTCATTTGAACAGTATTGTTAGGGTAGTAGCTAAATCGGCTTCATGGTATTTAAGGTGCATTGTTTAGCTTTTGGTAGCGGTTTTAGCATGAATAATGTTCAGGAGGAAGAGGGGGCTTCAGAGAAGGCAGGAACTGTGTAATATATGCAATGCTGGAGTGTATGACAGTTGTTAGAAAGAAAGAAAATGTATATACAATGTATAAGGTAAGAAAACTGTTATTGTGGTTTGTTACCTTGTTTCCTTTGATCATCTTGTAACAACAGTAGTCAGAAGGCACTTTTGATTGCCAAGGGAATATCATCCAAATGTAAAGAGGTCTTTGTCATTGTATATTCAATGTTAATTAGATCTATTACTGAATGGAGTGTTCCCTTTGGGATGTACTTCAATGGACATATCAAACAATTAGAAAGACCTCAGAGGATGACTGCCTTAAAAAACCTAAGCTATCAGAAAAGACTGGAAGCGCTGTGCCAATATTTTGCATCTTACAGACTCCTGAGTGGAGATCTATGCCTTGCCTTATGAGCCATTAGGAGCCCAGTGGTCCTGAATCTTTTGTATCTCCTCATATCAAATATTCCCACAAGTAGCAGAACCAGGGATCTAAATCTTCACCAGCAGATAAATAAAACAAAGTGGAGAGATAGGTTTGTCAGGCACCTCCCTCACCACTGAAAAAGACTGTCCTTACAAATTAATCAGTGTGATACATTATCTTCCTTCAAACAGGAACTAGACGAGTGGATAGGTAGTCATATATTCACCGCTGGCTTTACTGGCTTGCCCCCCCTTCAAGAGAGAAGGTTCAAACTGAGGGTAGGTACTGATAAGGCAAGGCATAAATGGTCATAAGACTCAGTTTCCTTGTATTTCCCAAGATCATGTGTTCCTTTTATCCTATGATTCTAATTTATAGAACACAGGCATATATCATAGCTCGCAAAAGTAAGGAATGGAGAGTGGGGTGTGTCTGTATACACAGTCTCTTATCTTACCTGTTCTCGCTAAAACTCTTGATGAGGCAGTTAAACCTTAGATTACTGACTAAACTCCATACCTCTGTCGTAGTGCTGACCTTAACAAGCTCCATGTGTATAAGATGCTAATGATGCATTTATTCTAGTGGTATTCATAGCCATGAGCAAGGCATTTGTCTCAGTCTCCTACCCCTTTTATGAAGGAATTGCAATGCCATGGACTTAGCACAGCTATGGAATGGTTCTGAAACTCTCTGTTTCAACAGAACAGTATGCTGTGTGAAAAATGCATGCTAGTAAAGATATGTGTTTGGTACAGGTGTTTGTGAAGTTGTTAGTTTTATGAGGGTCTAAGAGACCAAGTAGGGCAGGCTGCTTCATGCCCCCATAAATGCTAAATGTAAATCACTGTGGAGAAGTCAATAAGGCACAGAGTGTCTCATCAGACCCATGAAGCATTAGAAAGTGTATAAGTTATTATCAGGGTCTTCATGCCTCACATATATGGCTTTATTAGAGAGTTGAAAATCTACCTCAAAAGCTTGTCCACATGTTCAAACTACCCTGACATTACGCAGTCTACCTATCTTCCCTGTGGTATACATTGCCACCTTATTTCTTGCACGGTGAATCAATGGCTCTTTGGTGACAGCATCCCAGGGAGACACTGTAACTCTCTCTCTCTCCTGTCCTTTCTACCAGTCTTTTCTGATCCTTTTAGCGGCCTTAGGTCAACTGGTGCCCTAGGCAAAAGGGCTGTACGGCGCCCCCATGACACCACCCAGTGCCCCCATCCTGGTCTACCTACACCAAATAAATAATGGAAAAGTGCCCCTACTAGAGTGGCACCCTAGGCGGCCGCCTAGTTGGCCTATGCCTAAGGCCGGCTATGCCTGTTTGGTATGGATTGCATGTAGCTAGTTTATTGCTTTTATTTCTTACATCTTGTAGGTCATTTCAGTTTTTCGTTAATCTTTATACTGTGCTGTTTGTGAATTCATAATTCTAATTATTATGTGTTGGATTTTTAACCTGCTGCTGAAATTATGGTTCTGCTGATTTAGGCCTCAGCTGTTTTGTATACATGTACAATTGCTTACATTTCCCATTGCTAAGTTATGTTTTAAAAAAGACTAAACAACTAAGTGATGAAATGTTCATAGTTCTTCAAAAATACAGCAGTAAGCAGGTAGAGAGCATGCATTTGCTTTTTAAGAATATTAGCAGTACAACCTTTGAATCTATTCACATTTTTGTCAAGCTGTTCTCCCAAATCCCTGCATATATACTTTCAGATTCACACTGGCAGGATGCTTATGCTGCAAGCCTCCCATGGCCTGCCTAGTAATTTATAAAGCCCTGATACCTAAGGCATAGGAGTACATGTCATACATACTCAATGTTGCTTTTTTGTTTTAATTAAAGATTAAAAGCTTCCCAGATGCAAATAAAAGTAAGAAAGGAAGGTTGCACATCACTCAGCAAGACATTACTATCCCTTGTACTGATTTTGTCAGAGCTGTAGGGAACATAAGGAAGCAGGTAATAATCTAACACCTTTTTTCTCACCTCTCTCAAATTAAGTGGATCACCTCAGTGAGAAATCTAGCAATGTATCATCTGAGGTGTTACTGGAAATTGTACATGTAAATCAGCTCATGCTATTGCAGGCTGTTTTATTTTATTTTATTTTATTTTTTATTTATGTATTTGGTGAATGCTAAGTGGACTTCTCAAACTTGTCACATTTCAGCCGTGACCCAGAAGACACAATGAAAACTTTAGAATGCTTACAGATGCAGTTTCTGATGCATACAAAAATCTTTGTCCTGTACTTGAATATTTCAATAAAAATACTTTGATTTATGTAATCAAAATACATAATATGGCTTTATCATCATTGTTTGAACCAGGTAAGAAGCATCACCAAAGTCATATAAAAAGCTGGATACATTGCATGTATATTTTGTTTAATATTTATATGTCCTGTAAAAGTGGCTAGGATGTGAAACAGTGAAACTTTTATAGGTGGTTCTGACACAGGTGTTGAGTTATGCAATTCTATTGCATTGCCCTCCAAAACAATGGCACCTGTTATAAATGGATGAAGTACGTTAGTCATGAAATTATAACCAAATGCCAGGAGAGATGGAATAGATTAAAAACCATGGCGAATTGTGCTAGTTATAATGCAAGTCTCACAGCCAAAACTTTGCTTGAGTTGCGACAATGTTAAGCAAAAATAGTGATATAAAAGTTTATTTTCAAACTGCATTAAAGTAGGTTGCTGTGCCCTGAGAAATGGCAGCTGGCTCATTCATGAGCACGTATGAAGATGTGTATATTCAGAATTTGGGTGTACAGATATTAACCCATTAAAGTGATTTACCAATGAAAATAATCTTACATGTGCATCATGGTACATGGTGCATAAACTTAAGAGCTAGCATTTCTCCTCATCCGCTAATGCTTCTGTGTCTTAATATTAAAAAAAAAAGAAAAAACAAACTTTAAAAATTGACATTTTTCATACAGTGATGCTATGGAGTATAAACAACGAAATTTGGCCTGAATGGCATCAACATAGGGAACACATCTCATGTATTCATGGACTTTAATGGTCACAGCATCCAGCATGTGAGATGACATGTCCACTAAAGTCTATGGACACACCTCATGGTAGCCCTAAGATGATATCACTTTAGGATAGCCTAAATTTGTTTGAGCCATGGTTTTTATAAAATGCTTACAAAGCTGTTTTATGAAAATATGCTTGTAAAACGTAAGCAGCAACATACAGGAAAATACCTTGCAGGACTGGACTCCTCAGATATCATGAAGTCATTGTTATTTATTTAGTTCGTTTACAAGTCTAGTACACTGATCACATTAGACCACTTGCAGGTACAGCTTGGGTTGTATATCAGCAAATCACATTAGGATATGAGGTTGTTTTGACCGCATGAATATATGACTACTCTCTGAATCACATTATCATGAAAGATAGTTTATTAACACTGCAAGGTCGACATCCATGTTCTCAAAGTGGATAACGTCCAACTATCAAAGAGGCAAACTAATAAATGTGAACAGAAATGAAAGCTCAGGCCTTAGTGTAACAGCACTTTTAATGACACTATGATATGAATGTGACGTAGGCAACCTAGTACAGTTACCATAGTATGAGATAGAAAAATATAGTATGGTCACATAGATAATACATAGAAAAAGGAATGCAGGAGCTCCACAGTAATTCCATATTATGACAAAGTGTCCAGAAGATCTGCAATGTCGTACTCACAGCTGAACAGTAGTGATAGAAGGTCTTTGGCTAACGAAGTTCGCAGATGACTGCAAACTAGGAGCCATAATCGAAACTTCTAACGATGTGGACATCCTACAAAAGGGCCTCACTGAGACAGATGCCTGGTGTCAAAGCCATGGCCTCAAGCTCAATACCAAAAAGTGCATTTTCATCCCCTTTGGTAAAAACTCTGTACCCATGAGCTACCACTTTGGTGGTACACTACTTAACACCGAAAGTTTGATAAGAGACCTTGGGACACAGGTGGACAGTAGTCTCTCCTTTGATAATCACATCGCCACAGTAATCAGGAAATCCTTCTACATGGCACACCTCATCACAAAAGGTTTCTCATCCAGGAAAAAAAGAGGTCATTGTTCCCTTCTGCTTGTCACTCATTAGAACCATTATAGAGTACAACGCCCCTTTTGGTATGTACCTCACAAAACATCTACAAAAACTGGGAAGGCCGCAGAAATACCTCACAAAGAGGATTACCAGCCTCAAACAGATGCCCTATACAGACCGTCTCAAAAAACTCCAGCTTTACTCCGTCGCATATCACCTACTCAGAGGTGATCTCGGCCTAACATACAAAGCTGTGTCAAACCCAGAGCTGTTGGACATGCTCCACTTAAAGAAATCCCAATCCCTCCGAGCTACACGCTCTAGGGACCTAAACCTTGTCACCACAATAAACAGAACTTGCTGGAGGGATAGAGTCCTGTCCTAGAGACTTCCCATACTCTGGAACAAACTACCTAGCTATATCAAACAAAGCTCCCCATTAGCACTCTTCAAGAAAAATCTTGATAATTGGATGGGAAATAGAAAATTCACCCCGGGGATCACCTCTGTGGTTCTGTTCAACGGGGGCATAGGAAAATAATTTTCTTGGGTGGCGAAAGCCAGGGAGCCTTTTTGGCTAGGCTTATATAGGCCCTAGGGCTGATAGCCTAGTACCTACCTATGAACCTATGATACCAATAATGTCATACTCATAGATGAACAGTAGTGATACCAATAATGTCTTACTCACAGATGAACAGTAGTGATACCGATAATGTCGTACTCACAGCCCAACAGCAGTGGTACCAAAAATGTCGTACTCACAGCTGAACAGTAGTGATACCAATAATGTCATACTCACAGCTGAACAGTAGTGATACCAATAACGTCATGCTCACAGCTGAACAGTAGAGATACCAATAATGTCGTACTCACAGCTGAACAGTAGTGATACCAATAATATTGTACTCACAGCTGAACAGTAGAAATACTAATAATGTCGTACTCACAGCTGAACAGTAGTGATACCAATAATATCGTACTCACAGCTGAACAGTAGAGATACTAATAATGTCGTACTCACAGCTGAACAGCAGTGATACCAAAAATGTCGTACTGACAACTGAACCACAGTGATACCAATAATGTCGTACTCACAGTTGAACAGTAGTGATACCAATAATGTCGTACTCACAGCTGAACAGTAGTGATACCAGTAATGTCGTATTCACAGCTAAACAGCAGTGAAACCAATAATGTCTTTCCGCACAGCTGAACAGCAGTGATACCAATAATGTCGTACTCACAGCTGAACAGTAGTCATACCAATAATGTCTTGCTCACAGCTGAACAGTAGAGATACCAATAATGTTGTACTCACAGCTGAACAGTAGTGATACTAATAATGTCGTACTCACAGCTAAACAGTAGTGATACCAATAATGTTGTACTCACAGCTGAACAGTAGTGATACCAATAATGTAATCACAGCTGAACAGTAGTGATACCATTAATGTCGTGCCACAGCTGAACAGCAGTGATACCAATAATGCCGTAGTCACAGCTGAACAGCAGTGAAACCAATAATGTCGTACTCACAGCTGAACAGCAGTGATACTAATAATGTCATACTCTCAGCTGAACAGTAGTCATACCATTAATGTCGCACTCACAACTGAACAGCAGTGATACAATAATGCCGTAGTCACAGCTGAACAGTAGTGATACCAATAATGTCATACTCACAGCTGAACAGTAGTCATACCAATAATGTACTCACAGCTGAACAGTTGCAATACCAATAATGCCGTAGTCACAGCTGAACAGTAGTCATACCAGTAATGTACTCACAGCTGAACAGTAGTGATACTAATAATATCTTACTCACAGCTGAACAGTTGTGATACAATAATGTCGTACTCATAGCTGAACAGTTGTGATGCCAATAATGTCATACTCACAGCTGAACAGTAGTGATACCAATAATGTCGTGCTCACAACTGAACCGCAATGATACCAATAATGTACTCACAGCTGAACAGTAGTGATACCAATATTCTCGTACTCACAGCTGAACAGTAGTGAAACCAATAATTTCGTACTCACAGCTGAACAGTTGTGATATCAATAATGTTTTGCTCACAGCTGAAAAGTAGTGATACCAATAATGTCGTACTCACAGCTGAACAGTAGTGATACCAATAATGTACTCACAGCTGTACAATAGTGGTACCAATAATGTCGTACTCACAGCTGAACAGTAGTGATACCAATAATGTCATACTCACAGCTGAACAATAGTGACACCAATAATGTTGTATACACAGCTGAACAATAGTGATATGAATAATGTCGTACTCACAGCTGAACCGCAGTGACACCAATAATGTCGTACACACAGTTGAACAGTAGTGATACCAATAATGTCATACTCACAGCTGAACAGTAGAGATACCAATAATGTACTCACAGCTGAACAGTAGTGATACCAATAATGTACTCACAGCTGAACAGTAGTGATACCAATAATGTCGTACTCACAGCTGAACAGTAGTGATACCAATAATGTCGTACTCATAGCTGAACAGTAGTGATACCAATAATGTGATGCTCACAGCTGAACAGTAGAGATACCAATAATGTGATACTCACAGCTGAACTGTAGTAATACCAATAATGTTGTACTCACAGCTGAACAGCAGTGATACCAATAATGTCGTATCTCACAGCTGAACAGCAGTGAAACCAATAATGTCGTACTCACAGCTGAACAGCAGTGAAACCAATAATGTCATACTCACAGCAGTGATACCAATAATGTCGTACTCACAGCTGAACAGCAGTGATACCAATAATGTCGTACTCAAAGCTGAACAGCAGTGAAACCAATAGTGTCTTTCTCACAGCTGAACAGCAGTGATACCAATAATGTCGTACTCACAGCTGAACAGCAGTGATACCAATAATGTCTTTCTCACAGCTGAACAGCAGTGATACCAATAATGTCGTACTCACAGCTGAACAGTAGAGATACCAATAACGTCTTACTCACAGCTGAACAGTAGTGATACCAATAATGTCGTACTCACAGACAAATAGTAGTGATACCAATAATGTCGTACTCACAGCTGAACAGCAGTGATAACAATAATGTCGTACTCACAGCTGAACAGCAATGATACCAATAATGTCGTACTCACAGCTGAACAGCAGTGATACCAGTGTCATACTCACAGCTGAACAGTAGTCATTACAATAATGTCGTATTCACAGCTGAACAGTAGTCATTACAATAATGTCGTACTCACAGCTGAACAGTTGTGATACCAATAATGTCGTACTCACAGCTGAACAGTAGAGATACCAATAATGTACTCACAGCTGAACAGTAGTGATACTAATAATGTCGTACTCACAGCTAAACAGTAGTGATACCAATAATGTCGTACTCACAGCTGAACAGCAGTGATACCAATAATGTCGTACTCACAGCTGAACAGCAGTGATACCAATAATGTCGTACTCACAGCTGAACAGTAGTGATACCAATAATCTCTTACTCACAGCTGAACAGTAGTCATCCCAATAATGTCGTACTCACAGCTGAACAGTAGTGATACCAATAATGTCGTACTCACAGCTGAACAATTGTGATACCAATAATGTTGTTCTCACAGCTGAACAGTAGAGATACCAATAATATTGTACTCACAGCTGAACAGTTGTGATACCAATAATGTCATACTCACAGCTGAACAGTTGTGATACCAATAATGTCATACTCACAGCTGAACAATAGTGATAGCAATAATGTACTCACAACTGAACCGCAGTGATACCAATAATATACTCACAGCTGAACAGTAGTGATACCAATAATGTCATACTCACAGCTGAACAGTAGTGATACCAGTAATTCCGTACTCACAGCTGAACATTTGTGATATCAATAATGTTGTACTCACAGCTGAACACTAGTGATACCAATAATGTTATACTCACAGCTGAACAGTAGTGATACAAATAGTGTTGTACTCACAGCTGAACAGTAGTGGTACCAATAATGTGATACTCACAGCTGAACAGTAATGATACCAGTAGTGATACCAATAGTGTCGTACTCACAGCTGAACCGCAGTGATACCAATAATGTTGTACTTACAACTGAACAGCAGTGATACCAATAATATCGTACTCGCAGCTGAACAGTAGTCATACCAATAATGTCGTACTCACAGCTGAACAGTAGTGATACCAATAATGTCATGCTCACAGCTAAACGGTAGTGGTACCAAAAATGTCGTACTCACAGCTGAACAGTAGAGATACCAATAATGTCATACTCACAGCTGAACTGTAGTGATACCACCACAGCTTGTGTCTCAATGTGCAAAGAACACAGTAAAACACCTTCCTGGCATAAACAGCATGGTTCAGCAGTTGTAGCCTGCGAAGGGGTAATTTCTTTATGGTGAAAGCTACATGGCATGTATTGTGTGTACCAACAGTTGGCAATATTTAAGTAGCAGTACAGTCATAGTACATGTAGCCAACAGTTACTGATAGCTGTGGTTCACTTTCCTGGTGACCAATGTTTTTTTTTAAACTCCTTTATTGAATAATCACTTGTGACCTAGAAAAACTTACATTTATATAAAAGTAATCAAACCATATTAACAAGTTCATGTTTACAAATATTATATATCACAAAATGTCTTCTATATCTTATAATCTATGCAACAATACATACATTATTAAATTCCTGCCTTCTGTTAAACCGCATTCCTCTTCTAAAACATTATTCTGCATGTATTGTTCTGACAATTTCCATTTTTTCTATGTAATTTACTTCCACCCTTTTCTAAAGATCCCACCTCCTGTTCCTTTATTTCTGTTATGTTCACTACTTCTAGCATGTTTGACTTAGATTTAAATTACCATTTTCTTATAATTGCTTTTTTGACAGCCCAGAATTAAACCTAACAAGGTTTTACTATGTCCAGGCAATTCAGATCCTGTATCTCAGCTCAAAAATAATTTTCTTAGTTATATTTATTTGTTCATCTATTATTCCCAGCAGAGTACTCTGCAGGAAATTTTTAAAGTCTGCAAACTTATTACACTCCCAAAACATATGTTTCCAGTTACCTCTTTCTTCCTTTTCACATCTCCATTTGCCATCTATCTGAAGAAAAATTCTTTGGAGTTTACTTGGGGTATAAAAATATGTATGCAAACACTTCCAGGTGAAAATTCTAAATCTTCTAGACTTTGTTGCATATTTGGGAGCCATACATACACCGTCCGCTTGTTTCTTTGTGAATTGAATATCTAATCTCTCTTCCCAATCTTTTCTGACCTCTTCTGATTGACTCCTACAGTTATTGTGCAAACTTTTATATGCCCTAGTCATTTTCCCTCTTTTAACAGCATCTTCTGTTCTAAATTCAGTTATAACTCAACCGATGTAGGTCTTTCATTTAGAATCCCTCTATCCCGTTCTCTTTGTCTGTACTCTGACATCAATTACTGATAGGAAAGGTAATCACTAGCCTGCAATCCAAATGTCTTATTGGTCTCTTCCCATTCTATTACCTTTCCTTTTCTGATTATTTGCTCCAGTTACCTTGGTTCATTTTCCAGCTTCCTCCAGTAAATTCCAGACCCCTCTTGTCTATTCTCTGTATCCTTAATTGTAGTCGTCCATATCAGTAGAACCTCATTTCTCAACTCCCACGTTGACTTAATTCTTAGTATACTTTCTTCTACTTTATGAATATAATATTCTGTATGACTGTTGCTATTCACCTTAGGCATCTGCATCCAAAATGCCATTATTTTCATATTTCTTGAATTACCCTCTCTGCTTCATCATCATCATCATCATCCCTTTCCACTTTGAATTGTAACATTCTGCTTATGTTATGTATAAGAGCCTCAACAGTGTAGTTCTAAAATATCCCTTCAAATCAGATAGTCCCAAACCTCCTTGTTGTATTGGAAGGATCAACTTATCTCACTTGACTCTTGCCCTCTTTCCCTCCCAGATAAAATCCTTCAACTCTTTATTAATTACTGTCTACTTTTTCTCCTTTGATTGATAAAAATATGCCTGATTTGTGTATAAAACTAAAGGGACTAAAAACATTTTGACTGCTGGTATCTTGCTATCCATATCCATAAGCAAAAGTGTGTTACTTTTTATTTAGTCTTTGCCACTTATCCTTTGCTGCCATAACAGAATCCTTTTTAGTCCGTGCTTTTAAATACTTCATTTTATCATGTCCCCATAAATATGGATAATGCTGGACCAATGCATGTGTGGATCCATAGTTTACAGGTATAGTCTCTGTTTTTATCTTCATTAATTTTATACCCCCCCCCCAAAAAAAAAAATGGCCTCACAGTATTTCACAACACTGAGCTGTCCTTTTCTGGTTTGATCAGGTATAAAATAATATCATCTGCAAATAAAGCCAACTTTTCTTGAACACCATACCAATTATATACTCAAATTTCTGAGTCCTTTATTTTCTTTGCAAGTGGTTCTAAATACAGTACAAATAACAAATGGGAAAGATAACACCTTGCATGGTTCCTCTGTTCAGACACAACTTATCAGAGAGGAACTCGTCCACTTTGATTTTTGCCTTGATCCCTCACATATCCTTCTAATTAACGTTATTATTGTATCAGGAAATCCAAATGCTTCCATGGCCCTACTTATAAAAGCCCAGCTTACTCTGTCAAATGCTTTCTCTGCATGAAGACCCACCAATACCAATGCTGTTTTCTTGTATTCTCTTTCCCTCTGTATCATCAGTGTTCTATTAATGTTGCCAAATATTTGCCTCCCATCCACAAAACCACATTGCTCTATATCTATCAATTTTGGCTTCACCTTTGCCATTATTTTAGGCATTGTAGACCTAAACACTTTATAATCAGGGTTTAGAATTAAAATGACCTATATGAAGCTAGATCTGATAAGTATTTACCATATTTAGTTATTACTGCCACCACAGCTTTTTGTTTCCAGGTTTCTGGTGCCTCCTCTCCTTTTAAAATACTGTTAAAAACACTTCCGGATCTTTAGCACTTTCTTTCCTCCTAACATCCAGTCTTCCATAGGAATGCCGTCTCTTCCTGGAGACTTTCCTGTAGATTGGTTATATATTGGCATATTTATATTTCCATAAATATTTCCATTTGTGCTTTTTCTTGATTTCCCTGCTGCTGTGCTTTATACAGATTTCCATAACATTTCAGACGTGTCTGTAATACCTCCACAAGATCTCTGGTTATTTTTCTTGTTATAGGCTCCCTAAGTATGGCAATAACCCTTTCTACTTTCTGTTGCTCGTTGCTGTGCCAAAAGTTTTTGTCCTGTGGAGTTACTATCAAAAAGCAGCTGTTTAACAGCAGTCTTCCCAGACTCATGCATATTACCCAGGTGCTCCCTTATTTTCTCTGTATTACTCTGCAATTGTGACTCATCTTATTTTGTGAGATTCTCCTTATTTTGTAATACTTTAACCTTTGTCAGCCCCTATAAATAATCCCTATTACTTCTTAACCATATCTCGTTCTCTTTTATTTCTACCATATTTTTAAATTCTACTTTCATTTTATCTGACTTACTAGCTATAACTTCTGGAGTACTTTGTCTTCCCTTATAATTCACAGATAATTTCCAGTACTCATTCCTTAAAATCCTCGCTTTTTAACAGGTAGGTAGGGAAGTGCTAGTGTCTCATCTTTACTTTATTACCTTGCATTTTTATCTTAGTGATTATTGGCACAGGATCTGAAATAGTTATTGGATGTGTATCAAACTTCTCAATTGAATCCACCTGCTCCTGTGAAATATAATTTTTCTCAAGTCTAGCCCAATTGTTGTAGCTTGGGCAATAATTTGTAAATTCTCTCTGAGTTCCTGCTACTGAATTAATGTTTTTCATACCCAATATTTTCATAAATTTCTTCAGGAATCTACTCTCTTTTTGTTATATTTTCCCTTCTATCTCCCCAATTCATCCTCATTGTTGCAAATCAAATTTCATTTCCCACGTATAAGTAATATTCTCTGATGAAAGCTGATTATGTTCTCCCCATTTTTAAGCTCCAAAAGTAGCAGTTTTAGGTGGAATATAAATGCATGCCAGTGTAGTCTTTATCCGTTACCGCTACCCCATTACGACTACAAATCTGCCATTATTATCTTTTTCTTCTTCTATCACTACTGAACTCCTTTAACAGTTATTATAAGGACTCCTGTTTTTCTTTGTCCTTGAATATCCATCCTGGAATTCTTTTTTTATCAAATTCACATGATGATTTCTTTCCAGATGTATCTTTTGTAGCATTGCTATTTGCACTCTACATTTCTTAAAATAATTAAGTATTATTTCCTTTTTTGCCTACATTTGTAAGGCCATTCACATTAAAAGATAATATGGAAAGTATCACCATTATAGTAAGAAGTCATTATTCTAACCTGTTATATATGGTAGCTTTTTTAAATGTCTAGTTCCAGCTTTCGTAATACATGGACCTATTAATATTTGGCAGGTTAATTCCTTATACATTTTTTTCTTATCATCAACATTGGAACCTATGTTAGATTTTACAAGACTTTTTGTTTTAATAAAAACTCTCAAGCAAAAAAACAGACCCACACAGCACCCATATTACCTATTAACTTAATACAAATACACATATCTGTGTACATCTTCAAATAATGAAGTTTAATCCTCCTAATAGGAACATTTGTACCAAATAGACAGCTGCTAACACAATCCCTAGTTAACCTGAAATTGAGGTTATCCATGCTTAGCACGTTAGTGCCTGTGTTTCTCCTTACACTAATTGGTGTCCTTATCTTTATTACCTCTCCCAGGATGTGAAAATTACTTTCATACTGTCAGAAATCATTAACTTTAGAAACCAGTTTTGTATCTTTTATTGCCTTATTATCAGGTTGGAAAAGTAAGAGAAAAAAAAAAAAGAAAAATGCATTCCTCTGTTGCAGCCTGAAAGACAAGTTGAAACATGTATTGTTAAAGTAAAACTTTTCATTATATTCACTTTTCTTGTATTTACTTGTTTCCACTTAAAATTTGGGGTCTATATTAGATCAGCAAATGCTTAAACAAGCGAATGTTGATTGATCAACCTTATTTTAGCGAATGTTCAAAATATCAAAGCAACAGAAACCCAAATTTTTTCCTAGGGAAAGAATTCGGTTGTCCGTTTCTGTTGCTTTGGTATTTTCAGTGCTGTGGTGGAAAGTTCTGGTCAGATTCAGGTAAGTGGATTGTGTGGATGTGAGTGTTAGGGTGGGTTAGGTGAGTTAGGGTTGGGGCTCGGGTTAGGTATGTGTGCGATTGCATGGACGTGAGAGTTAGGGTGAGTTTAGGTGAGTTAGGGTTAGGGAGCAGGTAAGGTGAGTGTGCGATAGTGACGGACCTTAGGGTTAGGGTTTGGGTTAAGGTAAGTGGATAGTTAGTGGTGTGTGCATAGTTTAGTGTAGGGTTAGGTGTCAGATTTTAGGTGTATGTGTGTGGATTTCTGTTTGTTTGGTGTGCTTGTGTTGTGTGTATGTGTTTTGGATCAGCGATTTTTTTTCCTGGGAAATAAATCACTGATCTGATAGTTCAAGATTGTAAGCTTTCGCTTACATAAGGTTGATCAATCAGCATTTGCTTTTTTAAGCAGTCGCTGATCTAATATAGACCCAAAATTTGTTATTAGATTGAACCAAGAGTCTTAACCAGATATTCACCTATGCCAAAGTAAGCCAAACGGTATCATCTCTACATATATTATGAGCTTTGTATTCTAACACCCCATTTCCCACCTCAATAACCCAAGATTACAGCCTATAACAGTATAATGCCTACATTTCTTAATAACAGAAAAGAAGAAAGGAAGGGAAGCTGGGAAAAAGGCGTCTGTTTATTTTAATAACTTTATCACATACAAGAACAACGAAAGATGCAATTTGTATTGTGAAGCATTTCATAGAAATACTGTTAAGAAAAGAGGTTGTTTTAAATACAGTTACCTTTTTCTTTCCTCCTTCCCTCCCCTCAGAGTCCTTCCAAACATTAATGATACAAAGTGAGGCAAATGCCTTTCAGTTCCTTACAGGTTTAACAAAGTCACCAAAAGTCCACTCTTTTCACTTGTTCTTATACAACCATATTTCACAAATGTGACTGGTGTTTTGCAGTCTTACATCTGTGGATGATTAAACATTTTGAATGGGAATAAAATTAATAGCAAGAAATATGTAGCTATGAATAATTTTAGTTGCAGATTGTGTGGGGTTGTTTTTATAATAGGATGTGGGTGCACACCAACCAAGTGGCATATAGGGCAAACAAAAAGAATGGTTAAGAGACGGATATTGGAACACTTGGAGGATATCAGCAATATGAGGTTGGATAATCCTTTAGCTCCCCACTTTCATACAGCCCACGGTGGATCCGATGTTAGTTTGTTTTTTTTGTGATATGGCTCAGCCCTTATGCAGACAGGGAGATGATTATCTTAGGAAACTGTTACAGCTTGAGACTAAATTAATAATCAATTTTGGCACTTTATTTCCAAAAGGTTTAAATCACAAAGTAAATACTAACATTGGGTAAATAATTATATGTAATTTTGATAAACATCTAAGAAGTTTCATATGGGTGTGTATCACTATTTTTTGTGCTCTAACTGTGAGTGTTCCTATATTAGCTATATTAGCTAACTGATGTAATTTAGACAATTAAGTAATCAAGATTTAGTATAAAATTATCTGGTTTGGTGTTTAATTCATTCCCTTTGAAGGCTTACAGCTGAGGTAACAGGAAGCACCAATAAATCTTTGGAAACCATCAGTGTGACTCCAGTGTGGACTGGGTTTTGGTACAGCTTTTATTCAGCTTTTTTCATGTTGGTCATGGTTTTGGTTCTACTTGGAGTTTTTTAGTGGAGTTTGAGCTGAATCAGCTGGCTTCATTATGGCTGGAACACAGGCTGAACATCCTTCCTCCTTCATGGATTTTTGGAAGGAGAGGGGTGAAAGACTGGTCTCTAGAGAACTAGGGTTCTTGGGGGAAGTGGATAAGTATGAGGCTGATTGTATGCAGTTGGAAACGTTACTTATCAGAGAGGTAACTTTGTGTTATGACATCAGGTTGCTTGACAAATATATTGGTTTGGACATTACCCAGAGAGGGCTTAGAATTGATCGGTTACACTAAGGTGCCTTTGAGTTTGCTGTGGATGAAACTGATCTGCTGGAGGAATGGAAAACTCTTTCTCTGGCATGTACCTGTGGCTGGCTGAAAATCCTCATTAAGAGGTGAAATCCTGCAGTTGCAAGACGTCTTAGCGAGATCGCTACCAGAGGAAGCTCTTTTTAATAGGCTGAAAGAAATAAAACCCCAAGTTTCCAAAGTGGAGGAGGCGGTTGTCAGCCATAAAAAGAGGAAGTTGGATTGTGATATCAAAGATTATAGAAATAATATTATTTTCTCCTGGTAACGGAAACCCAGAAGAGGCAAGATAACCAGGAACCAAACGGAAGGCAGATCTCGTGATCCATGAGATTTTTCAGTCTCATCAGTTGACATAACATCTAGCAGGAAGAGTGTGTCATTTGAGAGCCTGAATATGGAGAGTGTGAATGGACAGAAACAGCATCCTATTTCGCAGCAAACCTTTGGCCATGGACAGAGATGGCAGGACAGCAATTACAACAACAGCGGCAGTAAAAACAAAAAGAACTAATTGGCATGATGATAATTCAGCAGCACAATTCCACCTGGACAGTCTGGGACTTTCTGAACACGTGAGTAACCAGCGAACTTTAAATCCTGAGAAAGACAAGGACTTGAAAAATTACTTAAAAGTTATAAATTTGTCTGACCTTTATTTAGATACTGATATTGAGTTTATTTTTGCTAAGGGCATGCAATTTGTTCCTACTCGATTTCCAAGCTTGGCGGACCTCTATTTAGAGGTCATCAGATTATGTAGGAAATTGCATTTAAAAGTTTATTTCAATAGCAAAAAAAGAAATGAGTTGACTTTCAATACAAATCAGGGAATGCCTGATGAAGATGTCAGTTTGGTTGATTCGCACTTAAATGTATCTTTGTATGAAAAGGAATTCTTCGACATTAATGAAGAAAGATTTAGTATAAAATTATCTGGTTTGGACTTTAATTCATTCTTTTGAAGGCTTACAGCCAAGGTACCAGGAAGCACCAATAAATCTTTGGAAACCGTAAGTGTGACTCCCGTGTGGACTGTGTTTTGGTTCAGCTGTTATTCAGCTTTTTTTGTGTTGTTCACATTTACTCACTAATTTCCATGTTGCTGGTCTTCCTGTTCATCTCCATCTCCCAGCTCCAGATTTTGTTTCAGTTCCACAATGCTCCCTATTCTTCTGGTCCGCTCCTGTGTCTTTCTCTGTCTCTGAAGCGTTTTCCTTTGGAGCAGTGGAAAAGTCTTCACTGGCAAAGTCTTTCCGTGTGCCTCACTGTAGCAAGAATGAAAAGCAGAGGCCCCTTATGCTTGAGGCTCGTTTTTGTTGGGCGACCTTTTGCATTTCCTTCTTATCTTATTCTGCATCAAAAAATGACTTTGATCCTTCAGGAAAAAATATTCTGAAGACAGCTGGATGTAGCAGGTCGAATCTCACACCTGCTCCTTGACATTTCCTGATTACTGGAACACATTTTTTTCTCTTCTGCCTGGTGTAAAGTGAATAATCATTTTCCACAAACACTCATCTGCATCCAGCTTTTAATACTTTGCCCTTTTGCAACACTTTTGTCAAAATCAACTCTTTCTGCCGTTATGTTTGCATTTTTACTAATAGAGGTTGTGGCTGCTTTCTTATGGCCATATTTGGAGCATATACACAGTGTGACCTTTGAATTAACAGTGCCTGATGTAGAATACCAGTCCAGCTGTTTATTTGTACCTTCATAAAATTAATAGAATGTGTTCCTTCTAGCTTCTGTGGTACAGCAGAAAATCTCAGATTTTCCCCACATGCACTGTTCTCCAATTCTCCATTTTTTGAAACATCTCTTCATTAACAGTCTCATACTCAGGCAACAACCTCTGATTTTTGCAGTTTTGTCAGCTCAGCTGAATATCTGTTTAAAGCTTCTTCCATTTTTCCCAGCCTTTTGTTATCTGAGTTGACATACTCTTTCAGTGTTTCATTTATTTTAATAAGCTCTGAGCACATTTAACTTATTTTTCTAGTTGATTTTCTCTCAGGCTCTCTTAGTTTATTCTTTGTGGGCATCGAGGCAGTGTACTTATTTGCCAGCAACTGAATTTTTCTCAAGCTGACAATATTTCTGGCTGCAGTTTCTGTTTCCACACTGTGAGAGCTGACGCTAAGCTGTTGATCACTGTGCTGTCGTCTTGGAAGTTCTCCTGGGGACCAACTTGTAGATGCAACGTTCATAGAATGCGTTTTAAGAGTGGGTTAAGTCATGTCCACCCGTTATGCAGAGGAAAAACTTTTGCACCCTGCTGTCTATTCATTTAACTCCAAGGTTGTGAAAAGTCATATTAAGTTATAAAACTAATGCATTCAAATCCACATCAGCAAGCCAGTGGTTGATAAAGTGAAAGCCTGCTACCAGAGGTAGAATACCTCCAAAATACTTCCTAAAATGTATATGATGACTCATTCAGGGTGACCATCTTCCCTCTGGAAAAGCCTTGCTAATAATAAAGCTTATTTATATCAGTATTTCAGTCTGGGCTCATTATTGAAGAAATATTACTCACAGCAACTGACATAATATGCGGCATCCCCACCCTTGTCCCAGTCCAGCCAATGGAACAGTGTGTAGGACAACAGGAAATGGTAAACAAAAAGCAGGAAGGAGCACTGCAGCTGTGGACTGCCAATATGGGGATGCTAGTCATGAAAGTTTGGTGAAGAAATTCCCAGGTACCTGGTGTAGCCAGCACTACTGTGCCCAAAGAAACAGACAAACATTTCCAGAGAGTAAAGAGCAACCCTTATCATAAAGCATGCCGTAGGCAGAAAAAAATGTCTTCTAGTGCTGTGTGCACAAAAGGACATTCAGGTGCTACAGGAGTAGGTAGAGCAGTGACATAATTCTTCATTTCCAAACATGTACTGCTCAGAAGTACCACAGACAGCCACTTGCCTTGTCTATGGTATCTTGTAGGAGGTCACAACATGAAATTAAGAGTCAGAAGCAGCTGCTATTGTAGTTTAAAAAAAAAGAAAAAAAAGCAATATGTCAGTAAAGGTATGTGGAGTTTATTCGAAAGAGCTGTAAGAAATAATTAATTGGGGGAAGGAGAGGTGTGAAGCAGAGTGGAGAAGTCCCTTCTCTTTCAGTGGTCTCACTTGCAGACCTTCCTGTGTATACTGGTGCACTCATTATGACCATGTACGAGTACCCAAGAGAAACAATGTCCTATTCACAACTACTGAAAAGGTCCTCAATATCCTAGGCTTAAAGCTGTGAATGATGCTTACAGTGTTACAGACAATACCTCTAGCTAATTACAGTTGTGTATCGTCCTTGGCTTTGTTGGTATTTCTTCTAAAAAATATCTGGTGCTCTGGTTGTATGCCCACACAGATCAAACATGTGAGAATATGTACAGAAATAGAGTTAGGATGGCCCTGCACTTCACAAATAACATATCTGTGTTTTGCTGCCCAGGTACTTCAGCTGAATTTTGAGCTGTTTATTTAAACCGCGGAACAGAATTTTCCAGCAGCCATATTGATCTACTGCTATTTCATTTGCAGCAGAGGGTTCAAGTTTTTAAAGGAAATGGTGATAAGCTCTTGACTATGCCTTCTGACAGCTACAGCTTTATTATGAAGTATTTCCTTGATAACTACATCCAAGGGGAGCTGTGTTGTTTCCATTCGGTGCAAACCATATTAACTCCCCACATTTTGGAACGTGTTCAGAACTACACTACACTGCTCAGAGTACCACCCACCGAAAACCAGATGGAGAGGTCACATAACAGGGCCTGTGCCTTCCTAGGAAGAAAATTATGTGATGAGCACACGATGTTGCCTCTTCCACAAATGGCACTGAAAAGAGCAGAATGGATACAGTGATGCTCAGCATTTGATAGGCCTACCCACCTACCCATCAGACATGCTTACAGGGAAATGGATTCTTTTTTTAATTTAGTAATTTGTTAAGCATGGGAGTGAACTGGTGTGTCTCAATAATGTCTATACATGATTTTTAACGACAGGGTACTATACATGCCTACAAGGCTATGCTGAGGTCCTCACCCATATTCTATGGTTGCTCTCTGGGTAGTCCCCTTTCTAGCCATATTGCAGATGGAAACCAGCAAAACACTGTACAGTGTCTTAATGTGTTCCCATATACTAGAAGCCATAGACCATTTCTGATACCCCACTAATGTACCTTTACATTAACCAGAAGAGTCAATTAACACAATCATACATTTCTATAGCAGAGTGACACTGTTATATCCATGTATTGGGTTCTGCCATCCTATGGACACTCTCTGCTTGAGTTGTAGGTGAGTAAAGTCACAATCATACATTTTTATAGCAATGTGACATTGTTACAGCTCTGTATTGGGTTCTGCCATCTTGTGGACACTCTGTGCTATGGTTGTAGGTAAGTAAAGTCACAGTCATACATTTCTATAGTAGAGTGACACTGTTACATCCCTGTATTGGGTTCTGCCATCCTGTGGACACTCTCTGCTTTAGGTATAAGAGAGTAAAGTCACAATCATACATTTCCATAGCAGTGTGGCACTGTTACAGCCCTGTACTGGGTTCTGCCATCCCATGGACATACTGTGCTATAGTTGTCGGTGGGTAATGTGTCGATGCAGATGTAGTATATTCTTTAAAGGCATGCTGGACCAGTGGAGCAATTTGTCAAAATTTGATGAAGAAAGATCCATTTTCTGTCATGTGTGTTTCTGCACTTGTGTTTGTCTGTGTGAGGGGTCAATCCTACCACAATATACTCTACTCTGAAGTCACGGGCCTAGAGAAATATATCCATCTTCAACTCCTTCCCTATCTCTTGGACAACAACCTATTAACTCCTACCCAACACGGATTCAGACCCAATCATAGCACCATGACTGCCCTCCTATCCTTCCTGGAAACTGAATAAAGCTAGAGATTCTGGCTTCACTGTATCTACCATTCTACTCTACCTCCCTAAGGCCTTTGACACTATCTCTCATAAACTACTCCTTACTAAACTGTCTAACCTAAACCTATCACCTTCATCTCTCAGTTGGTTTACCAGCTCTCTCTCCAACTTCTTATTTGCATCTAGAAAATTCTAAGCCTACTGCATCTAACTACTTATTCTTAATCCTACTAGAGCAAAGTTCCCTCAAAAAAAAAACCTTCTACTTTTGACTGTAACCTCAATATTTTTGTTCTGTTTTTTTAACCAGAATTGTTAAAATGTTAATCACTGTAATCTTTTTTTAATCTGTGTGTGGAGCTTTTCTCCCCAGGACTCCATTGAAAATGGGTTATTTTGGCCCAATGGACTGTCCTGGTTAAACAACTGCAAATAAATAAATAAATAAATAAATACTTCACCCTGTCAAAGGCCGACAATATAGAAGCTGATATTGTCAGCACCAAAATGTCGAAAGCGAAAATCATCGCTCGTGTAAACGGAAATCTCCGTAAGGGGAGATTTCCATTTACTGCAATGTAGTGCGATCTCGGAGTTGGTATATTTAAGTAGTGGGGGGTGTGGGGGTGCAGGGGGGCTTGCCTCCCTACATACAGCAATTTGTGTTGTGTTTGGGTGTTTTTTTTTTGTTTTTTTTTTTTGTGTGTGTGTTCGATGTTCGGGGGTTTCGACATTTTCGTATCGATTATTACGCTGTTGACAATTTGAGTTTTCGACAGCGTAATATAAACGCAAAGTCACAGTACCTCAGGGTAGTTTATTTACATTCAACAAAATGGCCTCTCAGTCAACCAGGTCTTGATGAAAGATGCTAATACCTTGGCTACATACTGTCAAAGAAGTGTTATCAGAGAATATACCACTGATACTGGTGGGGAATACATCTGTTGTTTTGGTGATCTCAAAAATATATTGTCACTGAGCTAGGCCTTAATTAACAAGAGCGCTACCCTCAGAGATACAACTGAAATAAAACACCACCACAGCTTAACTGTATAAAAAACATTACCTTTGAAGAAAAACATAGTAATGTGTCTGTGACTTACAACAATATAACACCGCATTAGATTTGTATATGCTAGGCTGCGAATATATCAGTCCAGGAGTGAATATGAAACCTGAAATGAACTAGTATTTCATAAAGACATCACATACATCATCTGAATAGGACAGAACAAGGCCTGAACTGAAAACTTGCCAATGGTTGTTGACAGATGCAATACAGTTTTTTTTTTTTAACCATAGAAATAGGACAACTGAAGAGTGTAAAAGCCATGACGGAATTCGAAAAGAAAAGGTTAACTCAAAATTTAATAAAGAAGGTACATTGACATACGCACTTAGGTGTAAGTCAGCGATCAAACTGCAAAGGCCGGACATAGCAGGAGTATTACTAATGGCCATTTCAGTTCTAATGAAGAGAATGTGACACACATTTCTGTGAATATTTACCAAAATCCTTGATCAGACATCAGGTGGTCTGAATGGGAACCTGCACCAAGTGGCCTTAAAGACTTGTGAGTGTCCATCCGGGTATAGCAATTACTGGACACTGCAGAAATTTGTAATTGTAGCCGATGCATATTGTAAATTACCATATGGTTACTGTATGGCCTCTACCACCAAGTTTATGACTGGGATCTGTGTTACAGAGAGAAAGTAACGTATAATTTCTAGAAAATTAACAGCAAATAACAGTAAGGACTAAAGAGTTAATGATGGATACTATACTTTAAAAGTAAATAAAATAGCAAAAGGGAGAAAACCAATGGTGTAAAAACTTGTAAATCACCCCAAGGCACTGATGGAAGGGTCACACCACACCACAAGTCGGATAAGAAGGCTTTAATCGAAGTGTATTAAAATCACAAACCACTGAAAACATAAATGCTGCTATAGTACATCAGAGTTTTCCGAAACTCAGGGTACTGTACTGTAGGAGCGTTTATGTTTTGAGTGATTTGTGATTTTAATACACTTCGATTAAAGCCTTCTTATCCGACTTGTGGTATGGTTTGGCCCTTCTGTCAGTGCCTTGGGGTGATACTTTAAAAGTAGATTACCTCATCCTTTTCTGAAGATAACAGCAAGGCGAAACATCACAAATACAATTTTTAAATAATACTTGACTATGTGATATATTCCAGAAAAACATAAGCACCAGCACCAACCAAGTCCAAGATGTAAAGTATTAATTAACTTCACAAATACCTAGCACTGTAAGGTAAGAAAGCTCATAAATAAGTAAATAATGAAAAAGTAGGGATTCACATATGAAAAAATATATTGAGGTCTTCTTACTGCTTCTTACTGCTTGCTCTTGCTGTAGGATGAAGTCTCTTTTAGACACCTCTGTCTTGCTGGCTGATTCTGCTAAAATTCAAAGTCTGGTTATAGTTTGCATTCACAGTCTGTCGATACAGAAAAGAATAAGATATACTGATGAGAGAACTTATACTTTGCAGCACCTGTTTTAAGAGCAGTAACTAACTTTTTTTATAAAAAACCAAACTGATGTTGCAGATAAATAAAGTACTCAACTTTACTTCTCATATAGTACAGATGAGAGATGATGAGATTACCTCACCTCAGGAAAGACTAATGACCCCTACCCATACCCTAACATAAATATATTTAGACTTTACATATTTATTTTATTTTTAGTTAAAAGGTTTTGGAGGTTTTTTTGGAAAAGATACTGCCTTGATGACGCAACACATCTGTTTGTGTGCAGTAAGTAAACTAAACTGGCTTCAGAAGAAAAGATGTTGTGAAATTAGAAAAGCATTTTTTATTTTTAATAAAAAGCATGTCCTGTTGTCCCAGTGAGATTACATTCTTTCTTGTCACCTGTGTAGTCTTGTGTTGTTCAGCTTGTGTGTGTAGCATACTACACTCATAAGCAAGTTCTTTATATTTTTAAGCATTAGTCATTTGCTGTATGGTTTATTCTAATTCTGTGCTTCTGTGTTTCTTTTTTTTTTTTAGCTTTTATTTTCTATTAATTTACAATTTTATTAATTATAGCCTCTAATTTTCTCCTCTGTTTTTTAAATTTTCTCAAAAACATTTAATATAATTTATATTTTTATATATATTTTTTTTTTATCACATTATAGAAATAGATACAACAAATCAAATGTTATTTTAATGATATTATACAATTACTTAAAATATTACTACCAAAACTGACTTGTATTTAAATTTCTTTTTTTTTTATATTTCTTTTTCTGTGAATATTAGTTACTTATTATATTTCTGCTTTTTTGATTATGTTTTTATTTATGAGTTTTTTATTTTTCATTAACTCTTTGTTGACTTAGAAATTGAGACTTGTCTCATTAACTCTTTTTTTTTATTATATTAGATTTTATTTTTTAATTTATATATAAATAAAAGATTAGAGAAGACTAAAATATCTATAAGAGACAACCATGTGCTACTGCAAGCATTTATACACTACTGAAAATATACAGTTTCAATCATTTTTTTAACCATTAACATTTCATCATGTATTTGAACGCCTTATTAACTGGGCTTAATATTTAACACAGTTTTTACTTCTTTAAAACCAGTGATATTACATTTTGACAAATTACTTTAATTACTTACACTTGACAAATTACTTACTGTATTTACAATTACTGTTTGCTATTCATGTGTATCATTGTTTACTATTCTATTCTGATTTTTTTTTTTTTTTTTTTACATCTTTTTCCAACATTTAAAACCATTATTTTGGTTGCATTTATTTAATTTTGCTAGACATTTTTTTAATTTGTATTCTTTTGTATTTTATTAATACAAACACTATAAAGTAAATTTAGTCTAATCTTAAAAAAATTATTGAAATATATTTAAAATATCTTGAAAATGTTTGTCTCTTTAGAAGTTCCATATATTTTATTATTTTAAAATGCATATGTCCTGTTATTTTAAATTACATACAATCAATGATAAAATTGCAATTTATTTTAACCACCAACAAAATTAACATTTTAAAACAAAAAATAATCTCTCTTGTTTTTTTTTTATTTATATTTACTCTCCTCTGTATAGCTGTTTTCAATTTCAAGCCATCTCTTCTTGTTTTTTTTTTAAATTTACTCTTTAACAGGTTTTACATACATATTAAACAATAATATAATTATAATAACCATAATAACCATTATTATGGCTATTAACTTGTTAAATTAACTATTCTGTAAGGTTTAATCCAGTTTACCAGTATGCCTAATGCACCCAAGCTATATTTCAATACCCTCCCTCCCCTACAACAGTATTGTTAAGTTCTGCAACAATATATTACTTCTGTTTATTTCACTTTATTTTTAAACCCTTTTGCAACATATGCTACTCACACAGTTAATAATGCTAATATTCCCCTGTGGTACTGCAGCACTGTTTATTATTTTATTACTTATATAGCCCAACACTTTGGTTATACATTATGCTTACCCATTTATTTGCTATACTCTTGATGTAACTAAGGTTTTTTAGAAACTAAGGTTTTTTTTTTTTTATCAGTGATTTTTTTAATGTATCTTTTGTTTAATTAATTATCTTAATTTTTATAAATTTTTTTTTATCTTTCCAACTCACTTATCTAATCTTCTCTTTTCAACATTATCTTATCTTTCAACATTTCCTGTAACTATTCATATTCATTTACTTAGGTTTTGTTACTTTTTTTTTTTTTATTATTTTTTTTATATTTTTTTAATTTTTCTTTTTTTTTTTATTTATTTTTTTATTTTTTTATTTAATTTTTTATTTATTTAATTTTTTTTAAAATTATTTTAAAAAATTTATAATTTTTTACTTTTTATTTATTTATTTTATTTGTAAAATTATTTAAATATTTTAAAAAAAATGTATAAAAATAAATAAATAAAAATTAAATTAACAAAATTTAATTTAATATATTAATTATTTACATATTTTATTATATATTTGCCTTATATTCTTATCTGTTGTATTTGTGTTTAAATCATGTTTTATATATGCTATTGTAAATGCTATTCATATACTTTAACTATATTTTGTTTATAACTTCTGTATTCTATAACTTTTTATATTTAATTTACTATGGCTGGACTTTTGACTATAAACCTATCTACTTTACTGTAGTAGCTTGAATCTACTTTGGACACTCTGAAGACTCTAGGGTTGATCTCTGGCTGGCTCGCTGTTCTAGAAAAAATATATTTCAGTCTCTATGGCTTGTAATTGCTGCTTGCTCTTGGGCACTCATTCTTGCTTATCTAGTCTTGCACATTCTTCTGGCAGCACCATAGTTGCATTCACAGTCTGCAATGATACAGAAACTTGCAGAATATACAACTTGCAGATTTAATACTAGGGAAAGCACTGTCTAATATTGCAGAACCAATAACTTACAGAAACTTAACCAATAGAGACAAATGTTGCAGTTATAATAAAATAAAAGGAGACTTCATATACATATATATTTACTTACAGATATATCATGATTACCCAAATATTAATTACCCTTAAACTAGCCTACTCTAGAATTAGCCCTTATAATAACACATTATAATTTGTACAAAGCTACTTATAGAAAACAAACTCCCTTAATCTAGGTGTAATCAAGATAATGCACCTTTATCTGTATGCAAGCACATTTGTCTTGTAAGTCTAATTCTTTAAGTCTGTGTGATCAGAAACAACTTGATTAGAAAGTAAAGTGAAGTTCAACTTTCTAGAAAAAGCATCAGTTAGTCAGTTAGGTAAGAGATTACATTCTTGTCAAGTCTGTAAGAAGTTCTATTTGTGTTCTATGTAATTTCCTACTAATTTCTTAATTTATTTGTTCAAGCCACATCATTCTATATACAAGCAACATAGATAATCTGATAAAAATTTAAACACTCCTGGGTAGTCAGTGTTATGGGACAATTGCAACCTTGGTGTCCAAGTGGGTGGGGTCTGCTGTTGCACAAGTTTCAAACTCACTCTAAAGAATTTCCTTCAAAAACTTTTCCAAAACTACTTAACTACCCCCCCTCACTTCACTTCCTCCCACTTTTATATTTCCCTTACAGTTTACAATCAAAATGTTGATTGGACATCAGCAAACTCCAAACAGCGATGCTTGAAAATGTCGAACACTGGTATTCTGAACCGCAAAATCTCACCTCCTTTTTGACCTATGTTAGGACTTGTTTGAAGATGTGGAGCGGTCAGCAATGTCGACTTTCTGTGTTTTTCCAACATTCTGAGAAATCGGCATTATAGATTTCTCATAAATGAAATTCACATTCGCCAATAGGCGATTGACATTTTGATAGTAAACCTTCCCTTACACTATTTACTCTTACACTCTCGCAAAACTCTGGAATGCCTTACCATTAAACATCAGAGGAATTTCAGACCTCAAGATTTTTAAACTCACTCTAAAGAATTTCCATCAGTAAACAAGTATCTGCCCCTGTTCCACAACTACTCAGCTACAACCCTCAATTCCCCCACCTTTATATTTACCTTTTTCCACTTCTTGTCCACATACCTTATCCCTTCTCTTCTGCCTCACTACTTTAACTACCTTCCATCCTCTCACTTTCTTCCCCACTTCCCTCCTACCTCTTCAGTGCATCCTCACTGCACCCACAATTCCACCCCAGACTCCCCGTCACCTCCTCTTCTTCAGTATACCCTATTTTAGGGTCGACATCCCTTCTAGCAAAATCCTACATTTTGCTTTACCTTGCTGAACTGGCTACAAGACTTCCTTCCTCACTCTAAGATCCAGCTTTCTACCTAAGCCCAGTTATGCTATCATTATATACCTCCTTTTAACCTGGCATGTACCTTTATATCTCCTTTTTTCTTTGACTATTCAGTGGGAGACAGGTTATATATATTACTGCTACAAGACTATTATTATTATTATTATTACAAAGCTATAAAGCTAATCCCTGATTATCTCATCCTCTCTGTAAATCATCTACTAATTTTGCTAACTTAATCCTTATGTAAATGTATACCAGTTGTCTATCATGTATGTCTCTTCAAATTTTTATAATAATTGTTGATTCAATACTTTGTGAATTTTGATACTTACTGTTGTAAAGCTTTTCTCCCTGGGCCAATGCTGAAAATGGGCTCCTAACCCAGTCAGACTTTCCTGGGTAACAAATGTCAAATTAAGTAAAAATAAAAGTCACTGTACTGATGCTGGCGGCATCACTCAGCATCCCAGCAAGCTCATGCCAGCACATACCTTCAGCACTTGGCCATTATATTGACCAGGCAGGAGTTCTTTAAAGTTCCTATGCAGGACGAAGACTGAAATCCTGCTCTTTCTGGCCCAGCATGCTGGGGCCCTGCATTGCACAGTGCCAGGCCAAAAGGAGTCATAGCCACTGACTCGGGTCTACTTAAACAACAATGTAGTAGCCCCATGTGCACTGTCACATGTTTATTAATTCCATGTCATGCAATCATAGTAGTGCAGCATGCCACAAACTCATATCTGTGGAGCTGTACTGCGGTGATAATGCATGCCTGTGGTGTTGCACCATAATGTTACAGGCAAGCACATAACACATGTATAAGTACATAGATCGAATGCTGGGTGGTCACAATGATGTGCACGGCTAGCACAAATATGCTTAGCTAGCTCACTGTGCAACAGCGGTGATTCACAGACAGTGGCACATATGGCTTTATCAGCATACCCACTGTGCTAACAGGCTTTTGTTAAAGCAATATGAAGGGCCAGCACCATTTCATGCAGCACTTAATAGAACCTTACAACCTTACAACAGTGGAAAAGACGAATTTCACAAGAGGTTCTGCAGACTTGGATCTTCACAGAATTAATGGAGGAGTCCTGCCTGATTAATTAGCTCAGTAAGAACAACAAGCCCTGCTGTGGATGTCAGTTACAGTGAGACAGATGTCATGCTTTATGTGTAATTGAGAACCCATGGCACTGGCATGGCATTGTACTGTCTACTGTGGCTGTGTGTGTGTGTGTGTGTGTGTGTGTGTGTGTGTGTGTGTGTGTGTGTGTGTGTGTGTGTGTGTGTGTGTGTGTGTGTCTGTGTGTGTTCTGGGGGTGCAAACAATGTTCAGTGAAAATTATGAGAAGGACATTCCATAAGGAGATTGATATTCCAGGGACCTACATTGAGGCATGGCTACAGTAAGTAAATTAAGTAAGTATGCATAGCATTAAGTGAAGGGTGTACACATGACTACAGTACATAAATGGGGGCATTGTGCACATATCAGGATTAACTCAACACACCACATCTCCATTACAGTGGATGTGAAAGTTCCTATTCTTTTACACCTTCCATGTTATGGACTGTATCAAATTGCAGCACTACAAGCCAACACAATGGGTACCGCCAAAGGTCTCCTCATGGCAGCTTGACTCCACCACTGATGTCTGTGACCCCTAGCTCCCTACAGCCTTCCAGAGTACTACTGTGCTCACTACTCCTGACCCTTCTTCCATATCAGAGTGTGGCATTGTCTGTACAGTGTTCCCGCCATCTGTGCCTGTAATGAGGAAAATGTGTGTCTCACACTGTAGCCTGTGTGGGTATGGTAATATCTGATGCACAGCATGGCCAGCCATTGCTTGGGTAAATTGACAACTGTTAACTTATTTATTACCCATAGCAGTGGACCAGATGTCACCTGTTTGTCAATGCTGCAGTGCATTGTATTTGCCTCTGCCTCAGCTGTGGTATTGCTGATTGGTGTGCTTCCTCTAATTGTTCACCCTGCCCGTCTGTTGCTGCAGTGGCTGGTATGATGCTGCATTTGACTATGCAGTGTCATATAGTCCAGCATGCCATGGCACCCCAACAGAGATCTTTATGCAGTCATTTGTGATGTATTGCAGTTCTCCTCTTGAGGTGACTAGGCTTTGGAAGCACCCTTTTTCTAGGCTAAACACATGCTGCACTAGAGTTTGTGTTTCTATATGGGCTGCATTATAAACCATTTCCTGCATGGTCTGGGAGGTGCAGATGGGGGTCATCCACCACAGTACTAGGACACATCCAGTATCACATTCAGCAAACAATAAAAATACTATATATGGTGTGCTGCATCCTTGCATGGCACCTATTTGTATGGACTTATCCACATAGCATAAATATGCACCTAGCAACCAGATGATTCTGTGAGAAGTGCATCTGAAGGAACTTTTAGTGTAGGTTGGATATTTGCCAAATATGTGAATCATGGTAACTGCCCTAGTGATGCACATACACACATTATAAAAAAGCCTTGGGTATTATAAACCACCTGACATTTCAAGGAATTAAACCCTTTCCTCTTGATGTATTACATGCCCTCTGGAGCATGAAAGGCCATGATATCAATATCTGTGCAATCTCCAATTCCCAGGATCTTAGGGAAACAGATTCTGTTCTAAAACACTTGCAAAATACTGGTTCTTGCCTATATTCGTAGAGAACCAGATATTCTCTTCCACTTGCTGTACCATAATGTCAAGGAACTATTTTAAGCTTTGTGAAACTGATATATGCGATATCCCTAATGTGCCTATTATAGGTTCTAAAATTGTTAAGGCTGCATATATCTTAGTATCGACAGGAATGGACATACCATGCATACTCCTCAAATGTGCTTATGGACAACACAGTTCAACAAGATCACTTACAGTCAGTCTCCCTATAAACATGGAAATGGTCTACAGTAATTGAGTTGTTGGTATGTTAGATGCTATATGTACCACATCTGTTGGCACTAGCACTGATCCCAACACATACACCACAAAACTTAGCATTCATGATGAGTATGTACTGAGATGCAATGCATACATTTTATACATGTCTGAATTTGTCCACCATTTTGGATACTGCCATTTGCATAACCTGTGAAGTCATTTGCATTGGGGCTTTTCATTTCTTTGACATTAAGCTCTTGAGAGCTAGGTTTGCTTAAAATACTATTTTGTCATTTGCCCAACTGCACTAGTCTTAGAATCACCCACACCCTGCAGTTGCCACTTCCCATGCTAGTTTACACTGCACAATGTCGAAACCCAGCTTGGATTACTCGGGATAGCTTTGTTGAGTGAAAGCTGGACATAAAACCAGCCACATCTGAACTAAGAGCTGCCACACTCAGTGACATGCAGCTCAGAAGTGGATGACAGCAAGAGGCTGGACATCCTATGTATCCAAGAGACAAGATGGGATGACAGTGCCGCAAAGCCACTTAACTTGGGATCCGGAGTCTACTACTTAGGAGGTAAACAGGCTATAAATGGTATGCAAAGTGTGGTGAGGAAGAGACTTGAGAAAACAAGAGATATCATCAGAATTCCTGACAGACTCATAGCAATCAGACTGCACTGTAAGAGCAGGGCAGTATTCATAATCTCAGGCTATGCTCCACAGCAGGGTTGTGATAGAGAGGCAAAGAGTACAGTCTGACAGCAGTTGCAGGACCCACTATGTGAATTAGTGTTGATAATGGGTGATCTGAATGTCCATATCTGGCAGACAGAACAGGATATGAGGACTGCCTGGGTCCACGTGGGTGGGGCAACAGGAATAAAGAAGGAGAAGCCATTCTAGACTTCTGTTTAGCAAACAGCTTGATGGTGGCCAACACATGGTTCAGCAAGAGGGACAGTCACAAGATCACATACACGAGTGAGCACATGCAACTCAGATTTGCTCCTAGTATGGAAAGGGCACTGAGGTAGAATCATTGATTGCAAAGTCATCTTCAATGAAACAATCTTCCCACAGCCTATTTGCCACAGTCACCTGCAAGCACTGATCAGAGACAATTCTAAGGTCAACAGAGATTAGGCTGAAGACCTGGCTCAAAGAAATATGCAGGGATTTAGCACATCAGGAAGAAGCAGAAGTTATGTGGAGTTGAAGAAGAATGGCAGTGCCTCAAAACAGCATTTTAAAGGACTACAGAACAGATATGCGGTTGAGCCAAGTATGGAAGCAAGGTACATAAAGACAACTGGTAGTGTCATGCAGACGCCAAGGAGGTCATCAAAAGAAAGAAGGAGTGCAGTAATAAGTTGGAAATAGAAAAGATGGAGCAGGTTAAGATAAGTAATACCAAGTGCGTAACAAAGAGGCCAAGAGAGGAATTACAATAGCAAAGAACAAGGCACCAGAGGCACTAGACCAGGTCTTATGGAAAGTGACTTGGTAGATGACACAAACAAACTCTGTCAGGTTGCAAGGCAAAAAACAGAGAAATGAAGACAGGCGTCAGACATACTTCATAAGGGATGCCATCAACAACCTGCTCACCAGTCCACAGGACATCAAATTCAGATGGAATGAGTACTTCCAGCAGCTTCTGAATGAAAAAAAAAAACAACAACACAGAAGCTGTACTGCCCCAGACACAGCCTACAATGAGAGAAGAGGAGGAGCTGTACTGCCCCAGACACAGCCTACAATGAGAGAAGAGGAGGAGCTGTACTGCCCCAGACACAGCCTACAATGAGAGAAGAGGAGGAGCTGTACTGCCCCAGACACACCCTACAATGAGAGAAGAGGAGGAGCCCACCCCAGATGAAATGAAGTAGCACTAAGGAAAATGACATCAGGAAAACAGCAGGTTCAGATAAGATCACAGTAGATTTGATCAAGATGTTGGGTAAGATGGGGAGAAGTGGCAAGTGAAGGCACTCATAGCAGTGTGGAGAGAAAGGCGTATCCTAGATGAATGGAGAATAAGCATACGAGTGTCAATATTCAAAACCAAAGGGGACATCCATGTCTGTGGGCAGTACAGAGATATCAAACTCCTGTTACACTGCATGAAAGTTATGGAAAGGGTGATTGATAAGCGAATAAAAAGAGTAGTAGAAAGTAAGATGAGATGAGCAGTTCAGATTCAGAGCAGCATGCAGCACGACCAACCTGATGTTTGTAATAAGACAGACAGTTGAGAAGAAGCTAGAATTATGGAAAGAGTCCAAATAGGTATACCTAGACTTGGAGAAAGCGTATAACAAGGACCCAAGAATGTTGATTTGACCAGTCCTGTATTGGTTTGAAGTCCCAGAAAAACTGGTAGAATTAGTACAGGCTGTGTACAAAGACCCAGTGACTCAAGAGCAGTATTTTGTTTCACAGAGGAGACCCCAGTGGGAGTGAGTATACTGGTGATGGACTACATTAGCAAACATGTCAGAATGAACAGATCACTAAACTTCTGTATGAAGATGATGTGGCATTACAGATGGTCACTGAGCAAAAACTTCAGCAAAGGAGAGGGGAAGGGAATGGAAAACTGAAGGCACACCTGATGAAACATGGTATAGGTTAGATGGTTGTAATGTCAGCAAATGGGAAAAATCAGAAAAAGCTGAGAATTGAGATTGAAGGGAAAATAATGGAACAGGTTAATGGCTTCAAGTGTCAGGGAGGTGTTTTTAAGGAGAAGGCATGTCTGAATTAAGAGGTCAAAGCTAGACTCAAAGGGAGTGTTGGGGGTAGTGTTTAAAAAAAGTGTGAGAGAAGACTTGTAACAGTCAGGTATGACCGTTGAAGAAGATAGGAGAGCAGCACTGAAATGAGAGAGAGAGATGGAGACTATTGACATGACACCCCAACCCCACGTAGAAAAATGGGGGAAAAGGGGGTTAAATGATGTTGATGACTTTGCTACACATTTAGGAATCTCAGCCACTGATTTATATATTATTTTTGTAGGATTGGTTGGTGCTCTGGGCCTACAATGATCATCTTCTAACATGGCTATACAGAGTACAGTAAACAACAAAATAAATAGGTTGAACCTGGGAACGTGGACATACATAGCCAATTGCTTAGATATGCAAAAAAGGAGGGCGAAACCCCCACACAGTAGAGGTGCACTATTTCGGCTACTTTTGTTCACTTAAAAAATTGTCTTAGCATAATTGGTAGTCTTTAGGTTACACCGATTTTCTACATATAGCTGATGTTTTATTTTTTTGTTAAAATATACAATCTTTTCATATGTAAACTGGATGAATTTCAGCTGTGTTGAGTTGATCAGGTATTGTTTACAAACAAAAACACTTGAACAGAATATGCAGTCTAATAGAATCTCCCACTCATGGGATGATATATTTGTCAAGAAATTAAACCCAGAAATGTTGAGCAGGTTTAAGAAATGTAAAAAAGTTAAGAGTAAGAAATATGCAATGTAAAGAAGCTAAATTATGTTAATATACATTAATGCAATAAACGATGCTAGCACGCATAAAGGGGCATTTCATGTGAAACTAGTTGATGGGGTTAATAAAGGAAAGTATGCTGCAAACAAGACAAAATATTACATCGCTGTCTGAGGAGGAGGAGGAGGAGAAGTGTTAAAACAATACACTGATAAGTCAGTAGAAGTTGCGGTGATCTTTCAGACTATCTGAAGCTAAGGCACTTAACTAGCACATTGGGTGTGGTATTAGGATTAGCAAACAGCTGAAATACTGAGAGAGTGGGTGGGTGTCTGTTTTCAGTATTTGAATTACTGAGTCAGTTGAATTAACTCCCAAACAAATTCAGTGGTACTCAGTCAAGGTTAGAGTACAGGATACACCTATAAAAACTGTGTGGCTAGTTAGAGATGATCAGTAAATATTTATGAAGGATTCATCCCATTTAATCAAGTAAGCTTTAGAAATGCCTAAAGACAGGAAGTTCATTGACCAGCTAAGGTATGTTAAGCTTCTAAAATACTTTAATATTGTGTTGTTTTAGTAGAGCTTAGTGTGTAAATGAAATATCCCACAGTTTGTTGTTTTAACTTTTTTTAATACTGTTTATAAGAGGCTTCTTTTTGCACTGACGGATTGTAGATTTTTTTTCAATTGAGTAATTTTGAAAATGACAAAGATATTTATTTAGTCTTTGCAAATGGGCTAAGATCCATTAGAAGTTATGTTTCTAGGGTAGACTTGTGAGCTTAAAAGTTTTGATTAGTGTACAAATGGATGTTGTGGTATTCAAACTCGAGTATATGTATATGTAAGCATGCTAACAGCCATACCTGGGATCTGAACCTGACTCAGTCCTTTGGACTAAAAGTGGGCTGGGATGTCTTTTAAGTTGCTGTACAAGTTTAGAAAAAAAAATGTATTTAGGATACTCAACATGTACATTCTTTTTCTTTGCAAAACTTCTTTTTTTTGTGTATTCCTGGCAGGAAATATGTTTTTCTGTGACATCTGATACTTCCACATAACACATTGTGGTGCATTATAGGGAGGGCCTGATGAAATGGAAGGTTAGAGCAACAATCTTATGGTGGCACGGAGCAGACAGGCTTGTTTGTGCTTTGAAAGTGGGTTGGAGGTCATGATGGTACTGGTAGAAATGCTACATGCATCTTCACTATTAATACTCCTGCTTACTGCTTCAGCAATCTAAATGTTAAGTAGCGGTGGAAGTGCTAGTGGCTGTCCTAATTCTGGAAGGTCTTCTTCTTTTAGCAGATCACCTGTCCGCTCATGATTGGCAGTGGAGTATTACGGTGTTGAGTTGCCAGCCCGGTGGCCAACCTTCCACGGAAGGTACACACAGACACACATCCCCCCCGTAGGGCCAATTTAGAGTATCCAGTGCACCTACAGCATGTCTTTGGGATGTGGGAGGAAACCAGAGCACCCAGAGGAAACGCACGTGACCCCAGGGAGAAATACGCTTAAAGTTATGTCATTGTACTTATTTTGACCACTGCAGTGATGGTTTCCTTTTCTTTTTTTATTTTACCTTTTATTCAGTGGGCTCTGCTATGGAGTAGTAGTTTCATAGTCTGTCTGATGCCGCTTATTTCAGATAACCACATATGCCCATCCCAGGTCTTTCATTATCTCTTAACCCCCCCCCCCCCAAAAAAAAATTGATTCTTCATGCAAAAGGTTTGTAGGTGGTTATTAAGCATTCAGCCTGAGACCCATTTTAAGCTTGGCCAAGCATACCCCAGATTTACTGAAATATTGCTGATGTGTCAATACTCGGTGGAATTTTACAGTTAAGTTACAAGCTTGTACACATCAGGCTTTCACAGGCTTCCCCTGTCTATTAAGGAGATAGGGCCAAACCAGGGTTAAGTTTGCGATTTCCCATTTCCTAGAAACCTGGCCTTTGCTTTTTTTTTTTTTTTTTTTTTTTATAAGGGGGGGTGATAAGACTCTTGCTCTAGGTGTTGTTAATTTTTATCTTTGTGCTCTTAAGTAATTTTGTAGACTCATGTTAAATACGAGCTACCTTATTGTCTTAGGCAAGTAATACAAGTGACAGCTGTGGAAAAACATTGCTGCAGTTTCTGGAGCAGATGTAAACCTTCATTGTAAATTATCCCTAATATTATTAGCTTTGATTGTACTTGATTTATCCTGAGGGATAAATCTGCCCCTGTAGAACTACTGGCACAAGCTGCTCCTCAGCCAGTTCCTGTAATCGTGGGTGTCTTTCCCAGCAGTCTTCTTAATCAGGTGATCTTGCCATATCTTAAAATGTACTTGTGTGTTACTAAGGTTATTTTCTGGTTAACAGATGAATAAAATAATTTCTGCTCAAGGAAAGTGGGGTAAAATTCAGCTGAGCAGGACTCTGTCTTGTCCCAGCTGTGCTGCATCTACCTTTCAACATGTTTACTTGTCAACAAAACAGACGGACAGATGTGTACTCATTCAGGAAAAGTTCTTGACAATGAGATGTAGCTCCCAAAGGTGATTAGGAAAGTCACTGTTCATCTGAGGGAGTCGAACCAAGAGCACTGCTGAACAATCATAAGTAACAGCATCTCTGCCAAGGCCGTATGCCAGCCATTGTATAGGATGCACAAAGAATGGCAATGGTTTGTTTCACAGTACAGAACCTGAAAGACTTTTGTTACACTTTCTGTAAAAAGTGCATTGTTTCCGTTGGTGACAACATGATAGATTGTTGTGTACTTTCAGATAGCTTTGGCAAGGCTGATTCTCATAGTGTGTTAACAGTAAGCAATTTCAGAAATAAAGCCATGTATATTACAAATGGTGGAGTAATTTGGTCAAGACAAGGGTTTCTAGAGCCACACTAATGTGGCCATCATTAAAGTTGCATAGCAGAGCTCTTATGAAAGATAGTTTTTAACTAACTCTTCTCAACAACATGAAATGAAGGTCTAGAGCTGACCGCAAAATGTGGTAATGTCACCCAGAAATGGGGGAGGGGGGTTTGCAGGGTTTATTTTTGTATTGCATTTGTTTAGGTTCGTCTGAGTGGGCATAAAGCTACCCCATTTTAGCAGAGGTCCTGGGAGAAAAGTCCAGGAAAAATTCCAACATTACTTAAATATGTATGTAGTTGTTTAAATAAAATTTAAAAACTGTATCATTAATTAATAGCAGCACTATGTAATGATGTATAAAACTCTTGGGGGAGAAAAACCCCAGAAATGCATTATATAAAGAACACTATGAGCAAGTCAAAATCTGTATGTGTGAAAAATTAACAGAACATATTTGAGGGGTAGGTTTGTATCACAGAGAATAAATACTGCTTTCCAAAGTACTTTTTCTTTACAATGTAATTTGGAATAATAGATGGCTAACCACAAATGTACCCCTGGTTTAGCACCATCTTCCGTCATGTATAGGGAAATGTGCATACCCCTGGATATCCTTTGGAATAATAGATGGCTAACCACAAACGTACCCCTGGTTTAGCACCATCTTCAGTCATGGATAGGGAAATGTGCATACCCCTGGATATCCTTTGGAATAATAGATGGCTAACCACAAACGTACCCCTGGTTTAGCACCATCTTCAGTCATGTATAGCAAAACATGGGCATACCCCAGCATATCCTTTGGAATAATAGATGGCTAACCACAAATGTACCCCTGGTTTAGCACCATCTTCCATCATGGATAGCAAAACATGTGCATACCCCAGCATATCCTTTGGAATAATAGATGGCTAACCACAAATGTACCCCTGGTTTAGCACCATCTTCAGTCATGTATAGCAAAACATGTGCATACCCCAGCATATCCTTTGGAATAATAGATGGCTAACCACAAACGTACCCCTGGTTTAGCACCATCTTCCGTCATGTATAGCAAAACATGTGCATACCCCAGCATATCCTTTGGAATAATAGATGGCTAACCACAAACGTACCCTTGGTTTAGCACCATCTTCCATCATGTATAGCAAAACATGTGCATACCCCAGCATATCCTTTGGAATAATAGATGGCTAACCACAAACGTACCCCTGGTTTAGCACCATCTTCCGTCATGTATAGCAAAACATGTGCATACCCCAGCATATCCTTTGGAATAATAGATGGCTAACCACAAAAGTACCCCTGGTTTAGCACCATCTTCTGTCATGTATAGCAAAACATGTGCATATCCTTTGGAATAATAGATGGCTAACCACAAATGTACCCCTGGTTTAGCACCATCTTCAGTCATGGATAGGGAAATGTGCATACCCCTGGATATCCTTTGGAATAATAGATAGCTAACCACAAACGTACCCCTGGTTTAGCACCATCTTCGTCATGTATAGCAAAACATGTGAATACCCCAGCATATCCTTTGGAATAATAGATGGCTAACTACAAATGTACCCCTGGTTTAGCACCATCTTCAGTCATGGATAGGGAAATGTGCATACCCCTGGATATCCTTTGGAATAATAGATGGCTAACCACAAACATACCCCTGGTTTAGCACCATCTTCAGTCATAGATAGGGAAATGTGCATACCCCTGGATATCCTTTGGAATAATAGATGGCTAACCACAAACATACCCCTGGTTTAGCACCATCTTCAGTCATGGATAGGGAAATGTGAATATACCAACATATCCTTGCTTGTCCTTTCTTTGGGTTATTTATATGCAAACTAAAAGGGAATGTAAGGCTAGTCGTCTTAAGATCCTCAGGGTTTAATTTAAGTACCTGTGAAGAATAAATATCCTGTCACGTTTAATACTGATAGGCAGCAAAGAAGCGCTGACTATATCCTGATAAAAAATTTCTAAGGAGATTTTTCCATATGAAACAGATTAAATTAAAATCTCCCAAAGCCTAGTGGAATCCAGTTATGAAAATCAGCTCGGATGTCTACACCTTTGGCTCTTTTTTGGGAATTTCTAACAGAATTGAATATTTGTATCCAGTCCATCATCCCTGAGGCTAGTGCTTGGCTTTCAGACCCTAGTTCTGCCCTGAACATATCCTAAGCAAAAATATACAGCTGGATAAAAGCAAAGAGGAATTGCTTTGAGAAAATTCAATCCCAGCTGTGAGCATGTAGGATTGCTACCTCTTATGGTTAATGTGGCAAGTAGAATGACCGTGACCACGTCTGCTGCTCTTCTAAGCTGTCCAACATTTCCTTCATGCTTGGAGTTAACTCTAGACACTACTTTATCCATTTCTTCACAGGGACTTTCTCCCACTGGTAGGTAGTTTGGTAAATCTGGGTTCTGTTCTACATTCTCAGGGGCATCTCGCAATGGAACCAACTTCGTCTTTTAAAACTTGCTGTTTTCAGAACTTGTTGATGCTATTGCAGTTCCAAGGGCCTCAGCATTTAAATGAAATCTTATATGAACAATGCAATTTCTCAAAACCATCTGGAAGGTAAAGCTGATTACACCTTTCATGTTTAACAGTTCATTAATTCTCTTAACTCTTCTTTCAACTTATTTTGTGTAGGGGGAAAGCCCTGCACCCCCCAATGTGGACAAGCCCTCCACACTCCCCAGACTTGTATATACCAAGTAACAGATCCCAATAATTCAGTGAAAATTGAATATTCTGGGAAGTGGCCATCTCTATCTTGGTATATGCAAGTGTGTTTTTTCAGCCATTTAGTCTCTGTTTTTGGGACCTGCTCTAGCAGGTCCTGACATTCAAATGGTTACCTTTTAGAAATTACAAGTTTGACGCCTCTTGGTGTAGTAAATTTTTTTTCCGTCATATTCTGCACACAGGGCATCATACTGTGTTCACCTTTCATCTTTTCTCTGTTTGCAAGGCATTCTGCCAGATAGTGCAGAGCCAGTAGAAAATGATAATTCCAGGATTTGAGTGGTCAGGAAAAACTCCAAAGACAGGTGGACATCCTTGATCTTGAACAATTGCATACCTATCATCTGGTTATCAGGCCCTTGGCTCCACCGTTATGATGCCACCATCTTCAGTGCCACATGAATGGAAATGCTTCTGCTGTAGTGTACCTTGATGCCACAAATTACGACAAATATTTTGCTACTAGTTATCACTAATTTTCCACACGTTCATCTGTTTCACTGCCATTGTCCTGACTTTTTCTCTCTCTCTGTCTCTTACTGTTCTGATTAACTATATTCTTAAAGAAGGGTCTGCTAATAACATGTTGGAGGAAGCTGTTATCTTACCCCTTCCCAAAGGTAGACCCTCTGATGGATACAGCCACTTCAAACCTACAGCCTTCCTTAGTTCTTTGAAATAACTGTTCAGGGGCTCTAAAATGTGCTTCATAGTATCTAGAACCCTATATTGTTTCTGACAGCCTGGCAGACACCAGACCCACAGCTTAGTTTGTTTTAGGACAGTCTTGATTAGTTAGGATGTGTTGAAAGGATAGAGGAGAAAGCTGAAGAGTAAGATAAATGTGGCGAACAAGGAAGAAATGATCTAGATAGCTTGTAAGAACAGGATATGGAGGAAGGGGCAAGCAAGATGAGACCAGTTACAGCATTGAACTAAACGGAATATGTAGTGTTATGGATCCTTCTAATGCCGGTAATACCTCAAAGAAATTTACTTGTTTTCTGCAATATGATATTCGAACCATGTGCATTTCTAAATCTGTAGAACAATGGGGGGGGGGGTTACCAAGAAGTGGGAGTGAATGACTAATGACATTCATAATTGGTCAGCAATAGCTGGCACATCTATATTTGTTCTAGATTCACTGCTGTATAACATTCTGATCCATCGACTTTGAACATCTATCAAATTAAGAAATGTTTTGTGTGCACCTGGCTGTCTGGCATGGAAGTACAAGGGTCCTGTTTGCAATCCAAATAACCTGAGTCAGTTTCCATTTAGATGCTGGAAGAGTTGAGGCAGGTGTAGTAGGAGTGTGCAGCTGATACTAGCTCCTCTATTTTGGGGAGCGAGTAGTGAATTGGTGGTCATTTCACCACATGCAAATACAGGCTTGAATGCAAAGAAGTTACAGCTGTAATGGTAGGTATGTGTTTGGCTTACCAAGCCAGTGATGGTAGCACTCGATAGCATGTCGATGGAAACACCTGTTTGTATGTGGGGGAGTGGTATGCCCTTATGGTATCACTGGTGCCCATACCAGCCACCAAGGGATGGAGTTTGGCCTTTGATATGCCCTCATTACTTACATTGCTAGATATTAGCAAGAGCACAACCAATTCCATGGCTGCCTCAGTGACTACCCCCTCCTGTCAGCTTTTGTTTTAATGCAGGGGACCCTCAGCAATGTGGGAATGAATGGGCTCAAGATGCATATGTGGGGAGCTGATAGTCTTCAGGCATGGTAGAAAAAAAAGGACCTCTGTCAATAAACATTTTTTATGATCTAGACGGTGCTTATTTTATTTATGTATTTATTGTTCCTTCAGCCTATTCTGATGGAGGTAAAGTCGAAGTCCGTGAGATTTATTGTTTACTTGACATTTATTGTGCAAAGGGGGTTGTGGGGGGATGGCTGGATGGTTGTGGTTTTCCTGATCTACTGAGGTCATCGTACATATGATCTGGCTTGGCCTTTCATTATGGACGTTACTTGTCAAGCTTGATGCAACACATTTGCTATGGTAGGCTGACCTTGCTGGATTATGACTATAAACTTTTAAGCTGTACAGTCATTTCTGACACTTGTCTTCTGTGATATTATGACACACAAACCTTGGTTCAGGTATTTTAGGCCATCCTCCTAAGATATTTTTGTACACTTGTTACAAATGTACATCTTTGTCCATCTTATGTTTAATTTTCTTTGTATCCGTGAGTTTGCTGTCCATAACAACTAGCATCAGTCTTTGACTAAGAATGGCAGCATCTGTAGTTATGTAGCCTGTATCAGTGAAAGTGTGTTGTTAAATTTGCGCTTTTAGAATGGTTCGTTTTTGCATGTGCAATAAACTTTAAAACTGTTTGTGGTTCCATTTACCTTTTTATTTTTCTTGGATATCTGTAATTATATATATATATATATATATATATATATATATATATATATATATATATATATATATATATATATATATATATATATATAGCATCATATGTGGATACTAAGCTGAGAAGTTTAGCTACATTTACCCAATAAAAATAAGGTTTTGTTATTTTTCCCTCTTAGACAGACTTTTCCAACATACACCATGTGTGAAGTTGTCTCCCTTCCATTTTGGCTCTTCTGGTTTTAAAGGTTGTTTAAGGAAATATTTTGATGTGCAAAAGGATTCTCTTCCAAAGACAGGTTATGCATTGAGTTAAGTCCTTATTGCTACATCAGTTATTGTTAAGGTGGCAGTAAAGATTTAGATCTTTAGAACAGGAGTTAGTTGTATCACTGGTTCTATGGATATGAAGGAAATAAAAAAAATGTACAGGTGTTTCATACCTCCCAAGGTTATAAGGTAAGCTCCCCACAGGAGCTTTTACAAAACTGAGTATAGGGAAAGGGATTTTAGTTATGTAGCAAAACTCGGGGTACCTAGGCCTGTAATTTCCTTGGTAAGGAGTCTCTGAATTAGTCTATATATTTAGAAAGGTACATGCCAAACAGGCTATTATATTCAATGAAGTGTCAAATCAGATATGAATAAAATAGAACTATGAGTTTTTGGGGGTAAACATTTGAAATGTCAGGACTGGGCGGGCAACTTGACACTGTAAAACTCCACTGCCAATCATGAGCGGACAGATGATCCGCTGTGGCGACACTGCCAATCATGAGCGGACAGATGATCCGCTGTGGCGACACCTAACCGGGAAAAGCCGAAAGAAGAAACATTTGAAATGTCAGGACCTGCTAGTGCTAGTCCTGAAACACAGAGACTGGCCGAAAAATGGACTTGCATATATCAAGTCCAAGATAGCCATTTTCCAGAATGTTCCCTCTTTTTCTCAAGGCATGGTAATCTTGAAGTTTGTATATATTAAGTTTGAGAGGTGTGGGGGGCTTTCCTCTCCACATTGGGAGGTGTAGGAGAGCTTACTCCCCAATAGAAAAAAGAAGTAAAAAGAGCTATGTTCATGATTCATTCTTCTCCTGGATTCTCAGTTGTTTTTTTTTCCTGGTGGTACTTGGCAATATGACTGCTGACATTTCAATAGGGAGCCCTATTTTGAACCTAGAGGAAAACCCCTGAAGGATAGTGTGCCAAGTAAAATGGTGGTCCAGTTCAACTGCGACAGCAACTATGAAAACTATCAAATATGCCTATTTTTCTGAATGTGTGAAATGAGGACCTATCGATGAATGCTGTAGTTGATTTATTCTTTTATTGACAAGAGCACTGGAATGCATTATTAGGGTACAGTGTTTAGTGTGGGTTGAATTAAGATGCTGGTACTGATTTATTGTGTGTGAGTTGGCTTGTCTCCAAGGTTGTGCTGTTGTGGATTTATGTAAGGGGACGATGGCCTAAAGTCCTATGTTAGGCTGGAGGTATAAAACCCAACCACCACGTAAACACTTTATTGAGCAAATTCAGAATTGTTTGAGGTTCCAGTGAGCTGAGATGCTGATGGGGTATGTTTAATAGGTTTCTCATTCTATAAATTTATACCCACTAAGCCATGGAGAATGAAACGCTTGTTATCAGTGTAAGTATCCGGCTCCCCATTGACTGCATACATGAATAAGACTCTCAAACTTTTTGTACATCACAGACTTTTTGCCATCCTCTTCTTGAATCTTTACATCCCTAACAACTTTCCCTCCTGCCCTTTAATACATCCCTTTTCACAACCCCCTTCTTAAACAACACTTCTCATCTTGCTCTTTTTTTTTTTTTTTTAACTGCCCCCATCTACTGCTCTTCCCTCACATGCATCCCCTGTATACCCAAGTTATAGACCTTCTAGATGCACCAGCTTGGAACAGGCAGTCTAAACAGAAATACTTCTATACCATGTTCTCTGTCTTATGCCATCACCACTATCCTCCTCTAACTCTAATATTATCCAACCCATCTATAGTCTTTCATAACTTACTGCAATATAAAACCTACATAATGCCGCCGTGGTATGGCGGTAGCATTGTTACCTCACAGCAAGAGGTTCTCCCATTTGATTCTCGGCTGGGCTTGGGAGTGCCTTCTGTGTGGAGTCTGCATGTCCTCCCCGCGGTTGGGTAGTGTTTGAAAGACATGCGTGCGTAAATGGACTTGCCTTCGTTGAAGGTTGGGCATTGAGCTGGCACCTCGGCATTTCCTAAAAATCTATTGCCAATCATTAGCGGATTGGAGTTCCACTGTGGTGCCCCCTTACCGGGAAAAGCCGAAAGACAAACAATAACTGCAATATAAAACCTATGCAATACTAAAATCCCTTCCTACATAATTTTATAACTAACTTCATTCTGTATCTTGAACTCCTTGCAATTGTTTGTCACGAGGAAAACCGTTCTTATTACTTAAATTAATAAGCACCTATCCAGGCATGTCCATGGGTCAGCTCCCATTGTTTTCTCCTCTCCACTTGATGAATTTGGGAATCTTGGGGCAATTGCCTCATGTACACAGACAACCTTCTCCTCCTACCACCCAACACTACAGCCTGTGAGAGATGCACTTATATAGCCAAACTGGAAGCCAAGCTCTCCGGCCAAGACTGGACTATACAGTCAAGAGGAGAAGGTTAACACCTGCATCACACCACACTCGACACATAGTCCTTCAAAACCCACACATGTAAACACAAAGCACACATATTCATGGAGGCACTCAATAAAAATCTGCCCAAGCAATAGAGACCTCCCAAGCTGAAATGCAGACAACCACCACCACCCCCCTCAACACTACCCAAATGACACACCGCCCACAAAATCAGTGTGCCACTCAACCTCAGCCCATAAGGCAAAACAACGTACCCAACACACTAGTCAAAGGTGACTCTATAGTCGGGCACATTGATGTCCCACTCACCAGGCTAAACAAGGAGAAAGTTACTGTCAGCTGCCTGTCGTGTGCCAGGATCTGCCACATAACGCATGCACTCAGGTCACTCCACAACAAGTACAAATACTGCTCTGTCATTGTCCGTGTTGGTGTGAATGACCTGAGATGTACCTTTCTGGACTACATGAAAAGAGACATGGAGGAGCTCACGGGTCTTGTAGCCCAGGCAGGTATGACCCTAGCCCTGAGTAGCATCCTGCCATCGCCCAGAGTGATTCCACAGTACAAGGGCAAAATGATTGACTTCAGCAATTGGCTAAACTTCTGGTGTCATACTAATGGGATCCAGTATGTTTGCCTGGGATGACATGGTTGACGGACCACAATGCTTGGCCAGAGATGTCCTGCACCTGTCGCCTCTGGGATTCCAGATACTGGCGAAAGCTCTTGCCAGCCCTATAGTGCCTTTTTTAGGCAAGGTTCAAATGCTAAACTCACCACCATAACAGGCACAAGCAAACAAACTACTCAATGCTAGAAGTCTAAACCTCAAAATGCACTCACTCGAGGCACTTCTTAAAATGGAGAGCATCAGCATCTGTGCAGTGATAGAGACCTGGTTCAAGGCTCCAGAGAGCACCCCTGCATTATCGAGCAATAATTCATACCACACCTTTCGGCCATGGAACCTGGACTGAAACACTAAAGGTGGAGGCGTGTCCATATTCATTAAGGATATCCACACTTCCAGGCTAGTTGCTTAACATAGTGAATCTGAAATTATCCAGGTGCAACTAACACTGGGCAAGACTGCAATCCAGGCTGTAGCTTGTTGTAGATCTCCCACCATGCCCCAGGATTCCCACTCTTCATTTCTTGAGATACTGGAAAATATTAAGGTATAACCCAATACCTTAATTATGGGCGATTTCAACTACCCCACCATCAACTGGGAAAATGACTCGTGTACCAACTCATTCGCTCAACATTTTCTGGAATTCATAAATTCCAATGCCTTGGATCAGCTTGTCCACACCCCCACCAGGGGCAGCAATATCCTGGACCTGGTCATTACCAATATGGGTAACCAGTGTTCCATGCCAGAGGTCAAATCCTCGCTGGTCAGATCCGACCACAAGCTAATCACCCTAGACATCCATAAATCACCCCCACCCCCATTATGGAAACCACCATCAAAAACTATTCCAAAGCCAACTTCATGCTTCTTAAGACAGAAGTGGCAAACTTCACAACACCCATGCAGATGGAAAATAGAGGTACAACTGCTGAATCTTACACAAATAAACACATACACAAGTGCATGGATCATGCCATACCCTACAGAACCAAGATGTTATCCTCCAAAAAAAGGAAGCCAATCTGGTGGTCCCCTGTCATAAACAAACACTACAACAGAAGGAAGAAGCTGTTGCAAAAAAAGAGTAAAATCCCAAGATTGGAGGAACTCCCTGGTCAGCCTCAGCAAGAAGCTGAGATCCCTCATAAAATCCTCCAAAGCCAATTATGAAAATAAAATCTAAAGACCACCACAAAGCATTCTCCATCTATGTCAAGAATCTCATTGGCAGCACTCCGATCTGCTCTGAGCTACAGCACAATAGCACTAAATATACAGAACCAACCGATATTGCCGACATCTGGGCAGATAGGTTCAGTGCTAACTTTACGCCCTTCTCATCCTCCAAAGGGCACATCTTAATCCGAGAAGAATGCAAAGCTCCTGTAATCAAGGATGAACAAGTAAAGTCCGCACTCTCCAAAGCCAAGAACACAGCATCCATGGGACCAGACAACATCCCAGGCTGCGTACTGCACGAACTACAGAAGAAACTGGCACCCCACCTAAGTACCATGGTTAATCATAGCCTCACCTCAGGCTATATGCCTACTGAATGGCACACCAATAGTTATCCCACTCCACAAAGGGGGTGCCACCACGGACCCTGGAAACTACCACCCCATTTGCCTGACAAGCCTGGTCTGCAAGGCCATGGAACGTATCATCTTGGAGCTTATAAACAAAGACATAGGTGACTTCCAAACCCTGGGCACAACTCAGTTTGGGTTTGTGAAAGGTAGATCATGTCTACTAAACCTGATCAACTTTGAAGCAGTCACTAGAGCCGTAGACGAGGCCAAGGTAGTGCACACAGCTTATCTTGACCTCACCAAGGCTTTTTATACCATCCCCCACTCTGGAATTATAGATAAACTCGCTAAACTTGGCATGAATCCCTATGTCACAAGATGGGTGGCCAGTTGGCTCACTGACAGAACCCACACAGTAAAAGTAGCCGACTCCAAGTTTGACTTCAGACTAGTGATGAGTGGAGAAACACGGGGTTTGGTCCTGAGTCCTTTCCTATCTGCATCTTCTTCTCTGAAGTGCAGGCCAACACAGAAGGTCTTTGGCTAACAAATTTCGCAGAAGACTGCAAACTGGGAGCCATAATAGAATCACCTAATGATGTAGACATTTCTACAAAAGGGTCTCACAGAGACAGTTGCTTGGTGCCAAAGTCATGGCCTCAAGCTCAATGCCAAAGTCATGGCCTCGAGCTCAATGCCAAGAAGTGCATTGTCATCCCCTTTGGGAAAAACTCGGTACCCATGAACTACCACATAGGCGGGTAACTCACTAAACACTGAAAGTGTGATAAGAAACCTCAGGACACAGGTGGACAGTAGTCTGTCCTTTGATAACCAAATCACCACAGTAGTCAGGAAATCCTTCTGTGTGGCACACCTCATCACAAAAGGGTTCTCCTCTAGAAAAAAGGTCATTGTTCCCCTCTACTCATCCTCATCAGACCCATTATAGAGTACATTGCCCTGTTTGGCATGCGTCTCACAAGACACCAACAACAATTGGAAAGGCCACAGAAATACCTCACTAAGAGGATTACTGACCTCAAACAAATGCCATATGCAGACCATCTCAAAAAAACTCCAGTTCTACTCGGTTGCATATCATGCTACACTTAAAGAAATCCCAATCTCGCCTAACCACCTGCTCCAGGGACCTAAACTGTGTCAACGCAATAAACAGAACATGCTGGCGGGAAAGATTCCTGTCCCAGAGACTTCCCATACTCTGGAACAAATTACCCATTCATGTCAAGCAAAGCTCCTCATTGGCCCTCTTTATGAAAAATCTTGACGACTGGATGGGAAATAGAAAATTCACTCTGGGATCACTTATGTGGCACAGGAAAATAATTTTCTTGGGTGGCGAAAGCCAGGGAACCTTTTTGGCTAGGCTTGTGTAGGCCCCAGGGCCGATAGTGTAGTACCTACCTATGAATCTATGTTTTGTTGAAAGTTTAAATAATAGGTTTCAGTTAAAATGTGATGGTCTATACGTGGGACAATGTATTTTTTAGATGTGGTGTTGGAGAAGGGGGACAATGCCTTACTAACTAGGGTTAATCAAAAAGTTGAAAGTGGTAAGTTTCTACATGGTAGTTGTCGTCCCCTCGCACTTTATGATCTATACCATATGGAGAGTTTGTATACTGCATAGGCTGTGTAATAGGGACCAAGATTTTGAAAAAGGGGTGGAAAAGTTGTGTTTTTTTTTTTTGTTTTGTGTGTGTGTGTGAACAGGCGAGGGTATGACAGAAAATGTTGGTAGAAGGTCTTGGAATAGGTACAAAAGTCTATGGGTAATAAGCAGATGTTGTAGAAAATGTGTATAATTGGACAATAATAGAGATGAGAAAGAGAAGGTCTTTTTTTTTGTATCTTAAAAACAGTTTGTTTAGTGTACATCTAGCGCAATCAGTAAATTTTTGGGGGGGTTTTTGGTACAATAAAAAGAATTTTGGGATATTGTGGAAGACCGACCCTGTGTATCATACAAGCATAGAAGGAGCATAGGAGATACGATAATTAGAGGTAGATTTGTAACTCCTAAGGTTAATATTGGAAGGAGAAGTAGCCTTAAAGGGACTTTCTTGTAGAAGTTGTACCTGTTGTAATTTTGTGGTTAGGCTGTTCCCAAATTATTAATGGAAAAAAATGAGAGAAAATATTTTTTTAGATGTGACACTGAGGAGTTGTCTATGTACTTAGATGCCCATGTAATAAATATTATATTGGAAGTAAAAGGGAATTTTAAAAGTTAGAATTTTGGAACATATTGGGGACATGTAAGATGGAGATCCCAGTTGTTGCACATTTTAAAAGAGTATTATGGTAGTAATGTAGAAGAAGGTCAGTGTATTAGAACAGGATAAGGTGGATAGGTTCAATGCTTCTCTTTTGAAGCTTAAAGTTTTACAAAAAGACTATTAAATAAGGTATGAAACTTTAGTTTGTAAGGGACTTGAAATACTCCAATTACATTCTGTATTCAATAAATGTTTTGTAATGACATAATTGCTTATTGAATAATTGGGGAAAATTTGTTTTGCATATAAAGGGTGTGTGTTTTTGTGGTTTCTTTTGTACTCTGAAAAGGTTTCAGCAGAAGTGCTAAGTTAGATTTTATCTGAATAAAATACTACTGTTTAGAAAACTGCTTGGTGGAGTCCTGGTTGTGTGTGCTCTGTTGTTACTTCAATATAAAACGTATGCAATACTAAAAATCTACCTTGCTACATAATTTTATAACTTAACTTCATTACATGTCTTGAAATCCTTGTAAACTTTCCTTACTGAAATAAAAGAATATTAAACTTCTTTACAATGTTTTCCCTTCTGCAGTATCAATCTGTCTGTCTGCTAGATTTTACAGCTGGAACAACTGTATACACTTAATGTTGTACATATTTTGTTGTATATACCTTTCTTGTAATTATTTTATTTGTTTCATGAGAAATGTAACTGCTTTTCCTGAGAACTTCACTTGTTAATATAAATATACTGTGGTGGAGCTTTTCTACCCATACCTCCACTGAAAATGGGCTCTGCCCATTCGGACTTTCCCGGTCAACAAAGACAAGTTTAATAAATGTTGAGGGAACTTGTATTTGAAAATGGGGTGCCAGGTTTCCCAAAAGAAGTAGGTGTTGAGGGTAACCAGTGATTTAATACAGCAGGCACTGGTCTGATCTGAGTATTGAAAGAATATTTGAGAACACATTCAATTTGCAGTCATTGGCAAAACTGGTTAACCACAGACCTTTGAGAAAATAGATGTCAAATAAGAGGAGGCCAAGGATGGAGCCCTGCGGGGCATCACTTGTAACTTACTTCTGACCAGAGGAAGTATCCCTATGTTTAATGGTATGCATTTTTGGTAAGTCCGGTGTCTGTTCAGTGGAGTACATAAGGGCTGATGCTTAGCTGGGTGAGTAAGTACAGGTTGGGGAATGGTGTTGAAGGTAACTGGCCAGCTCAAGGTAAGTAGTATGGACAGACCGTCCCACATCTAAAGCCTTGATGACCCATTCAAAGATGTCAGCTAGACTTAATGTGTCCTTTAAACTAGTTATGGTCAAGTGGATTATTTTTTGCACTCCCCAAGACCATGCCTAACACCCAGTCTGCCCATTTGTTCAGGGGACATGGGAGCCAGGCACTCCCAAGATGGATGAAAGCCTTGCAGTGTATTTGTTCTGCTTGGTGTCCCCTGATCATCCCTTCCATTTTCCAGCAAGAGTTGGGTGATATTGATTGGGTCAGTTCACTTGGGGTGGGGCTTACCCTGTCCTCAATGGCAGCACCCCCCCCCCGAAGTGTCTCCATGTTTACCCTTCCTGTCCCCCCTGAGGGAAAGCATACCTCTGCACTCTGCATGCTGAATTCTCTTCCTGTCAGTTGGCTCAAACTCCACTGAGCAACAATAATACACCTGCTAGGTGTCGCCCATCCCAGAGGAAGGGCAGTTGTCCTGGTATTCCACAAGGGTAAGACAGAAATGGCCACTAATTCCCATTCTTGACTGGCCAGTTGGAGTCGAGGTATTGAAGTATGGTGGTGGTTGTTGCTGTTGTTGATTTATCTCTGTTATTATATTACTTAAATGATCCTAGTGAGACTACTAGGTCACCTGTAGGTCACCTTGTGTAGCAGTACCACATTGGATGTGCCCATGCATCTGTGATGTGACCATGTGCAAGGAATAGGGTAAAGAAGTTGAGGAGGGGTTGGGCTAGGTGGTCCTTATCCCTGGTTCACTTTTGGCAAGTGATGTTAATGGAACCCACAGATTATTGTTCTTTGCTTTGGATAATGCAGTAAGGACCCAAAGTGAGTTGGGCTCCAGTAATTTGGAGCAGATGATGGGAACAGTTGTATAAATAAATGGAATAAAATTAAACAAATTTGCCAGCAAGGATACTGGCAATGTCTTTTGTGTTTACCATTTGGTTTTCTAGTAAGATAAATTAGGCTTTGTGATTGTCCTTTTGTATTGTGGTGACCATAAGTTCAAGTACTCTTACATTTCATAATGGTGTGCATTAGCATTTTGCTCACCAGATTTCTGTAAAGCTGTGATTCTTCAAGGTTATGTTCTGAATATATACACCCATATTCACAGACCTGTCTTTTGTTTTTTCTGTGTACTGTAAATGGGTTAACTTTTTTTTTTTCAATTTAAGGCTTGCATAATATGTAAAGGAAATCTTCATTCATTAATTCTTCAATACTGTCTTTATCCAGTTCAGGGTTGTGGGTGTTAAAGGTTTCTCAACACTGTTTGGGATCAAGACAGAGAAGCTAATTCTGGATAGTATGTCATTCCATCCATACATTGGCTCATTCGCACACTTTACATACCTAAAGGCAATTTAGAGGATTACTAGCTCACTTGCAGAATGTCTTTGGGATGTGGAGGAACTGAAGCCACAAGCAAAAAGGATATTTGCATTCCACACTGAAGCCACCTCAATTGGAAACTTACAATCATCAGCCAGAGTCCCTTCATGTTGGACTGGACTTCTGAGAAGTAGATACCAAACAGGTGAGGACCCAGGACTGATCCCTGTGGAACTCCACTCATGTCATCAGCTGTCCGACTTGGAGTCAGCTACTTTTCACACTGTGGGTTCTATCTGTGGGCCAGTTTGCAACCCACCTAGTGATATAGAGGTTGATGCCTAGCTTGGTGAGTTTTTCTATGATTCTTGAGTGGGGAATGGTATCAAAGGCCTTGGCCAGATCAAGGTAGGCTCTATGAACCACCTTGCCTTCATCCACAGCTCTGGTGACTGACTCAAAGAAGTCAAACCAAGTTGAGCAAGCATGACCTACCCTTCACAAAACCAAACTGTGTGGGATCCAGAGTTTGGAGATTCTCTATCTCCTTGTTTATTAGGTCCATGATGACAGACTTGTCAGGCTAATGGGTTGATAGTTCCCAGGGTCAGTAGTCGCTCCTCCTTTGTAGAGAGGAAGGACTATAGCAGTGTGCCATTGGTAGGGGCAAAGCCTGAGGTGAGGCTGTGATTGAACCGGACACACATTTGAGGTGTCAGTTCACTCTGTAGTTCATGTAGAACACAGCCAGGGATATTGTCAGGTCCCATAGAAGCTGCATTCTTGGCCCTGGATAGTGCTGTTTTAACCTGTGCAGCAGTAATACTGAGTGTCTGGCAATCTACTGGCATTGTGATTGGCCCTTTGGGGGGGGGGGTAAAGTTGGCACTGAATCTGTTGGCTCTGTATAGGAGGTACCATTGTGCAGTACCTCAGAGCAAATCTGGGTATTGCCATGGAGGTTCTTTACATAACTGTAGAAGGTCTTGTGGTTGTCTTTACCATCTGCTGCAATTCTGTTTTCATAGTTAGCTTTAGAGGATTTGATGAGGGATCTCAACTTTTTGTTGAGGCTGATAAAGGAGTTTTTCCCATCTTGGGGCTTCACCTTATTCCAAATCAGTTTCCTCCTCCTGTTGTAGAGTTTGTTTATGGCAGGGGATCACCAAATTGGCTTCCTTTTTTTGGAGGAGAGTGTCTTTGTTCTATTGGGTATAGTGAGACCCATGCATCTGTGTATGTGTTCGTACAGTGCATTGGTGTACGATTCGGTGGTCATGCAACTATTGCCCATTTGCATGGGTGCCGTGAAGTTGACCACCTCTGTTCTTAGGAGCCCAAAGTTAGCTTTGGAGAAGTTTTTCATGATGGTTACCTTTGCAGAGGGAGTGGGAGGGATGTGGATTTCCAAGGTGATTAGTTTGTGGTCAGATCTAACCAGGGAGGAGTTGGCTGTTGGTGTAGAGCAACGGTTGCCCATGTTAGCAATGACCAGGTCAAGGATGTTGCTCCCTCTAGTGGGGGTAAGAATGAGCTGGTCCAGGACATTGGAATGAATGATTTCCAGGAATCATTGGGCAAGTGTATTGGTACATAAGTAGTTTTCACAGTTAATGGAGGGGTAGTTGAAGTCACCCAGTATGTGTGTGTGTTAGGTTGGACCCTAATATTCTCCAGGGTGCTTAGGAACATGGAGTGAGTGTCTTGGGACATGGCTGGGGACCTATAACAGGCTACAAAATGAATTGCTGTCTTACCCAATGTTAGCTGCACCTAAACTATCTCTGCATTATGTTGGGCTACCAGTTTGGAGGTGTGCGCAACCTTTATGAACGCTACCACCTTTAGAGCTTCGGTCCAAATTCTGGGGCCGAAAGGTGTGGAATGAGTTATAGCCTGGTAGTGCAGAGCTGCTTTCTGCTGCTTTGAACCAAGTCTCTGTTACAGCACAAATGTTGATGTTCTCCATTTTAAGGAGTGCTTCGAGTGAGTGTATTTTGAGATTTAGACTTCTATCATTGAGCAGCATGACCCTCAGATTGCATCTGTTTGCAGTCTTGGATTATTTTGATTTATATTTTAAATTATTCTTTAAACTTGACGACTGTATGTCATTTCACTGGGTGAGATGGACATTAGTAGGCTTTCCTGTGAATTTTTTATTTCCAGAAGCACAAATTTATGGCTCTCTATTTGCCTTCATTTGTATTATCATTAGCAACAAAATATAATTGCACTGTTTTACAGTTCCTCTCAGGATGATGTTTTTATACAAAATGCAGTCAAAACACCAACAGTTGCTGTCTTCATTTCCTTCATGTCTCGTTTATGCGAGTACCAGATTCTTTATTGAAACCTTATTGGCATTAAAGCTGAAGGCATTCTATTCTGAACGTATAAAGCACCTTTAAAGGGCTGACAATTTTTGTGAGAAATTAAAACTTCAGTATATGCAGCAGCAACAACTCTATAAAAATGATTAAGTGACTGTGAAACCTTGGCATGCCACTTTAAAGAGTTAGGAAAATTAGGTAACTTGAGTGGGGAGCTCATATCCATAGGAAACAAATGTGATGTGTACCATACTGAATGTTTACTCTTACCAATGTGTTGTAGTATAGCACAGTATCAATTCTTCCATACACTCTGTAAACAAAGCCGAGCACCTCACTAGCCCTCTTCAAGAAAAATCTTGACGAGTGGATGGGTAATAGGAAATTCACCCCAGGGATCACTTAAACGGCCTTGCTCGATATTGGCACAAGGAACTAATGTCCAGCAACAGGACGACTGGGAATATTCTTGGCTAGTCTTGTTATGGCTCCAGGGCCATTAGCCTAGTTCTCACCTATGAACAACATGATTTTCCAGGACTGAACAGTGGCTTGAGGGTTTTAGCTTGTTCTTAAAAATCCAAAATGCTCTTTTTAGAAGTAAAAATGCAAAACGGAGAGTCTGACTGTATCATTTAGTTTTTTTTTTTAAACAAAGGCTGCACCATTCCCTTAACTTTCACTGTCACGTACATGTGGCGTGTTTCCCTTAACTTTCACTGTCACGTACATGTGGCGTGTACCTTGATAATCTCCTTATCTAGAGTATCAAAGTATTTCAGATGGCAAAAATACTGGGCCAAGTCTTAGGATGTCTCTAAGAGGTGCTGACTTCCTTATTGGAAGGTTAGATCTGGCATCTCATTTCTACTACCTAAATAACTGTGTGGATCACTTTTTTGTAGAGCTGTTTCTTCACCTTCCTCACAAACAAATGAGAGTGACTCTATCACACCGTAGCTAAGTTCTGCACTTGGAGTGCACACCACTGTCTTGGACTAGGATTAGTTGACTAGCAAAGTGAACCTGTTGCTCCTCTACTTTGGGTTTAGGTTTATGTATTTTACAAGAGCCATACCAATGATATGCATCTTCTGGGAATTTTTGTTCATTTAAAACCAACCTCACTGCAATTTCTGGAGCAGGAACTACTTTGAGAATGATTTGTTTAGGAAATAACTCTTTAGTGTTTGACACAGAGCTATGCAGATATCTGAAACACTAGTATACATTAAAAAAATGGGTCTATATCAGAATCTGGATTTATCACGATGTTGAATCTGACATTGCCGACATGTAAACAGTGAAACCGCAGAGCATCAAAGAGGTAAACTGAAATCTCTGTAAGGGGAGGTTTCCGTTTTACTTCAATGTAGTGCAGTCTTGGAGTTGGAATATTTAAGTAGCGGGGGGTATGGGGAGTGCAGCTCCCCCCACGTGGGGAGGTGCAGGGGGGCTTGCCCTCCTGCTTAGAGCAAGTTGTTCTGTTTTTTTTTTTAACTTTATTTAATGTTTTTATTAGGTATTTCTATGTTACTGGACTTTGATATGGTGTCTATCATATCTTATTCGAAGTTCAGTAACTTCAAGTATCTAATATAGACCCCAAAAAAATACATCATACTGTTTCACCACCAACAGCTGGGCTAAAAGAGTGAATCTACCTCCTTCACTTCTGATGGATAACATCACCTTCCTCTCTTAATTGGTTTCTTCTGCTCACTTCTTTAGCTGCCCTTCCACCATTGCTTTACCCAGCTAACAGTACTCCGTTATTCTTTTGGTCTGTTATTCTTCTCCCTTTCCCTTGTCTGTCTTTTACGTATTTATTATACACGTTTCTCCTTCCTCCTCTTTTTGTTGCATTTCTTATCTATGGTGTTGCTTGGTTTGATACTAAGACGTCTCTTGTTTCCTCCCCTACCTAACCCCATCCTTCTACCAATGTACTTGTCATTCCTCCCTTCTTTTTATGCTCACAGTTCTCTTCATAGGTTCACAGGTGTTTATTAGGCTAACTACCACAAGGACCTTTTTAAGCCTAGTCATGCATCCCAAATATCTGACAGGTTCTGGTAACCCTTGATAAGTGTAAGCATGGGCCTGGGAGATGAACCATTTACAGGTTACCTGTTTGCATCAGAGACAGAAGTGCCAAACCTAGGATGAATTTCCAGTTTCCCATCCAGTTGTCCATGTTGCACTTGAATTGGATTAGGGAGGAACTCTGCTTCACGTGGATGGGCAGCCTATTCCATAGACTGGGTAGTCTCTGGGATACATACATATCTCTCCAGCAGTTCCTATTTATATCACAGGCAAGGTTTACATCTCTTATAATGCGTAGTTCGGGTACCGTTTGTTTTGGGAATATGCAGGAGGTTCATCAGAGTGGGGTCTGACAATGTCCTGTATACCAGGCATAGATCTCCCCTCAAAAGCCTGTAGGAGACAAGAATACAGGGATAGGGCCTTGAGGCAGTCTACATAGGACATTACTTATGCCCTGTATTGTTTTAATGAAGAACTTCTGTGGACGTTCGGTTATTGGATACGCCTGGTTAGGCACATACCAAAGGGAGCGGTGTACCCAATGATAGGTCTGATGAATGCAGATCAGTGGAAAATGACTTCCTTGGACTTGGATGCCATACCTTTTGTTTATAAGTTGCACAAGATAGAATGATTTCCTTACCAGTGTAGACAAAGGATAGATTACTATCTCTGTGTGGAAGTCTTGTCTTGTTGCTGTGCTCTCATAAATCAATAATGGAGTGCTCTTCAGAATTCCTTTCTTGCTGTCTTTTATTATTATTTTTTTTTACATGCCTTCTTGCTCTCCCACTCCTGCTTTTTTCATTTACCACCATGTTTTGTTTAGTCGGCTCTTTCCTTCCCTTTGTTGAATTTATTTGCATTCATGTTTGTTGTAGTTTTTCCATATGTTTGTATTATGTGCATATAATTACTGGACTTTTTTCCATGTGCTTCCATTGCAGGTGGTGCTGACCTGGACCGCCATCCTGCATTATTGAAAAAAAAAAAAAAATCCGTGACAAGTAGTTCGTCACCCTGTGCTACGCCGTTACAAGTATGTTGTATATTGGCAAAGACATTATCCACTCCCATAATACTTTTTTAGGAAAGTCATTCTCCAAAAGTTTCCATCCTAACAAAACTCATTTTGGACAACATGAATGTAATGCTGCTTGATGCTAAAAGTCTTGGTTTGCTCCCTAAAGATGCTCCTGACCATAGAATTCATTGATGTTTGCATTGCCATGGAGACGTAGTTCAGGAATATTGAAAGCACCCCATCAGTTCAATGCCTACTATGCATTCAGACCTTCCACACTAGATAGAGGCAGCAAAGTCTCTTTATTTGTTAAACAGAATTTCACCTCCAGACTTGTTGGGTAGGATAACGGGATAACAACATGTAACTCCTTTATGTCCAACTTAGCCTTAACAAAACCCCATATCACATCATGGGTAACAGTAGGACCCCCTCTGTCCCTTTTGGCCTATACCTGCTACCTGTCTAGTCTGGAAGCCGTAAGCATTCAACCAAATAATCATTCCTGTAGAGAACATCAACTACCTCTCCATTAACTGTGACATTTCTACATCTCCAAACATGTATGCCCACAGATTTCTGGACTTCATAAATACAAACTCACTGGATCATCTGGTCTGCACTCATTTATTCAGTGAGACAAAATCCTGGACTTTGTTCTCACCAGCTTGACTAAATTCAATATTCTCTTCCACCCTGATGACCTCTCTGAACAAAAATTCCTTTATTGCCAACTTCTGTGCACATGTAAATGGCTGCATAGAAATTAATGTACCCCTCTGAAATAAATACACCATAAAAAAAATAAACTGTTGTGGTGAAATTCAAATATAAACAGACTCTATAATAAGAGGAAAAAGCTGATTGCACATTACCCAAGCAAAAATAATCACTGAGCCTTTAACTATACAAGAACTCTCAAAAATAATGCTCAAAACTACACAGAGATTGCAGCAAATTATACCACTTGTTCTAATCCTGAGGATGTAGCCAAAATACTCACAGAAAATTTGGTTCTAATCCCCCCCCCCCACCCGATCTCCCTGGAACTAGTCCTGAAGGTGCTATCCAAGGCCAAGAGCACTGCTTCTTATGGGGCCTGATAACATAGCAGGATGCCTACTAGTCAGACTGCAACAGGACCCGGAAATCCTCCTTCAGATGCTCATCAGTATCAGGGTTTGTACCAAACAAGTGGATGACAAAAATAGTCATTCCTGTGCACAACGATATGGAGTTAGCTGACCCAGGCAATTCTAGACCTATAAGCCTGATCTGCCTGGTTTGTAAGGGTATAGAAAGTGTTGTATGGAACTGATAAATAGGGACATGAGCAACCTGAAATAACTTACCTTGAACCAGCTCTGTTTTGTTAAAGGCACATCCTGCTTTTTTGATCTGGTTGACTTCTTTGAAAACCTTACCAAAGCAATGGATAAAGGCAAATCTGCAAAGGAGTTAACACAATCCCCAAGTCGGGCATAACTGATAACCTCATTAGCTAACTCGGAGGAAAGTAAACTGCCTCACAAATAGAAACCAGGAATTTGTGGTGAGTGAATCTACTCCTACAAAAGCCCTATCACTAATGGTGTATCCCAGGGTCTGGTCCTTGCACCAGTCCCCTTTGGCATCTATATTTCAGAGGTCAAAGCTAATGCTGTAGGTTTATGGCTGACCATGTTTGCAGATGACTGTAAACGTGATGCCTTCATAAACTCTCCAGAAGGCACCAAGATCATTCAGGAATGCCTTTCCCAAACCAATAGCTGGTGTCAAATCCATCCATCCATCCTCAACCCCTTTTTCCTATTTTACACATGGAAGTCAGGGTGTCACTTCAGTAGCGACAATCCTCTTGAGCCAAGGTTTACACCACCGGGTGGCTAGCCCTGTCATTATAGTTCTTTTGCACCACTCAGTCGCACACACAATCTCACCTACAACCAGTTTGTGTCCAATCCACCTAGTACATGTCTTTGGCATGTAGAATGAAACTGGAGCACCTGGAGGAAACACACATGACTGCAGGGCGGACATGCAGACTCTGCACAGAAGGCACCCTAGCCTAGAATCAAACTGGAGAACCTCTTGCTGAGGCAACAATGCTAACCACTGCAGCCAGTTGGTGTCAAATCCATGACCTAAAACTAAATGCCAAAAAATGCTTAATTGTGTCCTACATAAAGCATGATGTCCTCTGCAACTATCACATGGACAACACACCCCTGTAAACTGACCCAGTAGTGAGGGTCTTTGTGAACCTACATACACAATGAGATTTAATTTGATCAACATGCATTCACTGTTTTAAGGCAGTCCTTTTGCAGTGCGGAGCTTATTAAAGCTATGACGTCCAGGTCCAGGGAAATGATCATTCCATTGTATTCTGCACTCACTATACGAATGCCAGTCATGGAGTATAATGCTCCCTTTGGTATATATCACTCCAGACACCTGGCACAACCTGAGCAGCACAGTACCTCCTCACTCAGAAAGTCAAGGACTTCAGTCACAAAAGCTGCACTGAACTTTACAGGCTAGGGTGGCACAATCTTTGCCTCGGGTACAGAACCTCTACCAATCACTTCTTTTCAGATCTACTACACATCCACAAATCCAATACTGGCAGAAAAACCCATTGAAGAAATATTCTTTTTTGCTACTTGAATAGAACATGCTGGAGGGATAGATAATGCCTCAACAGTGCCAGTTCTCTGGAATTGTCTTCCTATTCATGTAAAGCAAAGTATGGCTGTTACGAAGTTTTAGCACAATTTGGAAGAGTGGATGGGAAACCATAAGTTCACTCCTGGATTGTAACCCTTGTCCCTTGTGGACAGGGGTACCATGTAAATGTCTGCCTGCCTCACTGATATTACAAATGGTCTGGGTTAATGGTACTTAAAATACTAGGGTTGGGAACTTATTTGGGATGCATGATTAGACTTCTGTAGATCTTCATGGATCACTAGCATAGTAAATACCTATGGGAAAAAATGTTCAACTCCCACCTAATTATAATTTGGAAATGTGGCTTTAATACTGGTCATTGTGCTGAAAACAGGAGTCGACGATGTCTCAGTGTAACAAACATGTTATACCTGTTGACAAAACCGATATGTAAATTAGACAGTTGTTCAATTTTTTAAGTTGATTCTCCCTGTCTGCCCATTTTCATGTATAGCTCTAAGTGCTGTAAGTTGAGCCCTAGTACTAGATTTGATGCCAGGGTAGAGAAACTTGTATGTATATTTCAGTAGTTTGAGAGAAAGTGTACCCTTGTAACCTTGCTGTAATCGGTGAAAAAAAAATGTAATGGGACATGTAAGTGAAATGGAAAGTGTAACTTTCTGCGGTTAGAGGCAGGATCTAGCCTAACAGTTTGTTAGGACAACAGTGCATATTTTCCCCGTTTCAGTTAGGACAACAGTGCATATTTTCTTTATGCTTTCGGAGCCAGGTTGCATTTGAATGAATTAGTTATTGAATCAGATTAGTGTGCACTTTTTTTACTTTATTCTACTGAGGCAAGATCTTTGTGTTAGTGATATGACTCTGGGTACCGACCCCCATTTAGAGTAGTGGGGCAGATGCCTGGTAACATTTTTATTTTTATTTATTTATTTATTTGCAGTTTAACTGGGAAAGTCCATTGGGCCGAGATGAGACTTTTTTTCAGTGGAGGCCCGGGGAGAAAAGCTCCTTGTAAATACATTATTAACAAAACCGAGAATTAATACAGGCTTAAAATAAAGTTATCACAAAAGCAAAATTGACAGAAATTAAAGCCTAAGGTTGCACAACTTATAAGTTTGTTTAAACATTTGGATGTAGTGGCTGAAGTAGCAATGGGTTGATGTATTATCAAATAGTAGTGGTTTAGCACATCGTGCAATGATAGGGCATACTGTTTTGTATGGAAGGCTAATGGTTACATTACTTAAGGTATGGAGGGAGTAAGTAATATGAGCGAGATGAGGAAGGAGGGAGCATGGCAAGTGTTGGTAAGTAAACGTAGGAGAGAGAAGGAAGGAGGATAAGCATAGTTACTGTAGGTAGAATTTTTGGGAGAGAGGGATTGTGTGAAGTGTGGTTAGATGGGAGGGGGATTAGGAGGGGTGAGAGCACTAGCATTCTCAAGTAGAAGACTGGAATAGAGCAATGTTATAGAGCAATGTTTTTTAAAAGTGGAGAGGTTATGGGTAGTTCCGATTATAGGAAGGAAGAGATTTTCATTTTGAAGTACGTAAGGGTTTGTATACTTTAAGTGGATTCTGATTATCGGACCTGAAAGATCAATTGGGGAGATGAGGAGTGAGGATGGAGGAGAGGGAGGGGCAGAGAGATGGCTTAAAAATGAGTTTGTAAGTGATAGTGAGCTGACTGTAAGAGAGAATTTGGGCATTCCAGCCTGTTCAAGGAATGTAAGGCATTGCAGTGATGGCAGGAGGATTTGGATTTGGTGGCAAACTTGGAGATCTTATTATGACCGGATGCTAGTTTAGTCTTAAGGGTGGCTTGTAAATTGGAGAAGGAAGGAGGTGGGTAGTAGAGTGAGTTTGGTTGAAGTAAGGTAGCGATTATGGCAGTAAAGCATTCCTAGCTTCTGGTGAGTTTTCTTTGATGTCAGTTTGGAGGTGTGTGTCAAACTTTAGTTCGATAATGACACCCAGCAGCTTAGTATGGGGGACTATTTGGATAGGGGTCTTATTTTGACTGACTATAGAGAAGGAGTTCTTGTCTATGTTAATGTTTTTAGATTGGGTAAAGATCATGAGTTTGGTTTTAGATGCATTTAGAGCCAGGTGATTTATCTCGGTGCAGTTAAAGGCAAGCTGACTTTCATGCATGAGTTTGGGGAGTAGAGTTGTCTGCATATTGGACAAGCTTACCATTTGCAATACTATGATGAAAGTTGTTAATGAAGATGTTGAATAGTAAAGAACCCAGGATAGAACCTTGGGGGACACCTGTCGAGTGTCAAAGTAGGGAGAGGTACAGTTACTCCATTTGACAGCCTGCTGCCTATTTGTGAGGTAACTGGAAAACCAATTGATGGAAGAGGAAGAAAGATTAAGTTGAGAGAGCTTGGAAAAGTTAGGCTATGGGAGATGGTATTGGAGGCCTAGGTCTAGGAGAAGAGTAGATACAATGTTGCCAGAGTCACATGTGTGGTTGATGATCTCGAGGAAGGCTAAAAGGGCTGTGGTGGTACTGTGTTCGGGTCTGAATCCATGTTGTGTCTGGGTCAAAAGATGGCTATCTAAGATAGGAGGTAGGTTAAAAGTTGCAGGTGAATGCATTTTTAAAGGATTTTGGAGATAGGGGAGAGAATGGCTATGCGGTGGAAGTTGGAGATGTCAGAGCTATTGCCTCCTTTGTGTAAGAGAATGATAAAGGCTTTTTTCTAGTGGAGAGGTACACAGGATTCTTGAATGGAATGATTAATTAGGATGCAGATAGGGACAGCATTGCAGTCGGCAGCTAACTTGAAGGTAATTGTCGGGCATTAGAGCAGGGTTTTAAGCATTGTAGAAGTTTTTTTATAGTGTTGACAGGAACGGGTTTAACGGGGAGGGGGGGCTGGCAGTGGGAGAGGAGTTGACGGTGGAAGATGTGGGTGGAGCTGAAGAGTTGTTGGGAAAAGATATGGTGAGCTTGGCAATACAGTCTATGAAGGAGTTAAATTTTAGAGGCTATGATATGATCTGGGGCATTTGGGTCGGGGCATGGGTTGTCCAGAATTTCTTGGGGTTAGATTGAATATTTTGAAGCTTAGAGTAGTAGGATTTGCGGTCAGAAGCAATTTGTTGTTTGACTGTATTACGAAGTTGTTTAAATTCAGTATAGAAGGTGGGAGGTTTGTAGTTTTGGTAAGAGTTTTCATATTTTATCACTGGTATGCATGAGGGTTATTATTTCTTTGGAAACCCAAGGGGCAGGTTTGGATTTTACTTTCTCAGTTCTAGGAGGAGCAAAGCTGTTTAACAGGTTGATGAATATAGTGTTAAAGTAACGGCATTGTCAAGAGGAAGAGTTTTCAAAGGGTTTGAATCCATTAGTTTGAAGCAGTCCGAGAAGTATTGGGGGTCAGAGTTAGTGAGGGTATGGGTTACGATGTAATTATGTTGTAGGTGAAGGGAGGACAGAGAGCAGTATGAAGGCAGGGAGGTGATCACTTAGGGAGTCGGCTAAGGTGTCACTATCAGAGATATTTATTGGGATGACAAACTAGTATCCAATCCAAAATACTGCCTGAAGAGAGATCTTTGTTGGGTCTGGTAGGAGAGTTAACTGAGAGAAATTATAATCTGGGAGGCATTGGCAGAGTAAATAGAACTCTAGTTGATATAACATCCCCTAGGCTGATAGTTGAATTACTTATATTTAGAAGAAAACCAAGACAGGATATCTTCAAGGATAGGTATGTTGTTTCCAGGTGGAATATACAGGGCAGCTATAGCTATGTTTTCATGGTTCTTTGTTTTTAGGATGGCCAGTGTTATTTCAGCTGTGGAAAATTGAGATATGGAGTTGATATAAGGTGTTACAGTTAGAGAAGAGGAAAAAAAAGTGTGGGTACTCCACCTCATTTCTTATGATTCTGTAGTTGGGGGTGGGTGAATTTCAAAGTCTTTGAGGTGTGGTTTGAGCCATGTTTCAGAGATTGAAAGAATGTCATGATTGTTATGAGAGAGCCAGGTGTGGAAATTGGGTAATTTGTTGCAAAGGCTTTGGGCATTAATAGTAGAAAAGCAGAAAGATTTGTGAGGAGGGGTGAAGGTGTTGTAATTGGTTTGGGAGGCATGGGTCCAGGGTTTTGGTGTATGTCACCAGGAAGGAGTATAGAAATTTAGTTTGAGAAGATAGGATAAAAGTTCTTTATAATCCCCAGAGTTGGAGTAGGAATGGAGGGAGAATATGGAGTAAGGGTTTTGAGGGATGGGTCCTATACGAGGTGATAAAGAGCTTTCTGTTAGAGGAGGGAGTCACTGGTATGGCAGAGATGAGGGGAAATGTTGGCTGAGCAACAGGGTGCATTTTTGGGGGTATGTGGAGGTTGTGGTAGGGTGAGAAATGAGTGGGATCAGGGAGGCAGGTGAGGCGGAGTAGAAGATGGCGTGATAAAGGAAGAAGTATTGAATATTGCCTTTACTAGTGTCTCATGAATAGTCATTGTAGTATAAAGTGGAGGAGAGATGGAAACATAAAAGGGAGCAGTGATATAAAAGGGAGCAGAGATAGGGTAAAGTGGAGAGTGATGTTAGACACATGTAAGTATTGAAGTTGGTGGTGTGAGAATTGATAGAGGTGATGGGGAGGAAATAAGTAGAGTGGAGGGAAATGGTTAATTCAGAGGTGGGAGGGGTCTGATTTGATAGGCTATGATGCAAGTGGGAGTGGTTGTGTGGGTATAAATGTAGGAGTAGTGAGGGCATGTGGGAAATGGGGGGAGGATAGGGGAGCGGAGTGAGCCCGGATGGCAAACGGAACGGGTAGAGCCGAGAAGGAGACCAGAGCAAGAAAAGAACCCAAGAAAAACTAAGTACATACAGCTGCTGGTAAGTACAGGTGTGTCTGAAAGCAAATTCAAGTTGGGGTTGGGGTTTGAGAGGCTGTTGGAGATAGGACGGATAAATTTAACTGAGAAATATGAAATTACGGAGAGCAGCTGGAAGCAGGACAATAGTATACAGTAAGATTACTAGAAATTGAGTGGGGTGGGCTGCCATCTAGTGGAATAAATATGTATGGTTAGATTGAAACAAGTATGAGTAACAAGGGAGAAAGAGAGGCTGCCAGTGGTGGTGGTGGGGTGGGGGTGTGGTTTGCTTAAGACTACTAGTGTGCGCACCACAAACATCCCCGATCTGGTGCCAGAAAAGGGCCTTTCTTCAAGCAGAAGAGCAAAAACAATTTTTTCTGCCATTATCTGCTTGCAAATGAAACAAACACCACATGATACAGCTGCTGCAAGCAGATTGTTACAATACCATCCACAAAGCACTTCAGCCTAACCAAAATGTCAGTATTTGCTTTTATTTCTTAATGTCAGTAGTGCAAGAAAGCCCCATCAGCAACTGCCAGTAGAAGCTTCTAACATCTTACTGGTTCATAGGTAGATACCAGGCTTGTGGGTTCATAGGTAGATACCAGGCTTGTGGGTTCATAGGTAGATGCCAGGCTTGTGGGTTCATAGGTAGATACTAGGCTTGTGGTTCATAGGTAGATATCAGGCTTGTAGTTCCGTTCTACATTGAGAAATGTAGCCTAATTTCCCCAAAGCATTGCCTGGTTGAGTGACTTGCTCAAGATTGCACAGCAGGTAGATGCGGGCTGAGGAGACTCAAACCCTGGATCCCAGGAAGTAATTTGTACACAGTTCATAGCCTTAATCCTATGTGCTAATGCCAAGCCTTGCACCCAATGCAGCTGCCCACTTTGCCCCACCCTAGCTATGCTTCTGACTTGCATATCCAAGTGGTACACTGGTTGGCAGTATTTAAATTTCATCTGGGTCAGACTGAGCATCACATATTGGTGGCAGTGGGCTAGATGTCACATTGGAGGACTTCTTAGTCTGTTATTGTCAGTGACACTCAGATTATTGCCCTACCTTTCCAAACTCTGTGCATTTGTCCTGGTGTCTTGACTGGCTGACCTTACAGTTTGGATGACATCACAGTGCTTATGCCAGATGTTGTGGAAATGGATGGTCCTGAAATGCCCTCCACTTTCCACCCTCTCTCCAGCTAGAGTTCCTGATCTTGTAACAATAGTCTGTACTTGTGTTAATATCGTCTCTGTACTCTTGGTGGTTAATGTGTAGTTGTTGCATTCATTTGTGCATGTAACACCAAAGCCTCTCGTGCATTAAAAGCAGGTTCAGAAGTTTTTACTGACTCTCTTGTCCACTTATGAAAGGTCTGCAGTACTTGCAGAAGATGTAAATCAGGGAGATAAGACATTTCCATGTTGTCTTGTTTATTATATTGGTGGGATTAAAGATAGTGAAGATTATTCATTAAATAGCAGGAATACATTAAGAATAATAACAGGCATGCAGTGGTGCACCAGCAAATTATACTTTTAGGCTGTGCACAAGTAATTGTGACCCTGGTAGCACATAACTGTTTGCGCATAGAAATATAATTTCCTGGTAAATATACTCTGCAGTTATTGTTTTTTTTTTTTTGTAATTTTTCTAAGGTTCTGTGTTTTTACTTCAGTTGTTTAGGGTGTCAGCTTTTCTAACAGAATTTGAGTTGAAGCTGGTTTGCTGGTGTACAAGATAGCTGGTTGGTACATGCTCCAGTTATGAGTTATATTAACAGCCAGTTAAGATCATTATCTTTGGATTGATTTCACTGACTGCATTTTTTAAACTGACACAAGTACTTCAGTACCTATTCTATGATTGGATCATCTTGTTCTGGACTCTGTATAATGCTAGTCAGTGTGCTCGTAGATGGTCCTTTCATCATTTAGTTCTATTAAGACAATACCCAAGATGTCATGGACTCCAGCCAACTATTTTGGCATAGTGAGATAAAACCTTGATTATAACCATACTTCTCAACCTCTTATAGCAAGAAATTTGGACAAATCCATAAATAATGGGGGGACAAAGGCCTGAAAATAGGAACGCTTTTTAAATGTTGTTCTTGCAAATTTAGAAAGTTGGTGGAATAACAGGTCTTGGAGTGACATGAATTTTCTGAAGGGTATGAAGTCTGAAGCTCAAATGTCTGTCATTATTTTCTGATTTCAATCTTCAACAATTTGCCAGAAAACCACAATTTATGAGAAAATTACCACAAATATGACACAAATCTGTACAGTTGAGAGGTATGATTACCCTACATTGATTAGCAGCTTTGGCATCTGTTGGAGCATTGTAAGTAGAAGAGGAATTCCAACATTAGACTGCTTCTGTCTTCTTGGTGGGGGGGGGTGTATGTGAGGATGTGTAGTAGGTACAGCAGTCACATTGCTTGTACAACTGTATAGATTACATCAGCCCTGCAGACATGCAGGGCTGATGTAAAGTAAAAAATGTGAGTCACTATATGATGAGTCTCACTCACAGGGCATGATGGCTCACACCCCTTAGAACCATGGTCTTTGTTGGAAGGGAGACCCTCCTTGGGGTCACCTCATGTGGGGGACTGGAAGAACAGGATGATAAAGGGAGCTGTTAGTAGAGAAATCTGAGGGCAGTGGCAGCAGGCTAAAAAAAAAAAAAAATCCAAGACTCCAGCAATCCCTTTTTTAATTAGAAAAACTTTTTTAGGTGAGATCTTCAAGGCTTCCATGCAGATATTTTGTCATACGTGGTAATAATGTCAAGAAATGGTAATCATAGTGTTCTTGAAGGAAGCTTAGAATAGGGTGAAAACTCTCAATTTACACCACCAGTCCTTCTGTTTGAAGTAAACTGTGATGATCTCTCTATGTGAATGTCTTTTCCATGTAGTTTTCTGGATATGTCTATTAACCTTTCTTCCTAGATATGTCTGTTAACAATTCTAAGTTATAGTTGCAGCATAGTATATGTATGGCATTGTGTCAGATGACCATAGCAACTATTACTTCAGGTTAATTTGAAACAAACTAATGTCTTGGGGTATGATGCCTGTGAATAGTTTGGTGGAATGATTAAACATATTTATGCTGCACAGATGTCGAATAGCAATTTTTTTGACAAAGTTGTTCCTACAGCGCAACTCGGATTTGTAAATCCAGTAGTGTTGAAAGGGCACAGAGGCAGAATATTCATATTGATAGGGCAAACATTTGTAGAGCTACCCTGTGTGAATGTCTGAGTATATTCAGTTGTACAATGCCACAGGAGTCAAAAATGCTTCTGATATCAGAATGCACGTTCTTAATGCAGAATGGAATGCTTTCTGTTAGGGACATGGGATATGTTTGTTTGCACCATTGCCATCCATTAATAACATACTTTTAAGGTCAATTGCTTTGAGAAAAATTATGTAGCAAATGAAAACTGCTGTGACCAAGACTCATCCACAGACAAATAGACTTCACATTGTACAGTTGCAGACCAGAATTTTATAACCATTTCTTCTTTAGGGATTCTCTCAGCCGATTCTCATTTTTTCCCCAACAGTAACTATGCATTTGATTAAAAAAAAAAAAAAAAAAAAAAAAATTCTTTACATTCGTACATATGATTTCCAGGAGAGATGAATGACACCCTTTTAGTATCACTACCATGTCCTGCCTTTATGATAACATGTTACACCAGGCAGACCAATGTGACACACTTGGCACACAATTACTATGCACTCCTAAAATGAGGCAACCATACTGCTAACCTGTGGTAGCTATACCTAAGCAATTTCTCTTCTTGAAAGGCTGACGCCAGCCCCCATGAAGTTTGTACTATAAGACGAAAGTGCTTAATCAGTTAATAAAAGTGTATTGTCCAGAGTTATTTAATTTTGGTTTTGCTATGGGTAGTCCTTTCCTTGATGGCATGGTGCGTCAAGCATTTTCATTTTGCCAGTTAAATTTTACATTTCGCCCTTGTTTTGGTTTGAGTCCCCATAATGCAATAGTTCAATGTTGTTCCCTTTGAATACATAATAAGAAATAGCCATTCACAAGATTCTGAAACTGAACAAAGGAATTCTTTATATAAGGAAGGTAACCACTTTATTTTGAAAAAAAAATTACAGGCATATTATTGCATATGGAAGTGTAAAAATGTTTTGACTGGATAGATTACATTAGAAAAACACACAGCTATGTAGCTCTTCCATTAACTGAAGACAACCTTTGACTAGAAATTACAGAATACAAACATGCAAGAGCATAGAAATATACTCAATTATTCTGAAAAGCAGACCATTCACACAATAGCAGTTGCAAAAAAGCTCACAAAGTCCACAGACGTGATTTCAGTGACACTGGAAGTAGACTTGCAAAGTCCACAGACGTGATTTCAGTGACACTGGAAGTAGACTTGCTTTTTCTCTTTTCTAAATCCAAATTCAAAGCTAGACCGACTGAAACTTTCCAGAAAGATGAATAAGACAATATATTAATTGGTGTAAAGTAGCTGAGTAAACCTTGCTGATGTGAATGAATGTGTAACAAAAAAAATGGTTTCACTGTTAAAATAAATGTGTAATTAGTCACATTTCATATCTTTGCTGTATCTGCATTGAAACATACTTGCATGCTTTGTATTGATTTTCACACGTTTGAGTGTCCTATCACATTATTACTATCAAAAGCAAGTTAAAAGGTTCCTGTGATACAGCTATCTAAGGCAAATAATACAGTAAAGCACTTGCAGTCACAATCACGTACATTGTTACAAAGTACTAATGAACGTTTGATAAAAATGTGCTCTTTGCTGGCTTGTGTTTGCATTGTGAATGCCATATAATGATTTCTGCTGAAACCGTATCTGTAATCCACCCCCCAAGCTCAGTCACGAACGAACAAGATCTGAAGCAAGTGAAGATAATGGAGAGAGAGTCATAGTAAAACAAACCTACTACGTGGTTAAACAGCACCGTGACCGTGTTCACTCGAGACAAGACCCTAAAGATTTAAACCTATGGGTCAAAAAGTTTAGGTAGAAACAGTATCTGGTGTGAACTATTTCTCTGTATATTGTGCTTTATAGCACTGAACTGAAAGATAGACGAGTGTTCTTGTGGCAACAGGTGTAAGTGTAGGACTGCCATACACATGGTCCTGGGTTCATATACAGCATATTCCATGCACTTTTACTGTTCCACTTCCCATTATGTAGTCACTGTCACTTATAACACTTGACATAGTGGAGCTGATATTAATTATATGCATACAGCTGAGACACTAGTATTGTCAGTTATTTATGTATTTTCACATTTTTTAATTGGTTATTTATGTATTTTCACGTTTTTTTAATAATCAAATGCATGACTATGGGTATACTGTGTACTATATTCCTGTAAGTACATTTCTGCTATCTAGACTGATATGGCCTTCACATTTGCCTAACACATACACAACTGCCTCTACATCGAATAACCTTGGAATTACAATGGCGGTTATGTAATGCCTCACTCCTTGGCACTATTGCAATTTGCTTCTGGGTGAGCACTGCGAGCACTGTGTTAGTGCAATGGGAAGCAGAGCACAACAGTTTCAAACAGTGTGTGCAATCCCAGTAAATGCAATAACTGGAAGTGGTGGGAAAGCATCCTTCTCCATTGTTCTACATCAGTGCAGGCGTTGTAGGGAAGGTTTCTGGTTTAGGGCACAGAGATAGGGTGTCCAGGATTCTAAGATTTTTATTGGACTCCTAGTTAGGGACTATAGCCAATGGCTTCTGCAGGGGATAGTTCTGGCTCCCAGTATAAGTAGGAGGCTAGGATAGTTCTGGCTCCCAGTATAAGTAGGAGGCTAGGGATAGTTTAGCCCAGGCCGTATTTAGTGCCACTGGTAACCAATGTAGGCATCATTGCAGTGACCTACAGAGGAGCAAGAGGGATACCCTTGACCACTGGATCAAGGAATTTAGGACTGCAGACATCCCAAACCTGTGTAACTATCAACTATAGAGAGTACTTGTAGTACTTAAAAGCTGATTATAGGCAAGACTGGTATTGATAATGGTCTTCTGTTCTAGTCTTTTTTTTTTTTCCACAGCTGACAGTGATTGAGAGTACAATGTCTGAATCTATGGGGCTAGATTGGCAAGGATGAGGAAAGCATGTGGTATGTATGCAGCAGAAGAGTGGTGTTAATGTAGCATTAAAAGATAAAGATAGCTTTTTTTTAAATTTTTATAGAGTTGTATCAAATTGAGCATGGCATATCTCAACTGTAAAAGCAAGTATGCATGCATTAGTTTAGTTTGTAGCACAAAACAAGATAACAATATTATACTTTTGTCAGAGGTTGTGGGTTCAAATACCGCACTTGTAACTATGCAATACTGTTAATTCTACAATGATATGTAAATGAAATTAAACTTCTACAACAGTGCAAAAATGCCTTACTGTAATCTGTATAATTGGAACATGCATATGTGCAATTTATGCACATGTCAAGGATTACTTGCTGAAATCTGTGGTATAGTGTGCATCTGTTAGGAGGTGGTAGTCTTAAATGTAAAAGTTAAGAGAATAGAGTCAAATAATTGCATTAATGCATTGTATGTCACATATGAAGGTACTAATCTTTTTTTATTTTCTCTCACCCCAACCCTTTTCTCTTTTTTATTTTTGTCATTTTTTATTTTTGTCATAAGACATTTTTTGACATATTTTGTTTGATTTTCTTTTATGAATATTTTTTATTTTTGTTATATATTGTAACATTTTTATTTTATTTATTTTTTTGTTTTCTATTTTTAATTTTATTGTGCGTTTTTAAAATGGGTCCAAATCATCCATGTGTACGACTTCATTAAATGCTCCACAACTCAGCAGGATAGGGATGCCCCACAGGATCCACCAGCCCCAGCACCATTGCCCAGCACATTCGGGAGCATACAATGCCTCTTTGTCCCCTTTGGTAATGAAGTACCCCTGATAATTGATATAGATATTTCCTCTCCCCCCACAAGCTCAAACACAGGGTTGTGAGACTTGAGAACACGTGTTGATAGCATATACACTTTCATCACAATGTGCCTAAAGTGGTGACAAACAAATTTTGCATTGTCCCCATCATACATATGAACATCACATCCAAGACCAGGGTGGTCATACCTTTGCTGTACTCTACTCTTATCAGACCGATAATTGAGTACAATGCTCCCATATCTCTGGACCTCACCAGACATATGCAGCAGTTAGAGAAAACACAGGTTTGTGCCTGGGAGAATCCCAGGCCTCCAAATATAACATACATGGAAAGACTGACATACCTGTCACTGTACTTCACATTATGCAGGCTGCTGAGAGGTGACCAATGTCTGCCCTACAGAGCAGTCTCAGACCCTGCCTTTTGGAAATGAGCATCTAGAAATCAAATGGGGTAAGGATAATTTGCCCCAGGGTTCTCAACCTAGCCTGTGACATAAACAGCACATGCTGGAGAAACAGATATATCTCACAACAATTCACACTGCTCTGTAATAGCCTCCTGCTGCATGAGAAGCAGTACTCCTCAATGACCCTGTTCAAGTGCAACCTTGACTACTGGTTTGGTGACAGGTGTCACCCCTAAAGGTGTGACTTTACAATGTCCCTCATTGACGGGGCCAGTTGGTGCTGCTCACAAAAATTGCTCTGGTAAAAACAGCCATCCACCTATGCTCAATAAAGATATTTGTGTTTTTACACAGCTAGGCTTCTAAACACCCTAGGCTATTAGGCTAGTAGTCTGCTATGAAAATATGCAGGCCTCCCAACTGTTGTCTTCCACATGGCCTGATGATGTCATCTACTATAAGTTGACCTGCACTCTTGTATATAAATCAAAGTTGTGCTGTGGCACTTGCGTAAAGTACTGTGTTTCTGTAGGCTCCGTACTTGGATAGGTAGAGGTTCTCTTCACTGTAGTCAACTTGGTTTGTGTATGTCTAGAGAGAAGAGCGTAAGTGTGTATCCCACATTTACTGCTCCAATACCATGGAATGACAGTATTTTGATTCTTGCAGATGTCTACGTATCCATTTTATGCAGCCCACAAAACATCTTGATTCCCACATAGCCCATTGATGTCATCTACTGCAAGTTCATCTGCACTCTTGTATAAGTCAGACTTGTGCAGTGGCACTTGCGTAAAGTATTGTGTTCTGTATTCTTTGCACTTAGATAGGTAGGGGTACTGTTTTCACTGCAATCAAGTGTGTTTGTGTGTGCGAGCTCGCTTATGCTTGACATCAGAGAGAATTTTATACTGGCATGTAGGACACTGTTATTGCCATAATCTCCTCAACAGACACTGCTGCCATCAGCTATAGCAGAGTTTTGCATATGCAGTACTCCATCAGGTTAGGATCGGACACTGGCCTGGAGCCCAGGCAGATGTCACCTCGTCCTATACCAGACAGTTTACAGTGACATGGCTTTAACTTTATCCACATACACCATGGCATGTGTTTTAGGGCCTGTGTTAGCTCCAGCTGCTGCATATGTCTGGTGAGGCACATGCAGATGAGAACATTATACTCTATTATTGTTCTGATGTGTTTGACTGCAGTGCTGTCATACCATCTTAAGATCCACATATGATGGCATGATGTATGCTGTGCATAACATAGGCTTTGTCAGGCTGCTGTCTGCATGTGTTCTCAGTGCTGGCATCAATGGGTGTCGACACAGCAGGACTGTTGTCCATAGTGTGATTAATATGGAATTCTACTTTTCAGATGGATAACGCAAAAAAAATACATTTCTGTATTTATTTGTAGATTGTGTGCCTTTGTCCCCATCTGTTTGTCTGTGTTAGCATCTCCTGTACTATGTTATCATTGGTGGACTCTGCGATTACACCCAATATGCAAGAGTCAGCAAATTTTGTTAAGCCAATGGCCATATACTTTAACCTGAACCATTGAGAAATAGTGTCCAAACACTAAAGGGCCAAGCACAGATCCCTGGGGTTTGCCAATGTGACAGCTCTACTGGTACAGGTTGATTCGCCATCTTTCACAGTATGTGTTCTGTTAGTGACCCAGTTGGTTATTCATCTAATGATGTAAAGTTTCCCAGCTGTGAGGGTTTTTCAATGATACTTGCATGAGGGAGTGTGTCAAAACTTAGGCAAGATCACAATAGGCAGTATGCATGGTTTTATCTTCCCCCAGACCAATCACATGGAAGCAATGGTCTGTGACAACATTACAAATTACCTGTGGCATGACTCTGCACGTACACCTTCCTGATATGGTGGAATGCACACTTCGACACCCACCACACAAGCTATATTGCCATCCAAAGGTGTACATCAACCTGTATCCATCTGAGTGGAGGGGGAAAGTACCTGATGCATACATGTGTACAGACATCTGACTCTCTCTTAGACTGTAAGGTGGACTAACATGTGATTATGGACCTCTTCTGTATGTAAATTAGTCATATTCTGGCTGTGTGTAACAGACCTGCATGAGTTGTTAATGCTACGTCTGTTACATCTGATGTCCTCAAATAGGTCGTGGAGGGCATGCATGATGGCAATAGTATCATCTTGTGGAACTTGACCAGATATGGGCATGTGATACAAATCCACAGTGATATATTTGCTCAACACTGTCATATGTGGCCATAAACAGCTATATCACCAAATGGGTAGACCAGTGTATCACATAAATAGCATTTCAAAATGTTAAAATGTGTGACATGACCTAAATCCTACATCCAGTGATTAGGTCCATACATCAGGGCTGTCTGCTAGGCCCTTTCCTGTCCATTAGGTAAGTGATGGACATCACAGATGACCTACACATGCTGTGTTCACACAGTTGCCTGAAGGACTACAGAATGTGGGTAATCATGGACTCCCAACTGTGACATTAGTATAATACAGACCGTAGCAACACATAAACACTGCTACCAGAGGCATGACAGCACCTGCACTGACAAGACACATGGAGGGATTTGTTAATGCAGGAAGCGGACACACCACCCAAGTATAATGTGGACATCACACACTATAATCAGACCAATAGGCATGTGACCCATATGCTGGGATAGATGGTAAGTGGTACATCCACCAGCGTGTCGTCACAGTGCTGACTAATCCCTTGAATGTTGGGAGGGTGGCCTAATGGTTAAGGTATTTGTCTTGCAAGTACAAGGTGCAGGGTTTGAGTCTCAAATGGCTGGCAGTTAGCTTAGTACTAACCTATGAACTATGAACTATGAACTATTTACTAGGTATGTGAGGGACATCCACATCAGAGACCATAATACATTCATGGTTCCCAGCCTTCGTTACACCAGTAACGGAGTACAGTGCACCCTTCTTCATGTACCTCCTGCACATCCTCCAGTGATGTGTAACTGAAGTGTACCACCTTTGTCACAGTGATCTGACACACAGCTTGTTAACCATACCTAGGTATGCTTTCTGTGGAATATATGATTGTCTGATAGTGAGAAACACTAATCAAGTTGTTATGCCTGATGCATGTGTGTTGCCTGTTTTGCTCATGCACACATTACATGCATAGGTCTTTGACAACATTAATGGCATGTGTATCATTCATGACAGTGTGGATTCTGATATATCCATGCACAGCAGTTAAGTAGCTTGTATTGCCCATACTGTCATACAGGTATAACAGTGTCCCTCCTAACACCTGCAGCAGATGTTACAGTGCCAAGACAGTATGCATGATTACCCTCCTACAGTGTGAATGTATCATAATAGTTTGTGTGTGTGTGTGTGTGTGTGTGTGTGTGTGTGTGTGTGTGTGTGTGTGTGTGTGTGTGTGTGTGTGTGTGTGCGCAGACTCATCTCTTATCATTAAATCATGTGTTACGTCAGAGGCATGGGATTACTGGAGGTGGTATTCTGATATTGTCCATGATTGTGGCGAGTCTTTGTACAGTTTTCCATAAGCCTTTACCTGTGCCCACCTTTCTAGAGACCTCTGCTGAGAGTACACTCATATTTAGGCATATCAATTTGCACAGCTTCCCAATATGCACCCTACCCCAATTGTATTTCAGATCCCTGATAGATATCCTCTGAATTGTTCATGTAAGATGCTTATCTCACACAGGCATACTACCTATTGTTATGTCACTTTGTGTGACAATCACATAAAACACATTTTCACTATACATTCTCTACTGTACCATATAGCTATGTGATTGGTGTTGCTGCTACAACCATCTTCCAGTGATATGCCCTCCTCTGCTGTACATTGCAAAGTTTCACCTGTCCTCTCTTCCTGTGTTCATTCCTACAATTGATGTGTGTCCCTTTTCAATGCAAACATTTACTCGAGTGTTCATTTTACATGGCAGTACATGCCCCGTTACAGATCACTTACACCCCTTTAGTACACAGTGCCAGGAATGGGATATCACAATACTCTGCACTGTAGGTACACTGTTCTGTTCTGTGTTTGCACCATGTACTTCACAGTCATAGCTCTCAACAGTCCAGATATTCCCAGGATGTCCAGATGTGTTCCTTATTAAATCTGTGGCTTTCTGCCATATCATTGGGATGATCTCAGGACTGATGTGAGTCAATATTACATACATTTGAGGGCATACCTCCCAATTGCCCTGATTTATGGAAACTGTCCGGTTTTTGTTTCATATTTTTGATCTTTTCCTCATAACATTTTGGTTTTCTGGCAAATCATTGGCATGCCCTTGTAGACCAAAATCAGAAACTCTTGACCGAGATTTGAATTTCAAACTTTATGCATTTCAGAAAGTGCAGGCTACTGTGCAACCTATTATTCTATCAACTTTTTAAGTTTGGAAAAGCAATATTATAAATCTGTCCCGATTTTTCCAGCTTTTGTCCCCTATTATTTATGGCTCTGTCCAGATTTCTTGCTACGAGAGATTGACAGTGTTTCATTTTAACACATTTTTATGTGACATTTGTCACATATGCTGCTATTTCTGGTCATTTGTCCCTTCATTATGTTGGCTTTTGTGCAGGTTTGTTGCATTAATGGCTTGACAGCTATTTGTGAAGCCCTGGTGATCATTGTGGCATTCTGCAGACATCCGCCGACTGTAGGTGCTCTGCTTTACACAGAATTGATATCCATGTTCGCTTGCATGGTTTTCTGGCGAGCAATACTGTTGCCAGCTACAAAACCTAGCTTAGGCTTGCTGCGTATAATTTAATATGCATTGCTTGCTACTGCTCACCATGCACTGCCCTGCAAATATGTCAACTTTGTGTAGGCTCTGTGCAAAGCGCATATCAACCTCAAATTCTTTGTAAATTTTGCAAACAAATTTTCATATTTTGAATATTGTACAACCTAGACATATATATTGTCACCACATTTTTGTTAGCTAGACATCCTGCCTCTTAAACCTGGTCGATTTCATTGAAACAGTCACCAAGGCCATTGATGAGGGGAAGGTGGTCCACACAGCCTAGCTGGACCTCGCAAAAGCCTACGATACAATACCCCACTCGGGCATTATAGATAAGCTCACCAGCTTAAATGTAAACCCCTATGTCACTAGATGGGTTGCAAACTGGCTCAAGGACAGAACCCACATGGTTAGAATTGCTGGAGCCATGTCGGACTCCAAACCAGTTACAAGTGGCGTCCCACAAGGCTCGGTCCTGGGACCTCTCTTGTTCGGTATATATTTCTCCGAGGTACAGGCCAACATGGAAGGACTGTGGCTGACCAAGTTCGCAGATGACTGCAAACTGGACGCCATAATCGACTCTCCAGCCGACACAAGCATTGTCCAAAAGGGCCTCATAGAAAGACAACTGGTGCCAGAGCCATGGCCTCAAGCTAAATGCCAAAAAGTGTATAGTCATTCCCTTTGGTAAAAACAAAGTGCCCACGAATTACCACATAGTTGGTAATCCATTAAGTACAGAAGAAGTAATTGGGGACCTGGGGACCCAAGTTGATAGCAATCTCTCATTTGACAACCACGTGGCCAAAGTGGTTAGAAAAACATTTTATATAGCCCACCTAATCATGAAGGGATTCACATCTAGATCAGGGGAGGTCATCGTGCCTCTTTACTCATCCCTCATCAGGCCCATAATTGAGTACAGTGCCCCTTTTGGGATGTACCTTACAAGACATCTGTAGCAACTGCAAAGACCCCAAAAGTTCCTCACCACGAGGATCAAAGGGCTCAAACAGATGCCATATGCTGCCCTGTTAAAGAAACTCCAGCTCTACTCAGTGGCATACCACCTGCTCAGAGGCAACCTGTGCCTGACGTATAAAGCCATGTCCAACCCGGAATTAATGGACATGCTGCACCTCAGAAAATCCAAATCCCATCGAGCTACATGCTCGAGAGACTTGAACCTCAGCACTGAAATAAATAGGACATGCTGGAGGGACATTCATAACCCAGAGGCTCCCTTCACTCTCTGGAATAAAATCCCAGTCCAGGTTAGGCAGAGTCCCTCATTGACTCTCTTCAAGAGGAATCTTGAGTGGATGGGAGATCGTAGGTTTACCCCGGGTATCACTTCTGTGTCACTGTTAGACAGAGGCACAGTATACTAACCTCGAAAAAGGGCATAGCAAAATTAATTTAAAAAGCCAAACACGCTCTGACTAGGCTTATAAATGCCCTAGGGCAGATAGCCTAGTATGGACCTTTGAACCTATAAGCTTTTATATGACAACAGTGAAACAGTAATGCCCAAACTAACATAACCCCATAAACTCTAGAAACTTTGTAATAAACACTCATGATACATAGGGACGCAATTGGGTCTGATTGCACAGCTAGACTTACAAAGGCCCTGGTGATTATTAGCTTAGTATATAACTATGAACAAGAAATTCCTGTTTAAGTGCATGTTTGAGACACTTACAGAAATGTGGAAACATATGCTGAATTGTATAATAAGCAAAACAAATAATACTGGAGATCTCTCGATCTGCAACTTGCAGTGTAAAAATGAAAGACAGTTTTCTTTAACAGCATCTAAGATTTCACTTAAGTGTCATGCAATAGTTTGAAAGTCACTTAGTTTTATGAAGTATTAAGTACATATGGAGATATTGCTTATTATTCAAAATTTAATAGCAAACAACTTGCAATACTTTCTGTATACTATGCTGTAAAGCATTATTTGACAGTGAATTGTCCTGTCTCCCACATTAGTGTTTCAGACCACACACCTCATTAACATATACGTCTCTCAGTTATGAAAATATAAATTTTGAAAATGTTTAATACATGGCGAACAAAGATTAATTTTTCCACTGCAGGACATCTAGATTAACAACAACTCCTTGCCCTTTCTAATACTGCCTAGTATTAGCTGGCAAGTCACTTCCTTGTTAAAGAAGCCAGACCTAAAAAAAGTTCTAGATGCCATAAGGCGGCATGGTTGCAAACCACAAGTATATAAAAAAATAAGGTGTTTTAGGCTTGAGAGAGTTATAAGAACAAGTACAGTCTAGTTAAACACTGAATGTGAAAAATTTTACTCCATCTGATCTCTGCATGTTCATAGATTAGTACTAAACTAACTGCCCTTGCGAGTCATTTTAAGCTTAGCCAATTATCCCTTGTGAGATTCAAACCTTGCACTTTGTGTTTATAAGGCAAACACCTTAACCATTACACCACCCTCCCAACTGTGTTTCAAAACTCAGTTCTCGTAGAGTAAGCAGAAAACTGGGTGTTAAAGCATTCGCAAAAGAAAACATCAAACCTTGACTCTTAAGGCCTGTTTCAATATTCAGTTTACAAATAGTTGATGCTTTTTATATAACAAAGTCAGATATAAGCACAATCTAGCAAGGCTCACAGATGAGAGAAAATTCTGATAAACTGCATTGCATTACATGGGCTTGCTATAGTTACATGCACTGGAAACTTGACTAAGAAACCTGTTATTTAATATTTTTTCAGAAGTAAATTCCCTGATTTGCACTGTGAAAAATCCAAACCTTCAACTAATGCAGGATTAGATAAATATTTATGTCCAGCTCGAAATACTTTTTTCTTATTCAAAATACAAGAGTGTATTGTAAATGAAGATTCTGTCACTCATGACAGAATGGTGTCCGCATAACTAAAGTTTGGAGCAAAAAAGTTAGTGGTTATGTTAGAGTTTATAGCTACATTTTCATAACCTGTTTGAATTTCTGGCTATCAGTGAGCCTGCAGTGTGTTTGCCTTTTGTAGAAATTAGAAAGAGCTTGTTCATGTACTGTAAAACAATATAATGCTTTTGTAGGCACTTTAATGTAGTCAAGAACAATGTGGAGATTTCCTGGTACCCAAACAGGTCGGTATGGTACAATACTTTAAACATTTATGAGCTGTTCTGAATTTGCTGGCGTTGACTTGGCATCTGAAATAGCCAATCAGTAATTGACTGATACCACTTCTGTTTAATAACTGGTCTGGGAGTGCTGTGCCGTTTTCCTTAGGTTCACAAGGAAGGGCACTAGAGAACTTTTGTTTTGCTTTTAGAAATGAAACCAAGCAAGATGATGTATAGTATTTCCTCAGCAAAAAAAACAAATCAACATAAATTTGCAGCTTCAGCACCTTTGTTTTCATGGAAAAAGTTATTTTTATTTACCACAAAAATTGCTAAATAAAGTATGTTGCTCTGTAAATTGCTATGTAAATTGCTCTGAGTGTATACAGAGTATGAAATGTAAAGACTTTTTATACTTTTTTTTTTAGAAAGGCACAGCTGTGTCAGCACTGTACATTCCCCCTCCTTGAACTTTTATTTAATTCGGTAAAACTCAACTGTTTACTCTCAGAGCTGATTCAGCAGAAAGATATCCAAGGCATTTATCGTGATCTGCATTGTAGATTTTGCTGTGGAATGTTTTAGAACTTGGGAAGTTAACTTCAAAATCTATAGTGTGTGTTTTGGCACTTAAAATCCCTGAAACCTAGCGATGTTGCAATACAAAACAAATGACTGTTGCAACCATTCCCATGAGAAACACTTTCTTTGTCCTGTCTAGCAGTTATTTCCTTCTAGGATCTTTATTTGGAGAAAAACAGTCATGTACTGGTTCTTAAATTCATCCAGCTAAAATCTGCTCCTTGATGTTTTTACAAGGCAGTTATTATGTAGTGCTGCAGTGGCAATGCTGAAGGTCTAAAGCAATCGTAACTTTAAAATAGTTTTCAATAAAAAACTGGGAGTGAGAATTGAAGTTTTTTTTTTTTTTTTAACTTTCAGCCTTTCTATACATGGCCTTATCTTTCTTTTGTAACAGTTGAAGCTGGCCTGTGATGCGGCCTTATTTCTGAGAGCTCTTTGGTAAGCTTGTATGTTGCGTCTATTTATTGTTTGTCTAACTCGATCGACATTTGTATGCTTATTCATAGTAATATTCCACATGAAATGTGCTTTTGTACTGTTGTTGCTAAGCACTCCAACCTGCATATTGCTTTGATTTAAAGTTGTAATTTGAGCTGCTTTGTTTTTCTGGAAAGACCCTGAAGTGATGGGGATGAGTTTGTGCTTTGGAGCCTAGAATAAAGTATGTTTAGAACATGCAGGTTAATGCATGGTGGAGACTATCAAATGATTTTTAAAGCTGATATGCTAGACATCCATTTTCTTGTAAAAGGCATTAATTGTACAAAGATATCTGCAGCTGTCCAAAGTTAATATATAGAAAGGCATTGCAGCAGCTATAAAGACTTGCATTTTGTCTGACTTTTGTATATGGATCAGAGGTATGAAGATGAAGCACAGTACAGAGTTAGTTTCCTGCATTAGATAAAACAGTGTAAAAATGTGGGGCTATGCGCAGGATTTCAATCAACCTGTAATAATGCAGTATTGATAGGGATGCATTGCATTTTTAGCAGAACTATTATACTTCAATAACATCTTGAGTTGTCTTTTTGTTCATGAGGAACAGAAAGCAAAATAAGGTAATATGAACGTGTTCTGGTTCGCAGTGGTCTTATTTAAAAGCACATGAGACAGAGTAGTGTGGAGGCAATTTTATTTTCTCTGAGAGCTGGACTGTTTCTTTCTGAATTGTGAGATGGAATGCTTTCCTGTGCAAGAAAATAAAAGCAGACATTTCAGTGTTCTGTTTCTCTCGCTCGCATAAAAGAGTATATATACTGCTGTTGGAGTTCAACAAAATATGATGTAAAGTGACAATACCTGTGGAAAGAAACTGTTCTTGTATCCGCTTCTTTTGGTGCGTATTATAGCAATAACCCATGCCTGGGTGTGGGTAATGCTGGATTTACCCACGGTTAGTGTGGTTTGGTCACAAGGGCGAAGCCTGAGTGGCCAAACAAAGCCAACCGTGGGTAAATCCAGCATTACCCACACCCAGAAGTGGGTTATTGCTATTATACAATGACATTATTTAAGAAAAAAAATAATTACTTTTCTTAAATAATGGCATTGTATAATGCCTCCTCGCTGCCCTTCCGCAGCTGTCTGGTATTCTGCGGCAGTTCTGATGTACTGCACATGCGTATGCCTATGCAGTACATCAGAGCTGTGGGCAAATGCAACGGAGAAAGCAAGATCTCAGTTGCTTTTTACAAACTATTTTGCTATGTTAAATGGGTTTAACATAATGAGATAGCTTTAAAAAAGCAACGGAGAATCTCCTGGATGTGAAAGTTCAGTGATGATTTTCCCTGCCTATTTCATGACTCTAGAATAGTACAGGTCCCGTAAGGAGGGCAAACCAGCACCAATTATATTTTTCGGCAGACCTGACTATTCGATGTAATCTGTTGTCATGATTAGACAGTGATCTGATATAATATAGAGAAATAGGGTAGGGTCTGCTATTGACTTAAAGGCCAAGTAGAGGTCCTTATCAAGAAGATTGTAAGGGACAGAGAAGAATTGAAGGTGTCTTATGCATTCGGGGTAATTTATCATACTTGAGATTGTTTCTTTGTTAGGAAATTTCAGTTTGGGAAATGTATAGTTGGATAGGTACATGCCAAAGGAGACATTTGGTTCTGGGTCTAATCAGGGAGGAGTAGAGAGGGATAATAACTTCCTTGGATCTGGATGGTATACCTTTAGAGATCAGGGGTGCTATTTAATAGGACTTTCTAACAGCTGATGCGTCATGGTGAAAATATAGCTTGTTGTCCATGAACATGCCTAGGTCCTTGATAAATGGTATCCAACTTAGTGGAGGACATTTCAGTATAGTAGGTGCTGGGGTGGTAGTATTTCCCCCCAAAAATACTGTACTGCATTTTTTTTTATATACCTCGAGCTTTAGACAGTGGTCTTGGACAGCAGGAATTAATGAGGTTTAGCTATGGGTATGCCTCAGAATTTGACAGCACCCTGATGTTCTTTGTGTTTCACTGTTGCAGTCATTACATTTGGGTAATCTGCTGGCAGGTTGCCCTCAGTCAGCCTGATTAACAAAGTCTTGGGTCCTGCGTCGGTTGCTGTCCCTTCTTCCATGACGTCAGGTCGTCAGGGGTATAAAACTGCAGCCGACGTCATTACCCCAGTCTTTCTTTCCGTGCGGTGCCCGAAGCAGAAGCAGTTCGCAAGTGCCGGTTGGCCGACTCCTGAAATTTCATTTTTGAGTTTCAGAAAAGTCTTCGACTTAAAGCTAAGTACCCCGTTGGGGAAACTTTTTATTGCTCCTTCCCAATGTCAGTAAAAGTTAATAATTGCATTACTTATGGAAAGCAAATACCTCATAAAGATTTTCATCTGTACTGCATTCCTTGCCTAGGCCCTGACCACGACGTACCTTGCTGTCAGTTTTGTGCTTTATTTAATCAGCGCACTATCAGTCGTCGGTACATTTTTGCCTCTAGATATTTTGGTTCTCTGTTTAATTTTCCTGAAATGACATCGGTTAGCCATCTGACTACCGGAATTTCGAAAAAACACAAAGATAAAGACAGAGACAGGCCGTTGAGGTCCAAAACTGCCGACGATGCTTCTCCTAAGCCAGTCGACAGTTCTCCGGTACTCAGTGAGGTGCTTTTGCAGCCCCTGATGCCCACTACTTCTGACTCGTAGGCCTCTACTGAGACCCATTCGAAGAACAGTATGCCGCGAGATACTTCAACTATGGAACCCGTGGATGTCTCTACCTTGGATGGGTCTGGAGCTGCTGTGTAGGCACCAGCTTCGGAGGGTGTATTCAGGTCTACAGACTTGCATATCAAACCAACTCCACCTTCAGTACTAAGGCCTAAATCTCGATCTGTCAAATCGACGCCCAGGCCACATGTTCAGGCTCCTATGCCTAAAAAACAAATGATCAAAATGGCTAAAGATCTAATTACTCTAATCAGGGGTAGTCAACCCCCCCCCACCCCCCTTCTAAGAGGCCTAGGCTTGAGATTGACTATGAATCTTCTGATCAGGATTCTGTTTCTTCTGACTCTTCTCATGACTTGGATTTGTCCATACCTACTTATGAGGATTCTGATGCAGAGGATTCCATTCCCTCTGCTTCCCTCCCCCCTGAGGATTTCTCTTTTGGTGAAACTTTACATACCTTGCGGGAGCATTTCCACTGGGAAAGTCAGGAATTCTCTGATTCAAAAAAGAGTCTTGGGGATTTCCTTCTTCTACCTCAGCATAGGCCTTTGGCTATACCTCCTGTACTAGACATTGTTGATGATGTGTTCTCTGAATCCAGCTGGGCCCCTGATTCCCTGCCTCCAGCTCCTTGTAAATCAGACAGATACTACAGGGTTCCTGAGTCCCACAAGTTCCTTTTCAAAAATCCTGTTGCAGATCCTGAAACAATTTCTCAAGGGCCTAAGGGCATTAAGGCTTCTACTGCTAAAAATCCTACTCCTTCTGATAGAGACTCCAGGGTGCTGGATAGATGGGGTAAAAAGGTTTATACTTCTGCAACTTTGGCTATCAGGGCTTTAAACTGCCAATTTAATATGTTAAAAATATCAACAGCCTATTATTGGACTGCTTAAACAGAAAATTATGTTGATTTCTGACTGTGTGGAAAATGAAGATTTACAGGATTTATTGCATTCTGCTGAACAAGTTGGAAAACCTACTTTGCAATGTGGTTTTGATTCTTTAGAGGCCTTTTGCGGGGCTGCTGTTACTGGGTCTGTGCTTAGAAGGCATGCTTGGCTTAAGGAGCAATCTCTGCCTGATCATGTTAAAGCAAAATTGTTGGATACTCCTTTTAAATCAGGACTTCTGTTTGGCAATAAGGCTGAAGAAGTTTTTAAAAAAGATGGAAGATGAAGCTAAATCTATGCAAACTGTAAAAGATTTCTTACAAGTGCAACCTCCAAGATTTAGTAGGCACTGGCCTACCATGAATTGATCCTTTCCAGCTCCTTCCAGATCCTCTCGAGCCAAATCCAGATGCACCAAAAGCACCAGGTTTCAGTCCCAGGGGACTCTCGGACCTAAGCAATGGGGGGCGTCCACTTCCAAATCTGGAAATAACAAGACACCCCCCTGTGGTAAACAGTCTCAATGATTTTCCTTTAAAATGACCAAGCACTTAGCCGCCCCTTTGTGGGGGAAAGATTGCTTTTCATGCAAGAAACTGGGAACTCATAACCCAGGACAAATGGGTCTTAAATGTAGTGTCCCAGGGATATAGATTTCATTTCCACACGTTGCCAACCCCAAACGGGTGGGTAGAGGCTCAGAAACAAGTACTTTCCCTCTTAAACATGGGGGCTATTCAACTGGTACCAGAAGAGGAAAAGGGACAAGGTTTCTATTCCAGGCTTTTCCTGGTACCCAGAAAAGACAAATCACGGCGTCCAATTCTGGACCTGTCTGCCTTTCTGGACATTCCAAAATTCACGATGCTGACTCTTCACCAGTTACTTCCTATGCTAGGCAAAGATGCTTGGTTGGTAACTCTAGATTTAAAAGAAGCTTACCTGCATGTCCCAATCAGGGAATCTTGCAGATGATACCTATGCTTCAAAGCAGGCTACACGCACCATCAGTTCTCTGCACTGCCCTTTGGCTTATCAACTGCACCCAGGGTAGTCACAAAGTGTCTGGTTCCAGTAATTGCATTTTGCAGGCAAAGAAATATTCAAATATATCCATACCTGGATGATTGTCTAATTCAGGCAGAAAACCAGGCCATACTTCTAAAGCATATGACATTTGTAAAAAGAGTTCTAACTTGTCTAGGGTACACTATAAACGAAAAGAAATCACAACTGGTCCCCTCTCAACAGATTACATTCCTGGGTGCAAGCTTGAATACAACTGCCCAGATGGCTTTCCTCATGCCAGAAAAGCAAATTAATTTGGTAACTTACTTCAAACAAGTGGCCACAAAACCCCTGATATCTGTAAGACAAACACTGCAAGCCTTGGGGTTCATGGCCTTCTGCATTCTTCTAAGTCCATATGCTAGACTGCATATGAAGAAACTTCAGTGGTACTTAGTCTATGGAGTCAACATTCTCACAGCCTAGAAACAATGATTCCTATCCTACCTTGCCTACGCCTGGAGTTCCTATGGTGGGCAGAGGCCTGCCACCAAAAGAAGGGACTGCCATTCACGCTACCCCCTGCCACCTAAACACTAACTACAGACACATCAGACTATGCATGGGGGGCTTACCTGGCAGGGAAGTGCATTCAGGGCAAATGGAACCCAAATCAAATGCACCTACATAGCAATCAAAAAGAAATGTTAGCTGTACAGAATGCTCCGACAGCCTTCAAGGACTACATTCTTCCAGGACAACTAATGGTAAAGATGGACAACACTATGGTCATGTGGTACATAAACAAGTAGGGGGGTACACATTCCTACCCCCTCTGCAGACTAGCCATGGCATTGTGGAACATGGCCTTGAGCTACCAAGTGCACCTACAAGCTCAATTCCTGCTAGGAAAATTAAATACACTGGCAGACGGACTAAGCAGAAATCTCATGCACCCACACAAGTGGAGACTGGAAATGCAGATTTTCATCATATTGACAAGCAAATGGGGGAGCCCAGACATAGATCTATTTGCCCCCCCCCCCCCCCCCGGAACTACCAGTTGGACAAATTTTGCACAAGGACTCCCCACAAAAAAGCCTGGAAAGAGGTTTTTCCAGCTGAAGGACAGAGCATCCAGTCAGTCTACGCCTTTCCCCCTCTGCCTCTACTCTGCAAAGTTCTGTTAAAAGTCAAACAGGACAACCAAGAATGATTTTGATTGCTCCAGACTGGCCACGCCAACACTGGTACCTGCTCTTGTGCAGTGTCACAAATATCTCCATGGCACCTGCCTCAGACACCTTCCTTACTGTCTCAGCAGGAGAACCAGATTCTGCACCCTCAGCTTCCAACATTGAACCTTGCAGCTTGGCTAATCACTTAAATTCACCCTTAGCATCCCTCTGCAAACCTGTGATGGATGTCATCTTGGAGGTGAGAAGACTTGGTACTAGAAAATCTTATGCTGACAAATGGAAAAGATTCTGTGCTTGGAATCAATCTCAAGGAATGAACACAGCACCGCCTATTTTACCTCAGATTTTACAATATTTAACTACAATTTTCACAAGGACCTGTCTTTTTTCCTCCATTAAAATCCACGCCTCAGCCACTTGCCTCCCCTCTTCTCTCATCCTCTTCTCAAGCAGTACCTCAGAGGGGCCAAAAACTTGAGACCACCCAGGAGAGCTCCAACACCTGCCTGGGACCTTAACTTTGTATTGGAGAAACTCTCTCTGCCTCCTTTTGAGCCAGCTGCTACTGCAGACTTAAAATGTCTTTCTTGGAAAACAGCCTTCCTTCTAGCAATCACTTCAGCTAGAAGGATATCCGAGTTACTGGCCCTCATGGCAGTGGAGCCTTTCATCATCTTTCATGTGGACAGGGTGTCACTCCGGACCAATCCATCCTTCATGCCCAAGGTGATATCCAGTATGGCTCTTAATCAGTCCATTCATTTGCCAACTTTATTTCCCAATCCACAGAACAAAGGGGAATGGATTCTGCATTCATTGGATGTGCACAGACAACTTAGATTCTACTTGGACAGGACTAAAACTAAAAGAAAATATGAACTGCTGGTAGCATTTGCTGCAGGGGCAGAGGGGAAGGCCATTTCAAAATGTATAAGCCATTGCATTCATTTCTGCTATAAATGCCATGGAAAGCCTATCCCCCAGGGGATCAGATCTCATTCCACCATGGCTGCATCTACTTCTGCAGCCTTTCTCAGAGGTGTTCCTACCAGGGATATTCTAGAAGCTACTACCTAGAGTTCAGTTCATACTTTCACCAAGCATTATCATCTACCAATTTTCTCTAAATCCATAGCTGGCTTTGCCATTGCTGTCTTGCAGGGCCTTATAACTGTTCCTAATGCTGTATAAATCCATCCTCCCAACCATAGCTTTGGGAATCTACCCAAATGTAATGACTGCAACAGTGAAACATGAAGAACATAGTACAGTTGTGTACACTTGCCCTAAATGTAGATGTTGGAGTGTATTCACTGTTCCAGTCTTGGTCACCCTCCCTCCAGCCCCCTGTTTTTCTCCGACTATACCTCTACTTTCTGTTACTATTCTTAAAATCCTTTTTGGTGTATTTGCTTTTAGTTGGAGGTATATTGTTGCGTTTTAAGTTTTATTTTGCTCCTCATTCAGGGGGCACCTGACATCTGGAGCAAGAAAAACTGAGGTAATGACGTCGGCTGCATGTTTTATAACCCTGACATCATGGAAGAAGGGACAGCAACCGACGCAGGATCCAAGACTTTTTTTTATCAGGCTGACTGAGGGCAACCTGCCAGCAGATTACCCAAATGTAATGACTGCAACTGTGAATACAGTTGAACATCTGCATTTATAGTAAGTGTACACAACTGTACCTTTTCAATAATCAGCAAGCTTTAACAGCCAGAGAACTTTAACTGCATCTTGGACATGAACGAAGTACGTGTTGAAGTGGATTGGATCTAGCATGGAACCCTGTTACAGTATACTGACTGTAACGAGCCTTTTAGAAAAGTATATCAACATTCAGTGCATGAATTCTTTGAGCCAGCTGGTAATCCACTGGGCTATACAGAGGTTGATATTTAATTAGCTGAGCTTATTTACAATATCAGTCTTTGAGATTGTGTCAAAGGGCTTTGCTACATCAATGTAGGTGGTATGCATTGACTATTATATACCGTTTCAGTTGTCCTTCTGAAGAAGTCCACCATGTTCAGTAGAAAGAACTGCCCTTTTAAAAAGCTAAATTGGTTGAGATTGAAGAATTGCAGGCTGCATATAATTATTTATGAACTCCTTTCCAGTGTACTTCATTACTTTGCAGATAGCAGTAAGATTAAAGTTAGTGCTGCCTGTTGTATAGAGCTAACAATGTAGTCTTATCTCCATGCTGTGGAAGAAGGCTAAGGTCATTCCCCTGCACAAAAATGGCCTGACCACTCATCCGGTTAACTACAGGCCCATAAGTCTTACCAGCCTGATATGCAAGGCCATGGAAAGAATCATGTATATGATAAATGAGGACACTGGTAACCTGCAAAAGTTGAACCCATCACAGTTGAGCTTTGTTAAAGGAAGGTCATGCCCATTAAATCTGTTGGACTGTTTTGAGAGGGTCGCCAAAGCATTGGAGGAAGGTTACAATGTGCACACCACTTACCTCGACTAGGCCAAGGTTTTTGATACAATACCCCATTTGGGCTCAATAATTTGGGTATAAACCCTTTTATCACCCACTGGATAGCCAACTGGCTCACTGACAGGACCCAGAAGGTCAAAATAGGTGAGGCCACCTCCACCAAGAGGGCGGTCACTAGCTGGAGTCCACCAGGGCTCACTCCTTTTAGGCATCTATTTCTCTGAAGTGGAAGCAAATGCTGAAGGTTTATGGCTGACTAAGTTTGCAGATGATTGCAAGCTGAGTATTTTTTATCGACTCCCCTGCAGACATTAGCATTCTTCAAGAAGGTCTCTCTCTCTTACTAACAAATGGGTCGTAAACTCAGTGCTAAGAAATGCATAACTGTACCCTTTGGGAAATGTTGATAAAGTACCCCTAAGAGTCGACCCAGTAGTTAGTGACCTGGTTACGTGCACACAGTTGCCTTACCTTCGACCACCACATGCCCACAGTGGTGAGGAAATCCTTTTATGTTGTGCAACTTATAAGTAAGGGCTTGGCATGTTGGTCCAAAGAGGTCATTATCCCACTGTACTCTGCTCTTATCAGATCATTCCATAAGAGTGCAATGCTCCTTTTGGTATGTACCTGACCAGGTATATGCAGCAAATAGTGACCTCCAAGGTTCCTTACAAAAAGAATACAAGCATAACAGACCTGGCTTATGCAGAGTGCCTTAAAGCTCTTTCCTTCTACTGTCTCCTTAGATTCCTGAAGGGTGAGCTATGCCTGGCTTACAAGGCATCAGTAAATCCTGCACAGGCTTCCCATACATGTGAAGCTGAGTTAGTCTATTACCCAGTTTAAGCACAACTTAGACCAGTGGATGGGGAATAGTACATTTACACCTGGCCTGGCACCGATGTCCCTTGTGGACAGAGGTAGCTTATAAATGTCTGGCCCTCAGTGTCTTGTTTGGATACAGGACATAATTATTCTATTGGGAAAACTTGGCTAGGCTTAGAAAGTGCCCCCCCAGCTTGTTAGCCTAATAACAGATGACGAATTTAGGAGTCCAGTGGTGGGACTAAAGTTAGAAGGCTCTTATGAGGAGATCAGTAAGGCTGTGCTTACTGTTGACCAGGCGATAGCCCGGTATGTTGTTGGACCCCATGGAGTTACCATTTTTGTTTTTGGAAGGAGCATTTAAGACCTGTCCTAAAGCAATTTGGAGAGGAGGATTGGGCAAGTTTTAAATAGGTTGTAAGTGGGTAAGGGGAGAGTTGGAACTTGACAGTACTATCTTTTTTAGATCAGAAGACTATTAGAAACCAGCTCCGTGCACTAATGAGCATTTACTTCAGAGATTCCTATCATAGTTAAAGAAGGTCTTAGTACTGGCCTTAGAGAAAGTGTCAATATACTGTTCATACTAGGCTTTGCAGGGCTTAATTTTATGGCTGAGTTCTTCGCAGATGTTTTTGGGATTACTCTTTGAAAGAGGGGAATTGAATTTATTCCTTGGGCATACAGTTTGTTTTTAATTGCAGACTTTTTTATTATTACAGTTCACCATAGCAGCTTATCTTCAGGGTCACAATAGTCAGTGTAGGACCTCATGAGAGCAAGTCAGTGATGTAAAGTGGCTGCTTTAGCTACTGGGTCCTCTATAGAGAAAGAGTTTTTACATTTCTTTACCTTATCCAACAGTGGTTGATCTGCCTGGTAGAGATCCTAAATTCAGTAGGGTTGGTAGTTGTAGTGTTATGCTGTGTTATAAGGGAAAAAATGGACTGGTATTCTGTTTGGACAATAGAGTGGGAGACTTTGGGTGAACTAGATATGTGCTCTAATTAGTTTGGATGAGGTTGAGAATATTTGGGACCATAAGAGTGAACTGTATTTTTTTTGTGTGTATATTTGCTAATTTATGAATAGGTAGTCGAAGACTCGATTATAACTAGGGAGGGGTAAAGAGGATGGCTGCCCCCCTACAAAAGCTGTCAATGGCGTGTGTTTGGCAGGTGCTGATGGTGCAGGAGTGCAGTACCTGCATTCATGTATGAAGCTGCAAGGATATCTCTCTCTAATGAATGCAGATACTGTATTTGCAGTCATGGCAGAAATGCAGTGTAGTATATGAGTGTATGTAACTGTAACTGTAACAAACCAGTTACGTTAATGAAGATTCTTTTAATGCTATTCAACTTTGTATTGAGGGGGTGCCAGTTTGCCAGATGAGTTGGGTTACAAAACAATCCATGTTTTATTCTGTAGTTAAGACCTCAAGTTGGTTTAGGTAGATATCGTGGGCAGTAAAAGGTGTATAAGGTGGTGTAAAATTAAAGTGATTATGATAGGTAGATATGTTAATTGGCACTATTATGTCTAGGAGTTCAAAGTCTTTATAATGTTGACTTTTTTTGAAGTAATGGGGTTAAGAATGCATATGCCCTGCCCATTTATGGAAGATCTGGATGAGTGATAGGTGTTAAAGCCACATAAAGATGGAGGATTTTCACAAGACTGCAATCAAATTTTAGTGGTCATACACATATATGTACGTACCCAAAAATCAAAGGTCTCAAGGTGTGGTATTTTCTTGTTTAAATGCTTAGCACTGAGTAGAGAACCGTGTATAGAATTGTTCTGAATTTGATAGGCTGGAAAGTGTAGAAGATTGACTTTGCCTAAAAAAGGCACAATGGGGGTGGAAAGGGTTTAATCCAATGTGCGGAAGCCCCATGGGTAGAGATGCAGGCCATCACTGGTGAAACTGGGAGGATTGTTGACCATCTGCTTCCAGGTAGGTATACATTGGATCCCCCAGCATTACTTTCTATTTGTATTGCGGTGTCATTTGTGGCGCCGACTAGATGCTGCTCAACACTGACCTCTTCCCAGACTCATGCCCGTCAAGGTTGAGCATACATGATTGTATCCAGCCATAATCAGAGTGTGTTTTGGGGGAACATGGATCTTAAGGCCCTACTGTGATATCACAGATGCTAGCACCATAAAAACAGCTGTAACTCTGATTCTGTCTTTCCTCAGTCTGGTGAGTGAAACCTCTGTGTGGCTGACAGTTGACTCTATCTCATTAGAATATTGTTGAATAATGGCAGATTGTGATGACCTTGGAGACGTTGGCTTGCATTAAGAATGACCCTTGACTGAGGGAGAACTATAGGATGTAGGTTTGTGTGAACTATAGGTGTGTGTGTGTGTGTGTGTGTGTGTATAATATATATGGTGGATACAGGAGTGTGGTGTGTGTGGCTGAGGTTTGCTCTTGCTAATGCATTACCTATGAGGCTTGGGAAATGGACTTTTTCATCACCTCAGCATGTGTGGGATTCATGCCAAGAGTTGGACAGCAGTGGGATGGGAATATGCTGGTCACTAGCAACACTGGTAGAGAGGTTGGCCTCCAATTTAAACAAGTACCCACATCTCTCATATGGGCATTATTAGGTAGCAATAAATGGTTGAAAAATGAACTGTTACACTGCGTCAAGGAACATAGTGCAGTCAGGGCGACAACAGCATAAGGACAGACTGATTCTGTAGTATTGGATGTAATGGCAGAGGTCATTTAGAGGCAATACTCCAAAAAATTTTGAAACATAATATAATTGTACAGAATAAAGCATCTTCTACAGTTAGGGGGTAGGGTGGCTACTCAATGAACATCTTGTAAAAAGTATGTGTGCAGAAACACTGTACAGACTCAGGTAGTCTATTAAACAAGTACCAGTTTCTAAGCAAACCTATACATACAAAATGTTGATTTGATAGCAGGATGCCAAGAAATGCACACATGAGCATTGTAATAGACTAGTGAATATAATACTGTGCTGTGCAGCAGAAATTTGATTATGATCAATACAGATAATGGTTATAGTGTGTGTGTGTGTGTGTGTGTGTGTGTGTGTGTGTGTGTGTGTGTGTGTGTGTGTGTGTGTGTGTGTGTGTGTGGAAAACTACAGCTACAGGACTAGCCATCCGGTGGTGTAAACTGTGGTTCCAGATGATTCGCTGTTGTGACATTCCGACCCCATGTTTTAGTGGGTAAAAGGGGTTGTGGGTGAATGCATAATGTGCAAAATGGTGTTAATATAACCAGGTCATCACAAGTGGTCGATATCTGGTATATTGCTCTACAGTTTAGCAGAATATTGCAGTAATTGAGCTCTGGTGTCACAGCAGCAGGCTTGGGTTACACAGTGCAACTCTGTGCAGTACAACACAGAGCAGAGCACAGTATAGTAGCTTGTTGCAGCAGGCAGGCTTGAATTAAGTGTACTGTTTAGGAAGGCATTGCTGTTGGAGAAGCAAAGGAGTCAAGCTTGTAAGACTGCTGTTTGACTAAAACCTGACCGCTTTTGCAAGGGTGATGCATTTTTTTCCCATTGCCTAATTTGATTAAACTGCTGTATGATGTGCAGGGCAGGCTAGCTGCTGCTTTAGGATACATCTGTGCTTTGATTCACAATATCACAGTTGGTGAAACAAAACTGTAAAGTATTCCAACATTTAATATCTCTTAATCTGTATTACAGGGATAAATATAAGAAATCAAACTTGCAGGGCTCTTTGTTAATTCTTGTATTTCAAATTCGACAAATCTAAGCTGGTTATCAAGAAAGGTTACACACAGTGATCTGATTTTAACAAGCAGTCTTTTCTGATTCAGGAAAATTAGGTGAGGACCATCAGAAAACTAAATAAGGTCCATGTTTGCATATACCATACCCAACCACCCCTACCCCTGCTGCAGCAAGTGTTTAACAGAGAATGTTTTGCATCACTCTATAGATTATTGGCATAACTTATTTTGTGATGGGCTGCATTTTCCTTCTGTCATGTGATGCACTTGAGATTTGTGCCACATCAATGCAATACATTTAAACAGGCTGCAAATTACTTTACTGGTTAACACTGCATTTTATTGGTTACTACTTAAACCTAAAAAAGATAGTCATTGACCCGTCACTTTCATTATAAGCGTGGCATCAATTTATAGTCTGACACACACATGACTATTTAAAATGCCACCATTTGTCATTCACCTAAGTTGTAGCACCTGGCTGTTAATTTTTTCCCTTGCTGCTGCTGTCCACAGTCATGGAAATCCATCCTTTGGTAGTGTCGTCCATCCAAACCACAAACTTCTGAGTGTTTGCGGGCCTCTATAATACATTACTTCACTTTGGCAACCTGGTTTGACCTGCATGAACTGGACATCATAGGGACTGTAGATTTAGTATGTGTGTATATACCTTTAAGAAACTATCCAAGGGCTTGTACAAATGTATAAATACTGAGCATGTGCAAGTCAGACTGCAATTTTGTAGTCCGCTGTTGAGATGCGGATATGTATATATGTAAGCTCTGTCTGTTAACTAGTTCGTTTGTATTTAATGATGCTGCTGTCAGTCTTGATGTGCTCGTATGGATTAAAGCACCTGAATGAAACCCCAAGCTTCTTGTTATGTGTTGGAGACAAATGAACGACAGGGACCCAGGGTATTTTGAATAAATCAAGAGGATAATGCTCCCTATACAGTGCTTCTCATGTTCCAAGCTTTTCAGACTCCGCGAAAGGGCAACAAACCTATATTTGAGGAGTTACCATTTCTAATGACGGGACCTGCTAGACCAAGTCCCAAAACACAGAGACAAAGTACCAAAAGACTGAGATGGCCACTTCCTGGAATATTCCCTTTTCTCCAAGGTATGAGAATCTCTGCATTAGTATATACAAGTTCAGGGGGTGTGAGGGGCATGCCATTGACATTGACATTGGGGGGAACGTGGTGTGAGGGGCATGCCGTTGACATTGGGGGGTGGTGGAAGGGGAAAATGTGTAAATCAGATTCAGAAATTACTAGTTTAAAGTCTCTCTGGCTTCAGAATAAATTTTACTACAGTAAAATGTTTCCCAGAATTAGAAGAAAATTTAAACATATAGATGGGCTGTCTGCCTTTGCCCTGAATTTCTTTGAGCCTATGATACTTTATATAGTAGAAGAACTATGCTTCAGGATGCATTTAACTTTTAAAGATCAGCAACACTCTAACTGCCCTGGTTCACAATCCCAGTGTTTACCTCTACCTGTATTCATCGATGCTCGTGTTTATGATAACTTTGTACAAAATGAAGCAAACAATAAGCATAAAATAACCTATACCAAAAAGTTCATACACGCAGAGGAACAGCAGCTTGATAGGAAAAGCAAAATAAGACATTGGATGGTAATCCTTATTTTTAAAGAAGACTTTTTAGACCATCCAGACAATATTCCATAGATGGGTTTTCAAAAACAGTGAAACATTGCCTAGGAGATTCTTTCTGGAGCTTAACCTTACAATATGTTTTTGTTTATATAAGAACAATATTGTCCTTAGCACAACAACTAAATATTAGTGTTAAAAGCAATGAATTGGCAGCTCTTATGAATTTGAGGGTTGTGCTTGTCTATATCATGAAATGCCATTAAGAAAGATAAGTCATACTATTGTAAACAAAACTTGTATTTTTTTTTTCAGAGGAGAATTTCTTTTCATAAAAATGTGTAAATAAAACTGGTTGTCACTTTGAGTAAATCTTGCAGCACATAAAATGTGAACTGCATAGACTCTAGGCAATCCCTTTTGGTAAAATTGCAGCAGAGACATTAGACTGCCTTCTCAAAAGTGCACACATTTGTCTTATTTTTTAATTTCCACAAATACCTTGACAGGAATGCATCCCATTCCTATGTCCGGTTATGATTAACGTTCACAAAATTAGTATTGCTTCAGTCTTTGTTTACCCAAGTACACTTCAGAATGTGCTTTCTACTGTAGTTTTATATGGAGTTACTTGTATAGGCAACATTTTAAGTACATTTAAATATTTTATTAGGTCTGTTCTAATAGTTGTAGAAGTAACTCACTTTGGTGTGTTTATACCTCATTGCTGTACTTTCTGCTTGCATATCCTGTTTTTTTATAATTTTCTCTTTGTACGTGGGGACACTGTATCACTAACTGTACCTATTTCAAATGTTAATGCTACTTTTATAATTTTTTTTCTTCATCTGCAATGTCTGGTTTTCTCACTTTTGCTTTCTTGGTTGATTAGTAGTGTATGCACCATTGTGATCATAACCATTCACTATTTGCAGCGTGTAAAGCCTAATGCACTTTGAATGTCACTACAGATTAAAAGAATGCATTACCTTATGACTTCCTCTCAGAAGTATGCAACAATGGCATCAGGAAACTTTTCATTCAAATTAAAGAACTAGGAATTTGTGTTTATTGAATAGACAGAGACAGATTGACAAGTGACAGTTCAGTTATTGCCTTGTTTCTGAAGTATGCACACGGGAACTGCATTCCTGAAACAGGGTTTAAGCTGGAAACCATTTGCTTTGAAACTATGCAAATTGTGTTTGGATTTGTAAGCCAGAGTTGCTAAGAATTCAGTTAATTTTTTTTAGCTATTGGTAGTGAGAAGACTAGATAAACAGAATTATTTTTCATGCCATCTGTTTAATTAAATCAATTTATTACATTTTGGTATTGTAAGGTAGTTTTGAATATTTAAATTTACAAACAACATTGCTTAACTTTATTTCAAGTAAAGTATTTTATTATTCAGTTTAAAATGCCCATGACCGGTGGTTTATTTTTTGCCTTTAGGGTACACATATTAAAACGTGGTGTTTATTCAATTACTGGCTTCTGCTTTTGAAGAATTACTGCTATACAGAATAAATTAAATAAATAAAACAATGGCTTGTTATTTTAAGGACAAACTGTAATTATGTATTTTTTATGATAGAATAGTCTGGCTGGTAACAGTGGTACTGCAATGATGAAGGGGTATTTGATACTGTATAGATTTGTACCCCTCCTAGAAAATAGCATGTTTGTTTACAAAATAAACCTGGATAGTTTTCAATTACTGTTGGTAAAATTTGATTGGAAAGCATTGGGCTCGGTCTGAGGTAGGAAAAATCATGAAAGACATTTTCTGTTACTGTACAATATAAAACTTTTATTTGGATATAGCAGGCTTTAGTTATTACCTGGACAGCTATGTGTTTCCCAGATGCTCTTAAGGCCAGTGTCCACTTGAATGTTATGTGGTGTCCAGTGGTGTAGATCTTGAGGCCATAACCCCTGTCTTAAGTGGCAATGGGTGAGATTATACCCCCACACAACACATATTAAACTGGTGTCAGTGGTGCAGATTTAAGGGTTGTACCATGATAAATGTATAGCACGTTATTTGAAAAACATTTTATTGTCCCACTGGGGTTTAGTACCTCACCTCTGCCCAAAAGTCAGGCTACTTAGTAAATGTTACCAGTTTAGTAAGCCATACCTTTTTAACAGCTAGTTAATATTCTGATATTATGGTATAGGACTGTTTCTTAATTGCAAGTTGATATTATGGTATAGAACTGTCTCTTAATTGCAAGTTGGAAAGACAAGATATGTGACAGGTCTAAATTTGCAATGATCTCTTTCACTTCCTCACCTTGCATTACCTTGCTAATGTGTGCCGACCTTCACTGTTCCCCAGTCTTGAACTCTGCACCTTACCTTGGGAAAATCTTTTTCCATAACACTACCACTACAAATGATATTTGGGCATGTACACACACACATTAAATATGCACTCCTTACATAACTTTTACTCTAACTCTAACCAGCATACACTTGCACAAACAATCCCATTCCCCAATTCAAAAACCTTCAGTTCATCTGAAGATGTCTGATGAATGGAATACTGAATGAATGTGGGTAAGTGTGGGGTTGGGATACTAATGTCAAAAGTTTCAAAGTTCAGTGAACATTCTACAGCATTTTTGCATCATTCACTCTGTTGATAACTAGCTGATTTTGACAAATTTGCGTAACGTACCATATACAATATATACAGGTGCACTCATTTTGGTAGAGTGTTAGGTCAACTTACTTTGGTCAGCAACACAGGTGATCGACAGGTGTATGAGACTGACAGTCCACAGGGTCGGGGAATATGCTTCTTCAGGGATTGTGCAGTTTCTGAGCTAAGTTTATATAATTAAAAATAACTGTTGTACTTGTTTGCATGCTTGGAGCATGCACATTGATTGTCATGTTGCAAAAGATGATTTTAATGTGTTGGCATTTATGATGTCGACACTTGACAGTTTTGGTGTATTCAAGTATGCACATCTCATACTCACTCACAAGTTCATAGGTAGGTACTAGGCTATCTGCCCAAGGGCCTACGTAAGCCTAGCCAACAAGGTTCCCTGGCTTGCACCACCCAAGAAATATTTTCCTGTGCCACTGTCGAGCAGAGACACAAGTGATCCCTGGGGTGTATTTCCTATCCACTCATCAAGATTTTTCTTGAAGAGTGCTAATGAACTTTGCTTGACATAGATGGGTAGCCTGTTCCAGAGTATGGAAAGTCTTTGGGATTAGGAATCTATCCCTCCAGCATGTCCTGTTTATTGTGATGACAAGGTTTACGTCCCTAGAGCGTGAAGCTCAGAGGGATTGGAATTTCTTTAGGTGTAGCATGTCCAACAGCTCTGGGTTTGACGTAGCTTTATATGTTGGGCAGAAATCACCTCGGAGTAGACGATATGCTACGGAGTAAAGCTGGAGTTTTTTGAGGCGGTCCGTGTAGGGCATTTGTTTGAGGCCAGTAATCCTCTTTGTGAGGTACTTCTGTGGCCTTTCCAGCTGCTGCAGATGTCTTGTGAGGTACATTCCAAAAGGGGCATTGTACTCTATAGTGGGTCTAATGAGTGTCGAGTAGAGGGGAACAATCACCTCTTTTTTTTTTTTTTTTTTTTTTCCCTGGTTGAGAACCCTTTTATGATGGTGTGTCACGTAGAAGGACTTTCTGACTACTGTGACGATGTGACTATCAAAGGAAAGACTACTGTCCACCTGGGTCCCAAGGTCTCTTATCACGCATTCAGTGTTAAGTAGATTGCTGCCTATGTGGTAGTTCATAGGTACAGAGTTTTTACCAAAGGGGATGATACTGCACTTTTTAGCATTGAGCTTGAGGCCATGGCTCTGACACCAGGCATCTGTCTCAGCGAGGCCTTTCTGCAGGATGTCCACATCATTTGGGGACTTGACTATGGCTCCTAGTTTGCAGTAGTCCCTTACATATGACTGCGGATTTTACTGACGGACAAGTTAGGCAATACAAATGACTGAAACTACATTTGGCTGAAAGTAGAATAACTGAAAAGTATCCTGTCTCATGAAGTCAAACCAGAAGATTCCATTTTTCTCCTTTAAAACCAGTTCCACGACCCAGATATGCTGTCTTCACAATCAGAAAGCTAACTTCCTAGAAATATACTGACTGATCTTGCAGATAGTGTACAAGTTAAGGCTGTGAGCTGTGGTACAGGGTTTGATTCCCTCCTCCCTTATTTGCACTGATCTTGCAGATAGTGTACAAGTTAAGGCTGTGAGCTGTGGTACAGGGTTTGATTTCCTCCTCCCTTATTTGCACTGATCTTGCAGATAGTGTACAAGTTAAGGCTGTGAGCTGTGGTACAGGGTTTGATTCCCTCCTCCCTTATTTGCACTGATCTTGCAGATAGTGTACAAGTTAAGGCTGTGAGCTGTGGTACAGGGTTTGAGTCCCTCCTCCCTTATTTGCACTGATCTTGCAGATAGTGTACAAGTTAAGGCTGTGAGCTGTGGTACAGGGTTTGATTTCCTCCTCCCTTATTTGCACTGATCTTGCAGATAGTGTACAAGTTAAGGCTGTGAGCTGTGGTACAGGGTTTGATTCCCTCCTCCCTTATTTGCACTGATCTTGCAGATAGTGTACAAGTTAAGGCTGTGAGCTGTGGTACAGGGTTTGATTCCCTCCTCCCTTATTTGCACTGATCTTGCAGATAGTGTACAAGTTAAGGCTGTGAGCTGTGGTACAGGGTTTGAGTCCCTCCTCCCTTATTTGCACTGATCTTGCAGATAGTGTACAAGTTAAGGCTGTGAGCTGTGGTACAGGGTTTGATTTCCTCCTCCCTTATTTGCACTGATCTTGCAGATAGTGTACAAGTTAAGGCTGTGAGCTGTGGTACAGGGTTTGATTCCCTCCTCCCTTATTTGCACTGATCTTGCAGATAGTGTACAAGTTAAGGCTGTGAGCTGTGGTACAGGGTTTGATTCCCTCCTCCCTTATTTGCTTACTGCGCGACCTTGAGCAAAACACTTGCACAGATGTCCACAGGCACTGTCAGGTTATTTGGGGTAGGTTCTTCAATGGTCACCTGGCCTGCAAACCTCATAATTACCTATGAACCTAAGAAGATTTCATTGTATACTTCTCCTGATGGACATGCTGCCTGTCTCTGACTTCTGTTCCCAACTGCATAACTGTGTTTATAAGGCAGCCCCTGCCCGATCCAAATATGTTTTTAATGTAACAAAAGGAAGGTATAGGTGCTTATAAGCAAGAGACAGAACAGGACAGTGAAGTAAATATCAGTAAGATGGTTCTAAAGGAAATGTAAAAGGACCAGCCTAGATTGAAATGGGAACAAAGTAGACTGGGCATCTGGAGTGAAGTGACGGGTGTTTTGATTGCCAAACTGACTGAAGCCCCACCCACATTGATAGCAGAGTTAAAAGCAAATACTTCCAAACTGACCTGACCTGTATAAAGGAGGTTTATTCTCCAGTCACGTTGTTATTTGTGAAAGCAAAATTAAACCTAGGAAAATGAGATTTATGAATATCGTTCCCCATGCAGTGGGGACAGTATGCAGTAGAACTGCATACCAAAGTTCTGCGCGATTCATAAAGGCTGTGAGTATCGAAGTAAGATCAACAGGACAGTTTATTTACAGCTCCACTTTAACCTACAATGCTACATTAGCAGATTTCTTTCCTTTATAAGGAAAGCAGCAGTTACAGAGATGGAAACCTGAAATGGTTCTGTAGTCTGAGTGAAAAATTAAAAATGACTCTTCGTAAGTACAGTATGAAATTTGTCAGCCCTGGTAGTATTTTTCATTGCAGAACAGCAGCTGACCAGCTTTTGATAAATGGATGTGAGAGAATCCAATGACAGGGTATCATAATAGAACTGTGTTGTGACAGTCACTGATGCATCACTCACAGTCAGAGTACAGCAGGTGAGATCTCTTTAAGTAAAGTGGACATCTTTACTGTAAAGGCCATGTGCCCCAATATCCCACCTGTATTTTGAGTGATACTGATAAAACTGTAGCGATCCTGTCCAGCATCTTTTTTAGAGTATGTCAGCAGTGTCAATTTATAAAAGGAAGCTTGGTGTCTAGGATTTAAAAGATTTTACAAGAGTAAGGGACAACAGATGGCTTGAAGTGAAAGACAACCCATTTCTCTCTGACAGAAACTGTAACTACTTTATTAAACAGAGAGAGTAATGTTGATCAATTACATAAGTATTGTTGGATGGTAATGTTGAGAAATTATTAATATTTATAATTACTAGTATTAAACGACTGAGAGGATGGTACTACCAGAATAGTGTTCCTTGTACAAGTGTGATGCACTAATGTGCATATGAGAGCCACAAAATCCACAATTTGTTGTAAAACAGCAATATACTTTTTGAGAATCCCAAAAGGCAAAAATAAGAAAAAGTACTTAAAACAGTAAATAGTTGTAACAGTGAGGGGAAAAAATAAGTTGCGTTTTTGAAAGTCTGCAGAGCTTTGAGTATTTGAAAGTAAACTATTACATTAACACACTGCAAAATGAGAAGCTGAAAATGTTAGGTTAAGAGATGCATTTTTATAAGGCCATTTCTTCTGCCTATGTAACCGATAAAGACCAAGAAAGCATAGAGAAAATGATGTGAAACAGGAGTCGTGTAAAACTGGCAAGTAGGGATACATAATGGGGTCTAGGACAGGATAAAAGCTCATTTTAAACAGTGACTAAAAATATCATTAAGCAACTAATAGGACATGTATTTAGTATATCAGTACTTTATTTCCTCCCTTCATAGGCTTATTTTAATATCACATTCTCCTATAAGGCTGTTAAGAGGACAGCAATTGTATTGCTCCGATATAAAGAGGAGAAACATAACTGGTTGGTTAGAAGCAGGTGATGAGGGACAAAGGAAATTGTTCAGGACCTAGCCCCACGTCCTATCGCTTTTGGCTAAGTGAACGCACATTTTTTTTTCCTCTAAATTAACTGCTTTCACTGAATGGTAACCATGCACATGTAACAGTAAACATGTTCTAACTTGAACTGTGTACTGTACGAGACACCTTTTATAGTGTTGTGTACGTATCCCTTGAAAATACACAACTTAAAAAGTGTTGAGTCTGTGTTCTTGTCCAGGGGGGCTAGGCATTGCACCAAAATGAGTAAGGTGATCATGTGGTGATGGATGCAAAGCTTCAGCTAAAATGTTGAGACAATCCCATGTTTGCAAAGAAAAAAAATAAGAAAAAGATAACAGATTTGTGCAGAATGCCATGAGAAATAACTTTACTTTTAAATATGTTTTTGCTTCTTTAGAGAATATGGAAAAATTAAAGGTACTTGTGTGTAGTTGAAAAAATAAGTCTGAGAGCCTTTACTGCTGAAGCTTTATAACGGAGATGTGTACAGTGTTGTCTCTATCTATGTATTTCTAATGACAGTTTTACCTTGAGTAGGTAACTTGCTCAAACTGTAACTGTATGTCCTTCTAAGTATTAGCTTTAGAATATTGTAAAAGGTAGTTGGAGTGATTTACCTTAAGCTACTAGTGCCTGTCATAGTGTTCTCTTTAAATGGCGTGAGCAGGATGAAATGTGGACATCTAAATTGGGAGTATTGGTTTGCACATGGTCATCATCACCTTAGCACAGCCTGCAAAATGGGCAAGGCCAGTGTAAAATACTGCTGTGAAAATCAGTATGCATATGGTGATGACTTTGCATCAGCTTACAAAGTAGGCGAAGCTGTTACGCAAGAGAGCTTCACTGTTGCTTATCATAAAGTCCTTCATGGAACATGACAGAGTGAATATGCTTAACAGTTTTCATGATAAGCACATTAATATCTTCAAGCAGCCTGAAATGCTCCAGAAAGTGAAAGGGTGTGTATAGGGTAAAATCTGTGCCAAGTATTTGGCAAAATAGAAAAGTGTTTGTCTGGGGGACATAAGTGTATAAAAGTGTTATTGGACCTAGATGAAACTTGAATCAGTGCACTTGGTGCAAAGGAACTGATAAAACGAATCCAGTCATCAATAGTTATCGGTCGTCTGACCTAAGTTGTAGGCATGCGTGCACACACACAGATTTGTTTACTGGGTTATGGACCTAGAAAGACCCTTTTTCAGCAGCTATATTTGCATTCATTTAAAACTCTGCAAGTAACCTAGCAGGTATGCAGTGGGTTTGAATTATATTTAGTGATTTATTATGATAAATAGGATTATTGATTATCAGTTGTTGGGGTTTTGGGAACTTATATGGGCAGTGACCTAACTTTTGACCAACTTGTGTCCATTGATGAGGGTAAGGCAGTTCACACAGCAGTTCACACAGCCTACCTCGATCTTGCAAAAGCCTTCGACACAATACCCCACTCTGGCATCATAGACAAGCTCACCAGCTTAAATGTAAACCCATATGTCATAAGATGGGTTGCAAACTGGCTCAAGGACAGAACCCACAAGGTCAGAATTGCTGGAGCCATGTCAGACTCTAAGCCAGTCACAAGCGGTGTCCCACAAGGCTCGGTCCTGGGACCCCTCTTGTTCAGCATTTTATTTTTCCGAGGTGCAAACAAACATAGGAGGATTGTGGCTGACAAAGTTCGCAGATGACTGCAAACTCGGCGCCATAATTGATACTCCAGCGGACACAAGCATCCTTCAGAAAGGCCTCATAGAAACGGATAACTGGTGCCAGAGCCATGGCCTTAAACTGAACACCAAAAAATGTATGGTCATACCCTTTGGGAAAAACAAAGTACCCACAAATTACCACATAGGTGGTAATCCATTAAGCACGGAAGACGTAATCAGGGACCTAGGGACCCAAGTTGACAGTAACCTCTCATTTGACACTCACATTGCCAAGGTGGTTAGGAAGACCTTCTATATTACCCACCTTATGAAAGGATTCACATCTAGATCAAGAGAGGTCATTGTGCCCCTATACTCTTCCCTTATCAGGCCCATAATTGAGTACAATGCCCCATTTGAGATGCATCTTACCTGACACCTGCAGCAGTTAGACCCCAAAAGTACCTCACCAAGAGGATCAAGGGTCTCAAACATATGTCATATGCTGCCCGGCTGAAGAAACTCCAGCTCTATTCAGTCGCATACCGCCTACTCAGAGGCAATCTATGCCTGATGTACAAGGCCATGTCCAATCCGGAATTAATGGACATGCTCCACCTCAGAAAATCCAAATCCACCAGAGCCACGAGAGCGAGAGATTTGAACCTCAACACAGAAATAAATAGGATGTGCTGGAGGGACAGATTCATAACCCAGAGGCTCCCTACACTCTGGAACAGAATCCCAGTCCATGTTAGGCAGAGCCCCTCACTGACTCTCTTCAAGAGAAATCTTGACGAGTGGATGGGAGATCGTAGGTTTACCCCGGGGGTCATCTCTTTGTCACTACTAGACAGAGGTACAGTAAACTAAACCCTAAATGGGCATAGTATTCTCATTCCAAGGGGTGGCGAAAGCCACACCCACTCTGGCTAGGCTTATAAATGCCCTAGGGCAGATAGCCTAGTATGAACCTATGAACCTATTGTAAGAAAGTCCTAATATTGCACAGCTTATAAACAAAGGGATCGTGCCTAGATGTAGGGATGCCATTGCTCCCTTTAGGCCAGTCATTGAATGTAATCCCCTCCCTTTGGCATGTATCTGTCCAGACACATGCAACAACTGGAACATCTACAGAGATAACTAAAATGATACAAGGCCTAAACAACATGCTCTACATGGACCAACTCAAAGCCCTCTCACTATACTCGGTACCCTACAGAGTGCTAAGAGGTGACTTGTACATGGCATACAAGGCATCCTCAGACCAAATACTGATTGATTTACTGCACATCAAGTCAAATGGCATCAGAAGTAGTTGGTCTATGGATCTAAACTTCTGCAACATCAACAGAATGGTTTGGAGGGATGGGTATATCTCACAGAAAATACTGCTGCTGTGGAGCAGAGTCCCCATATGCATAAGCACAGCTTAGACCTGTGGAATGGAAACAGACAATTTACCCCTGGACCGCCCCTACTCCTAATGGACAGATAATGCCTTATCTCATGCATGGGTCCCCATCGAATTATCCATGTTATGATCTCAGTATTATCATTAGGGGTAATATATAATTGACCATGGGATGGATAAGGCCAATTCCTACCAACATGGTATATCTTGGTGTGAGCACAAAGAGGGAAGTTAGCTGGACTTAAAATGGCCTGCAGAGGTAGCTAGCCTAATACTTACCTATGAACCTATTAATTTGATTGTTTGTTGACTGGGTGGGATGTGTAAGCTGGTCATAGTTCTTGATTTCGGCGTTGACCTAGGCCATAAAGTAATACAGTATTGAATGTTTTATTAAATGTGGTATACCTGATGGAAACAGTCCATAAAGCATGTAGCTGCAGCAATCTCAGAATATACAGATGTACAAATGGCAGATTTGGCACTTTTAACCTGTTTGTCTCCATCTGTACAACATGCTCCTAATGACAGTTTTACTTAGTACAGGTAATGTGGTTTAAAGAAAAAAGCTTTGGCTAAGGATGAGCAGTACAGATATGTTAGGGTGTTCTTTGCAGTCATAGGTCAAGCTCACTCATTTGTCATTGCAAAGATTAAAAACAGTTGCAGGTTTCTATACAGCTAGGAACCACTGTCAGCATATTATCACAAAATTGTGTCTAGTAGTAACGCATTCCCTAATATTTCAAATATAAATTTCTCTGTGGAGAAATGGCTCATTCTCTCCTTGGCTAATATTTTAAGTACCAAACTCTGCCCTCCATGGGAGGGGTTTAGCAGCATTTACATATGAGTAGGAGTGTAATAAGAGTTTGATTCCATTGCAACAGTCAGACGATGGAGGCAGAGGAACTGGCAGAGTTGGATTTAGGTAATCACACAGCGTAGGCAAATACAATCTTACGTTAAAGATATCAGCGGCAAGGTCATAATCACCTATAAAAGATGAGTATTATAACTGCTTTATCTTGTAAGTGCCAGTATTTACTGACTGATAAGGGACAGGTGCTGGCAGGTAAATTCGTAAGCACAACAGATGTTTTAGCAGAAGCTGGTTGTATATTCAGATGTAGAAGTTGCAGTTTGTAACTTATTCCTGAAGATTGATTTTCTCTGAAGCAGTGGTGGTGCAAGTACCTTTTAGCCATTTAGATAGCTCACTCTGGAAGTAGGCACAGTTCATTGCATTTCTTTTTTGGTCTGTGTTGCACTCTGTAGCTTATCAGCCACCAGTAGGAGCTCTCCTCATCCAGAAGTTCTATTGGGCCTCCTCTAAAGCCCCCGGGACTTGCTCCTACCCATGCTCAGTGTGGGGTAAGAGATCGAGGCATCCACTGAAGCATCAAATTGCTGTTTGGGGCGGGGGTTGCTTTAAGCAGTAATGTTCTGTTGTCTCTTACCACGCATGCAAGGAACGTCCAATGGACAAATGTGCACAGGGATACAAGGCATTTTGCCTTGCTTCCACATTGACTCAGCTAATGTCCCCTGCCTATTCCAGTTTTGGGACAGTACCCCCTCCTCCACATGCTCCTAATTGAACTCATATTTCTTGGGCCATAATCAGGGCTTTAGCCCTCTGTTCCATGGCACTATTATGTTTTTAACCTGCATGGATTGTGATTCTACTTTGTTTCATACAAATGGTGACCTGTATGTTTGTGTACAGATTCTTTCTTATGCTCCTCCTCTTACACTGATCCAGTCTTCTTTGTATCGTCAGCCTACATGTTGATCCTGTTATATTTTCCCTTGGATATGGCTAAAATGAACACATTGAAGTGTACTGGAGACGGGACTAAAACCCTGGAGCTCCATTAATCAATTATCTTGTATCTAACACAGTCCTTGTCACAATCCTCTGTGCCATTCTGTCACTTCACGCTGCATGTATGTACTTCTTGCCCTGTATTTTCTTAAAATCACATAGGAGGGACTGTATAAAATACCTTGCTGAAGTCAATGTAGGGCACATCTACTCATTCTCTCCTGCCAATTTTTCCTGTAACCCATTCATAAAATTATACTTTTTTGGCTACTCAGAGGGCCACAAACTTGTGTTTGGTTGATTTCCTTTTGAATATTGTTTAGTCAGAAAGCAACAGTCCCCAAGTTATTTCATTGATTTTTTCCAGCCACCACTTTTGGACTAATTGATTTTTCAGTTTTGTGCATTTTTACTTATCCTCCCCACCCCTTATACAAGCATCAGTCTTTGCTGTCTTTAATTCTGTTTGTTTCTGCCCTGGCAAGTGATTAGTTTATTTCTGTCCGAGAGTTGCCAGCACATGAGCCAGAATTCCAGAGTACTCTGGGAGACGGACCATTTGACCTCTGTCTGTGTGCATTATTCTCTTTTTGGAACAATACATCCCTCTCTGTCTCCTCCCTCATCCATTATGTTGTCTGCTCACTTATTCCCTTCTTGCCCTGTATACCTCCTAGCATGACAATCTCTTTCTGAAGAATAAGGCAAAATATTCATTCAGTACAGTTTTTGCCAGATCTTCATTGATGTCACTTTGTTCCCAAGTCTGCCTGGCCATGTCTGTCCCTTGTCCTCTTTCTGCTTTATACCTTAGAAGGCTTTTTTCCATCCTTGCCCCCTTCCATCAGGTCTGTTGCAGTTCACCCACTGCTGCCCTCTACCTGCCTCCTTGTAGTGTGACCGTCCCTCTTGTCCACCCTGTAAGTTCTGTCTTTTGCACGCTGTACCTTTAACCATAACCACTGGCATTGTACTCCTATGTAAGGACATTAATATTTCGTTTATATGATTTAATTGTTTTGAAGACCCTTTTCCACAGCTATGGGTATTCTTTCACTGACCAGTAGACGTAGCTTGTTCCCCTTTTATCTATACACTAGCAACTCATTTCTGACCCTGTCCCCCAGATCACAATTCACCACCCTGACGTCTCACAAAATTGCATTTGTCTTTTGTTTCTTATCCTTTCTCTCTAAGTCAAACAATTGAGATAATCACTGACTGCAAGTTATGCCTTTATGTGGGCAACCCTGATCCTCACTGCTTTGATTAGGGCCACGTTCTGAAGTCTGCCCTTTGTGGTAAAATCCTGGTGGTTCAGTCTCTCTATGGTGCAAAAAAGTGAAGCTGTCATTGTAACTCAGGCAGTTGGTGTTTGATTAGCGGCCCCGGTACTGGAAGAACTAGCCAGGGAGGAATGAGGAGTGAAGGGTCATGGCCCACTTACTTTATTAGGAGGGAGGTTGAGGTGGTCTGCTCTTGGAGATCCCAGATTTAGATCTATGATTATACAGTCTACTGAGAAGATTAAGTGAGGACCGGTATGTAGAGGATGAAGAATGGAAAGGCTGTTGGTCCAGATGTCATACCTGTGGAAGCATGGAGATGTTTAGGGGAGATGGCAGTGGACTTTTTTAACCCGATTGTTTAATGAAATCTTGGAAGGTGAGAGAATGCCTAAGGAGTGGAGAAGTGTATTGGTACAGATTTTGTTTTTTAAGAATAAGGGTGATGTGCAGAGCTGTAGTATCTACAGAGGGATAAAACTGATTGCTCACAGCGTGCAGTTATGGGAAAGAGTAGTGGAAGCTAGGTTAGGAAGGGAGGTGATGATTAGCGATCAGCAGTATGGTTTCATGCCAGAAAAGAGCACTACAGCTGCAATGTTTGCTCTGAGGGTGTTGATGGAGAAGTATAGAGAAGGTCAGAAGGAGTTGCATTGTGTCTTTGTGGACTTGGAGAAAGCATATGACAGGGTGCCTAGAGAGGAGTTGTGGTATTGTATGAGGAAGTCTGGAGTGGCAGAGAAGTATGTAAGAGTGGTACAGGATATGTATGAGGGATTTTGCTTAGGACTCGCCTATTTCTTTCTCTTAGCCTAAGGATTGATAGAGTATAGATGATCTCTAACCTGTAGTCCAAATAATTTCATGGCCTCTTCCCATTTTATTACCTTTCCCTCTCTAGTTATTTGCTCCTAATGCCTTGGTTCCTTTGCCAGTTTTCTCCAGTAAAGTCCAGTCTGTCTTGCTTATTGTCTATCAGCAGAAACCCCTTTCTCCATTCCTGTGTTGGCTTTGTTCTTAGAATAGAGATTTTTGTAGACTCTAGAACAGAAGCTGCCATTAAAAAAGGAATAATTAGTAGAACATATAAAATATTTCATGATGACTATAAGAATCAGTCAGAGGAGGTTAAAAAGGATTGGGAAGAGAGATGGGTGCCACATAACCCACACATTCATCTCACTCCACAAGTAAAAATGTCTGTCATTGTCCATGTTGGTGTGAAAGACCTGAGATGCAACTCTCTGGACTACATGAAAAGAAACATGGAAGAGCTCTCCGATCTTGTAGCCCAGGCAATTATGACCCTAGCCCTGAGTAGCAGTCTGACATTGCCTAGAATGATACCGCAGTACAAGGACAAAATGACTGACTTCAACAATTGGCTATACTTCTGGTATCATTCTAAGGGGATCCAGTATCTGTCTGCCTGGAATGACATGGTCGATGGACCACGATGCTTTGCCAGAGATGGCCTGCACCTGTCGCCCTTGGGATTCCGGATACTGGCTAAGGCTCTTGCTGCCCCTATAGTGCCTTTTTTAGGCAAGGTTCAAATGACAAATTCACCACCGTAACAGGAACAGGCAAGCAAATACTGAGGGTAATGCTACTCAATGCTAGAAGTCTAAATCTCAAAATGCAGTCACTTGAGGCACTCCTTAAAATGGAAAATATCGATATCTGTGCAGTGACTGAGACCTGGTTCAAGGCTCCAGAGAGCACCCCTGCACTACCAGGCTATAGCTCATACCACACTTTTCGGGCATGTAACCTGGACCAGAACACCAAAGGTGGAGGTATGCCCATATTCATTAAGGATATCCACACCTCCAGGCTAGTTGCTCAGCATAATGCATCCGAGGTTATCCAAGTGCAACTAACTCTGGGAAAAACTTCAATCCAAATTGTAGCTTGCTACAGATCCCCCACCATGCCCCAGGATTCTCACTCCTCTCTTTTCTTGATTGTTGTTTGTCTTTCGGCTTTTCCCGGTTAGGGGTTGCCACAGCGGAACTCCAGTCTGCTAATGATTGGCAGTAGATGTTTACGATTGCCGAGGTGCCAGCCCCAAGTCCAAGGTTCAACCAAACACCCTAATAATGGGTGATTTCAACTACCCCACCATTAACTGGGAAAACTACTCATGTACCAACTCCTTCGCTCAATGCTTTCTGGTTTCTGGAATTCATAAACGCCAGTGCCCTGGATCAACTTATCCACACCCTTACCAGGGCAACAATATTCTAGACCTAGTCATTGCCAACATGAGTGACCGGTGTTACACACCTGAAGTCAATTCCTCATTGGTCCGATCCAGCCATAAGCTAATCACCCTAGATATTCACATCCCACTCCCACCCCCCATTAAGGAAACCACAGTAATTTCTCCAAAGCCAACTTCATGTTTCTTAAGACAGAAGTGGCGAACTTCATGTGACACCCATGCAGATGGAAAATACAGTTACGACTGTTGAATCCTACACAAATGCACTTTATAAGCACTTACACAAGTGCATGGATCATGCTATCCCAAACAGAACCAAGACGCTATCCTCCCAAAAAAAGGAAGCCAATCTGGTGGTCCCCTGCCATAAATAAACTGTACAACTGAAGGAAGAAACTGTTGCAAAGGAGAGTAAAATCCCATGAGTGGAGGAGCTCCCTGGTCAGCCTCAGTAAGAAGCTGAGATCCCTTATAAGATCCTCCAAAGCTAGCTATGAGAACAAAATCGCCACTGATTGATTCTAAGGACAACCACAAAGTATTCTATAGCGATGTCAAGAATCTCGATGGCAACACCCAGATCTGCTCTGAGTTACAGCACGATGGCATGATAATTACAGAACCAACTGATATTGCCAACATCCTGGCAGATAAGTTCAGTGCTAATTTTACCCCCCCACACCTCCTAAAGGGCCCATATCTATACAGGAAGAATGCAGAGTCCCTGTAATCACAACTATGCATGTAAAAGCTGTACTCTCTCTAAAGCCAGAAACACAGCATCCGTGGGACCGGACAACATCCCAGGCTGCGTTTTACATAAACTTCAGAATGAACTGGCTCCCTGGCTAAGCACCATGTTCGCTCATAGCCTCCCATCAGGCTTTGTGCCCACTGAATGGCATACAGCAACAGCTATCCCACTCTGCAAAGGGGGAGCCACCACCAATCCCGGGAACTATCACCGTATTAGCCTGCCAAGCCTGGTCTGCAAGGCCATGGAACATATCACCATGGAACTCATAATCAAAAGACATTGGTAACCCTCAAACTCTGGACCCTACCCAGTTTGGGTTTGTGGAAGGCAGACCATGCCTCCTGAACCTGATCGACTTCTTTGAGGCAGTCACCAAGGCCGTGGACGAGGGTAAGGTAGTTCACACAGCCTATGTTGACCTCGCAAAGGCTTTCAACACCATCCCCCATTCTGGAATTATAGCTAAACTCACTAAACTAGGTACAAATCCCTATGTCACAAGATGGGTTGCCAACTGGCTCACTGACCGAACCCACACTGTAAAAGTTGCAGACTCCAAATCTGACTTAAAACCAGTGACAAGTGGAGTACCACAGGGTTCAGTCCTGGGACCTCTCCTGTTAGCATGTACTTCAGAGAAGTGGATACCAAACACAGAAGGCCTCTGGCTAACTAAGTTCCCAGATGACTGCAAACTAGGAGCCATAGTTGAGTCCGCAAATGATGTGGACATCCTACAGAAGGGTCTCACTGAGACAGATGCCTGGTGTTAAAGCCATGGCCTCAGGCTCAATCCCAAAAAGTGCATTGTCGTCCCCTTTGGTAAAAACTCTGTACCCATGAACTACTGCATAGGCAGCAGTCTACTTGACACCGAATGTGTGATGAGACCTTGGGACCCAGGTGGACAGAGTCTCGCCTTTGATAATCGCATCACCACAGTAGTCAGGAATTCCTTCCTTCTACATGGCACACCATCACAAAAGGGTTCTCATCCAGGAAAAAGGGTCCTTGTTTCCCTCTATTTGACACTCATTAGCGCTATTATAAGTACAATGCCCCTTTTGGAATGTACCTCACAAGACATCTGCAGCAGCTGGAAAGGCTACAGAAGTAGCGCAAAAGGATTACTGACTTCAAATAGATGCCCTACACTGACCGTCTCAAAAAACTCCAGCTTTACTCTGTAGCATATCACCTACTCCGAGGTGATATCTGCCTAAAATATAAAGCTATGTCAAACCCAGAGCTGTTGGGACATGCTACACCTAAATAAATCCCAATCCCTCCAAGCTACACGCTCTAGGGACCTAAACCTTGTCACCACAATAAACAGACATGCTGGAGGGATAGATTCCTTTCCCAGAGACTTCTCATACTCTGGAACAAGCTACTCATATATGCCATGCAAAGTTCCTCATTAGCACTCTTCAAGAAAAATCTTGAGTGGATGGGAAATGGGAAATACACCCTGGGGATCACTTCTGTGTCTCTGTTTGGCAGTGGCACAGGAAAATAACTTTCTTGGGTGGCATAAGCCAGGGAACTTTGTTGGCTAGGCTTACGTAAGCCCTTGGGTAGATACTAGGCTATCAACCCATGAACCTATGAGACTGGGTAAATGATTCATAAAGAAACAATGGGAGAATATATGTATGTCTCCCAAATGTGCAATGAAATCTAGGATATGTATGAGGGCAGTGTGACAGGGGTGAGGTTTGTGGCAGGAGTGACAGATGCATTCAAGGTGGAGGTGGGATTACATCAAGGATCGGCTCACAGCCCTTTCTTGTTTGCAATGGTGATGGACAGGTTGACAAACAAGATCATATAGTCATCCCCATGGACTATGATTGCGGATGATATTGTGATCTATAGTGAGAGTAGGGAGCAGGTTGTGGAGACCCTGGAGAGGTGAAGATATGTTCTGGAGAGGAATGAAGGTCAGCAGGACTAAGCTAGAATATATGTGTGTGAATGAGAGGAAGAACAGAGGAGGATGCAGGGAGTAGAGTTGTCAAAAGTGGATGAGTTTAAATACTTGGGATCAACAGTTCAGAGTAATGGTGAGTGTGGAAGACGGGCGAAGAAGAGAGTGCAGGGAGTGGTGAAGAAGAGAGTGCAGGCATGGTGGAATGGGGGGAGAAGAGTGTAAGAATTGATTTGTGACAGAATGGTACCAGTAAGAGTGAAAGTGACGTTCTACAAGATGGTAGTGAGTCCCGCTATGTTATATGGGTTGCAGATGATGGCACTGATGAAAAGATGGGAGTCAGAGTTGGAGGTGGCAGAGTTAAATATGTTAAGATTTGCATTGGGTGTGATGAGGATGGACAGGATTAGGAATGAATACATTAGAGGGTCAGCTCATGTTGGACGGTTTGGCGACCGAGCCATAGAGGCGAGGTTGCGTTGGTTTGGACATGTGGAAGGCCTAAGATGAGGTTTATGGATGTGGTGAGGGAGGATATGCAGGTGGTTGGTGTAACACAGCAAGATGCAGAGGACAGGAAAACGTGGAAACAGATCTGCTATGGCAACCCCTAATGGGAGCAGCCAAAAGAGAAAGAAGATGATAGATGAGGATTTGTTTATAAAGTTGTTTGTAAAATGCATTTTTTTCATTTGGTAAGATAGTATGTCAGTTTAGCATGTTTTAAGTTTGGAAAATTTGCAGCAATTTGGAAAAGCTTGTGGGAGGAGCAGGGTGCAACAGAATTGGTGGGGTATAGGTACACAGTGTCTCTGAGGTAGTGTGTGGAGATAAGAGAACTGAATATCAGAAAGGATGATGGACAGATTCTCAGAAGTGTGAAAACTTAAGAAGGGGTGATTGGGGGGCAAGTTATATTGGATTGACTAAAAGATGGGGTATGTTTGTAAGATTGGACAATGTCAACTTTGTACATTTTGTAACAAACTGTATCTGGAGTTTTTCTCCCAGGTCTTCACTGAAAATGGGTTTGTATTGATCCAGTCTGACTTTCCTGGTAAACAAATGCCATTAAATAGCGTGAAAGTTTAAGGTAGTAGTGATGGATGTGAAAAGAGGAGTATAGCAGTCTACTACCCAGCCTACTTAACCCCAAGTCATTTTACTATTGGTTTATCTTACCAGCCACATAGTCAAAAAGCTGAAAGAGATTTATTAGTTAGGCTAACTGACTCCAAGGAGAGTAGACAATGAAATGGTTGATAGAAGATAGGATTATTGCTTAGATGATAGGTTGGTTGAAAGTGGTATATGTAAGGGTAGTTCGTCTAACAGCTTATGGTATTTTAAAGGTGGATTGTAATAGCCAATGATATTTATAAAGGGTGGCTGGTCCTAACAGCTTATGGAGCTTAAGAGGAGTAAGAAAAAGGATGTAAAGGAGGAGTGTAGGTGGTAGATAAATGGAAATTGGAAGGGCTTGAGGAAACCTGACTGCAAAAGAACCAAGATGGTAGTGGTTTATTTTCTTGAAAGTTGTATGGCTGTGGCTACTTTGGTATTAATCTATTGATGTGATGGGTGGTGTGGGAATGGGGGTGGGGTGGAGAGTGAAGCTGCATACCCCCATCACCATCTTTCTCGTCTCCTAGAGCAATTTATGAATTTTCAGTGGAAAATGGGAAGGACTTGTGCAGAAAATGTGCCAAAAAGTGCAGTAAAGCTTTAGGTTGAGGGATAGAAGAGAGAAATGGAAAAGCATATAGTATACGGTGTGAGTGACGAAGAGAATAAGACTTGGGAGAGTAGCAAGCAGACTAGTATAGGATGAAGATGCAACAGAGTGTTAATCTCTCCGCAAACATAGGAAGGGCTATGCACAAAAGGCAAAAACTCCCCCATCCGTCTCAGTGAGCAACTCGGGTGACTAATGAAGTCAACCAATGCCAAATACAAGACATAAATAGCTTCCCAGGCTAAAGATAACCATAAGTCATTTTTTCAGTATGTACGCAGCCTAAAAGGGAACACCCAACAGTGTATCAAACTAATAGTAAATAGAACTTCATCTACCAAACCGGGGGATATAGCAAAATTTGCTGGCCAATAAATTAAATTTAATCTCTAATTTCACCCCTTAACAGCCCCAATCCCCCCACCCAGGAAGTACCATGTATTATTTCTCCCCCAGCTAACACTAAAGAACAGATCCTCACCGCACTCTCCAGAGCTAAAAACACTGCATGCCTCCTAAATACCTTAAAACATGATCCGTCAGGCCCACTAGATTGTCTGTGCAACCACAGCCTCCAGACAGGTTTCATCCCTAGGGAATGGGAAGCTGCAGTGTCATCCATCTACACAAAGGCAGACCACCAACAGACCCAGGGAACTACAGACCCATAAGTTTGACTAGTCTTATGTTGAAGGTCATGGAAAGAATTATTATGGACCTGATAAAGACACAGGAAAACTTCAAACAGTGGACCATCCCAATTCAATTTAATCAAGGGCAGGTCAAACCTACTAAACTTGGTGGACTTTTTCATGAAGGTCACTAGAGTTATGGACAAGGGCAAAATGGTACATAATGCCTACCTTGACCTGGCAAAGGCATTTGAAACAATACCTCACTTGGGTGTTACAAACTCACAAATTTAGGCATACATTCCTATGTTACCCAATGGAGAGCCAAATGAGATTCTGATGTGAAGTGAAGTTAGTGTGGATGAATCCATGTCCACCAAGAAGGCTATTACTAATGATGTCCCACATAACTCTGTAGTAGGACCTCTCCTCTTTGTAATACACTTCTCTGAAGTCATAGCAAATGTAGAGGACCTTGGGCTGACCAAATTTGCTGATGACTGCAAGTTGGATGCAATCACCAAATCCCCCAAAGATGGAGATGTCCTCCAGGAGGGTCTGACACAGAAAAAAACATGGCCTAAATTTTAGTGCAAAAAATGCATAATTTATACCCTTTGGGAATATTATTAACCCTGCATAATACAACCTTGATAACTCTCATGTAACAGGAGACCCAGTGGTAAAGGACTTGGGAACTCAGGTTGACAGTAACCTGAACTTTGATCACCATGTGTCAAAGGTAGTAAGAAAATCCTTGTATGTGGTGCAACTTATAAGTAAGGGCATTTCATCCAGATCTAAGGGGATCATAATCTCTATATATTCAGCCCTCACTAGACCAATAATCTAGTACAGTGCACCCTTCGGCATGTACCTGATCAGTCATTTGCAACAGCTGGAGCGGCCATAGGGGTTCTTCACTTGAAGAATACAGGGTGTAAATATGTCCTATGTAAATCACCTCAAAGCCCTGACTCTGTACTTGGGTCTCCTACAGACTGCTAAGGGGTGATCTATCCTTAACCTTCAAGGCCTTCTCTGATCCAGCCCTGATGAACAGCACTAAAATTACCAAGTCTAAGGCTCTGAACCTCATCTGTGACATAAAACATGTTGAAGGGACAGGTATGTGTCTCGGAGACCCTTCTCTGGAACTGACTCCCCTTTTATGTGAAATCTGGCTCATACTATTTAATCTGAAATGAATTTGCCAACAGCAGAATGAATTGGAGTTAGAAATTCAGTATATTGTTTTATCTGTGATGTGGATATCCCACCACTGCCAACCAATATGTGACGACCCTCCACCTCTGGGCCAGTAATCAAGGAGCCTCGATCCTCACCACTGGCACCAGTAGGGATATTCATTGGGAGAATAACAAGTGCACACAGTATTTCCAGATGCAGCTCTCTGCATCAAGTGCAATTTCCCTTAAGAGCACACAGAGACAACATTTCAGTCCGGGGCTGGTTTCTTCCTCTTTCTCCAGATTCCCAGTAAGATTCCCCACTGGCACAGCTAGAGAGTTGAGATCTCAGTGGAGTGTCCAAGCCAAGGCCTCTAGCACCCTCTCTGCACAACCAGTGCTTAGTGTCCCTTCCCAAGTAGCTGACCATACTCACACTCGCTTTCCTTGGAAAGGCTGGCACAGGTTTACTAGCTATGCCCCCTTCTGCCCAGTCTATAAGGTAGTTATGACTGCCACCAGACACTCCTGCCAGCTACCTTAGGCTCTTTCAAGGGTACCCAATATACTGAGTGAAATTAATATTAATATAAATGGTAGTTTGATCAAGAGCAAGGCTATTAGGAGTGGCCCAAACAGTGTTGTCACTAAATAAATATGAAAGTACTGTCAAAACTTAAATATCTTTACAAAGATCAGCCACAATGAACGGTTTGAATATATTTAATAATAAATAATAAAAGAAGAAGAAAATAGTAAGTATATATTCACAGTGACATCAGAGTTCAAATCACAGGAAATATTTAAAGTAACACTGAAGGACAGGCTCAGACAAATAAAGAAAATCATTATCTAAACT